>NC_081344.1:36293902-36345588 GCF_029784015.1 Lycium ferocissimum | reverse complement strand
CTCAAATTCAACCACAACCACAACCCAACAATAACATGCATGAATTATACATTCAAATCTTCATACAACACAAGAACAATGATCGTTCTTACCTTTAACGACTTGTCCTTCAACCTTGGCCGAATCTTCAACTCTATGGAATTCTACACCTCCTTGTCTCTTCCCAACAACTACTACACGTCCTTATACACTTGATGAGGAGTTAATTTGCTTGGAAAATGAATTTTTTTTTGGATCAAAATGGAGGAGGGTGTTCTCGGCAGCCCCTGCCGAGCCTCTCTCTCTATCACTATGCTTCTCCAACTTTGTAATGTTGAAATGAAATTCTATTTGGATTATGAATCAGCAATTCTCTTTATATATGCAGTCCACAAAGTGGACATGTGTCCCACCCAAGTTCCTAGCCAATAAGAGTTGGCCAAATCACCAAGTGGGACCCACACGGCCACTTAGGCTCACTAATGATGTAATTAAGTTCTTAATCTCACTTAGTCATCCAATCTTGGTCAATTAATCCTTATTCTCCAATATTGTTCTTATACCAAACGAAATTCATAGGCTATTTTGATGCGGCGAAACGAAATCAGATGAAAACCTTACTAGAACTACTGAAACGGCTTTGTCTTTAAACTTCGCACTTATCTTTATAATGTCCCTATGCAAAGGTACGGGACATAACATAAATATTATGTACGGTCTTGTTGGTGTTGTTTTGGTCGGTGTTACTTTCTTGTTAGCCTTGCCAGCTTTATGATACTCGTGTTGTTGTAGCGACCTTGTCGGTTTGCATATGTACATATGTGTTGAGTTATCTGATATTTCTATGTTGGGACCTTTTTGTGTGTAAGTGTTCCTTGAGTTGCGGTATATAATGTTCAAAGTAATTGTTACGTTAGGTGGTTCCCGGCCTATGGGTCGGAGCCCGTCATACTCCTCGTCGGGGTGTGATAAATTGGTATCAGAGCAGTTCAGTCCTAGGGATGTCTATGAGCCGTGTCTAGTAAAGTCCTAGTTATCGGTATGTCGTGCACCATATCTATAGCCAGGAGGCTACAGGGCATTTAGGAAGACGCATTTCTTCATGATCTAGATCGTCCGATAGAGCGCCAGTAAGGATGACATTATCTAATCTTTTCCTATTTAAATTTCAGTGATGCCTCAGAGAAAGAATAAGGCCAGCAAAGTAGGCTAGCAAAGTACGGGATGCGGCAGGGGAAGGCCTGAGCAGAGTATCCCCAGCCTAGTTAGGGCATGGTGAGGCCCAGAGCGCTACCCCCTGGCATGCTACCTCTACTCCATTAGTTGCTGAAGAGCATAATAGAGCTCTAGACCCTCCGGCTCCTCAGCCTCCAGCTCCTCCCCCTGCTGTTCCCGATCAGGACTTGCGAGATGCAGTCCAGTTTTTGACTAGACTGGTAGCTACTCAAACTCAGCGGCAGGCTAGCCTTCCAGATAGGGCTGTTAGTTCCAATGTACATGATTTTCTTACTTTGGACCCTCCAATTTTCATGGGGACAAACCTAAAGGATGATCCTCAAAACTTTCTGGATCGAATGGGCCGCACCTTGAGGGTAATGTATGCTTCCAATACAGAGTCAGTGGAGCTAGCTTCCTATAGACTGTGGGATATGGCCACAGTATGGTATGAGTCCTGGAAATAGTAGAGAGGGCGGAATGCACCTCCAGCAGTATGGTCTGATTCACCGGGGCCTTTTTAGATCATTATCTGCCCGCTGAGGTTCATCGGGCTAGGGCTGATGAGTTTCTATTGCTTCGCCATAACAATATGAGTGTCCGAGAATATAGTTTGAAGTTTAACTCCTTAGCTAGATAGGCTCCGACAATGGTGGCTGACATGGAAGATAGGGTACACTGTTTCGTGACTGGACTTGGGCCTCACTTGATTAAGGATTGTATGATGGCTTCATTACAAACTGGCATGGATATTGCTCACATCCAGGTGTATGCTCAGAATTTGAAGGACCTTGAACGTCAACAGCGGAGTGAAGACGGGGCCGAATAGGGGCGTATAAGCGGGCCGGACTACGCGAAGTTATTCAAGTACTTATCATGAAGGTTATAGGCCCTATTCTCATCGAAGATCAGCTCCTTCAAAGGGTTAGTGCACCTTCTCAGTTTCCGAGGCAGCGTTACAATCGACCCACTTATTCTGGACTGGGTCAGAGTTCGAGAGCGCCAATTCCTTCTTATAGGGAGAATGGGCGGGGAAGGGGCCCCCCACGTTTGCCCCGTTGTGATCAGTGCGGTAAGGGCCACTTTAGTCAGTGCCACCAAGGTATGGGGGTGTGTTACTTTTGTGGACAGCCTGGTCATGTGATGGGAAACCATCCATCGCGCGGTAGAGGAGGCCCGGCTCAGCCGACAGGCTCGATCGCAGGCTCTTCATCTTCTGATCTCTCTCCTGGGCAAGATTCTTCTTCAGTCCCAGCAGATAGAGGTAGGGGAAGAGGTCAGATGTCTGGTCCCGACAGCAGCCAAAATCGTATTTATGCAATTATAGGGCGGCAGGATCTTGAGTCGTCCCCAGATGTTGTGACAGGTATTTTGTCCATCTGTTCCTATGATATTTATGCGTTGATTGACATGGGTTCCACACTATCTTATATCACTCCTTATATTGCTGATAAGTTTGGTATTAAGCACGAATCTTTACTCAAGACTTTCTTAGTTTCTACCCCGGTCGGGGAACCTGTTGTTGCGAGATGAATTTATCGTAAGTGTGTAGTTACGATATGTGGCCGTGAAAATTTTGCTGATTTGGTGGAGTTAGAAATGGTAGACTTTGACGCTATTATGGGTATGGATTGGCTAGCCTCTTGCTGTGCCAGTGTGGAATGTTGGTCCAAAACTGTGAAATTTCAGTTTCCGGAAGAGCCGATTCTCAAATGGAAGGGAAATACTCCGGCTCCAAAGGGTAGGTTTATTTCCTACCTTAAGGCATGGAAAATGATTTCCAAAGGTTATATTTATCATTTGGTTCAACTTAGAGACCGAAGTCGAGCGCCAACTTTGCAATCTGTTCCTGTAGTTAATGAATTTCAGGATGTATTCCCCGATGAACTACCGGGTCTCCCTCCCGAAAGGAAAATTGAATTTGCTATTGATTTGTATCCGGACACTCAACCCATCTCTATTCCATTCTATCGCATGTCCCCTGTGGAATTGCATGATTTAAAGGTGCAATTACAGGACTTGCCAGATAAGGGCTTCATTAGTCCCAGCACGTCTCCGTGGGGAGCACCGGTATTATTTGCGCGCAAGAAAGATGGCTCACTAAAAATGTGTATTGACTATCGGCAATTGAATAAGGTGACTATCAAGAATAAATATCCGCTGCCTAGAATTGATGATTTGTTCGACCAGCTACAGGGTACCAAATGCTTCTCGAAGATTGACTTACAGTTAGGATATCATCAACTACGTGTAAAAGGGGAAGACATTCTAAAGACAGCTTTCCGAATGAGATATGGGCATTTTGAATTCTTAGTTATATCTTTCGGATTGACAAATGCTCCTGCAGCATTTGTGGAATTAATGAACACAGTATTTCGACCCTTCTTGGATGTTTTTGTTATAGTATTCATTGACAATATCTTGGTATATTCTCGTTTGGAGACGGAACATGCTGATCACCTCCGACAGGAGTTACAAACATTACGGGATCAAAGGTCGTATTCCAAATTTTCCAAATATGAATTTTGGCTAACTTTAGTGGCTTTTCTAGGACATATTGTATCCGATGAAAGTATAAAATTTGATGATCGGAAGATTGAGGCCGTTAAGAACTGGCCCCGATCAACAACCGCTTCAGAAGTCCGAAGTTTCTTGGTTCTTTCTGGGTATTATGAGAGATTTGTAGAAGGATTTTCTTCCTTAGCAGCTCCCCTTACAAAATTAACTTAGAAGGGGGCCAAGTTTCAATGGTCAGAAACGTATGAGCAGAGTTTCCAGAAATTGAAGTATAAGTTGACATCCGCTCCAGTTCTTACCCTTCCAGAAGGCATCGAGGATTACATTGTATACTGTGATACGTCACGCACAGTCCTGGGGTGTGTATTGATGCAAAATGGTAAGGTGATCGCTTATGCCTCACGACAGTTATGGAAACATGAACAAAATTATCCAACCCACGATCTGGAATTGGCCGCGGTTATTCACGCTCTAAAGATATGGCGACATTACTTATATGGAGTCCATGTTGATATCTATACAGACCATAAAAGCCTTCAATAGATATTTAAGCAAAAGAAACTGAATTTCAGACAACGAAGGTGGCTCGAATTGCTAAAGGATTACGATGCTGAAATTTTCTATCAACCTGGCAAAGCTAATGTTGTTGCTGATGCTCTAAGTAGCAAGTCAATGGGTAGCCTATTGTATGTGCCAGCGAAAAATTTGGAAATGACTAGAGAGCTTTATCGTTTGGCAAATTTGGGAGTTCGCCTGCTAGTTTCAGAAGACACTGGGATTACCTTACAGAATATATCCCAATCGACTCTTGCCTCGGATGTAAAGGCTCAGCAGAATGAAGATCCAGTTTTAGCTAGCATTAAGGAAGGAGTGCAACAAAATCGGATCTCAGCCTTTGAACTGGATTCAAATGGGATTCTCAAATATCGAGGCCGTTTGTGCATTCCAAATGTAACCGGGCTTCGAGACAGGATCATGTCAGAATTTCATTACTCCCGGTATTCAATTCATCCCGGATCCACCAAGATGTATCATGACCTCAAGGGCTTTTATTGGTGGAATGGTATGAAGAAAGATATTGCTAACTTTGTAGCTCAGTGCCCCACCTGCCAGCAGGTAAAGATCGAACATCAGAAACCCAATGGCTTATTACAAGGAATGGAGATCCCAGTGTGGAAGTGGGAAGTAATTAATATGGATTTTGTTACGGTATTGCCACGTTCTCGTCGCAAATTTCATTCTATTTGGGTGATCATTGACAGGTTAACCAAATCAGCTCGTTTCTTGTCTGTAAGGACCACCTATGTGTTATACCTCGGAAAATTTTCCGTCGATGTGCAGTGAATAGGCTAATGAAGAGCACGAAGTCTATGATGTTCCAATAAGTGAGAAATAGCATTTGATGATTCTAATTAAGATTTCCAAAGACATTGGAAGTGGGAGACCAAAAGTTGTTAAGGAAAACAAGGTATACGTCATGCGTCGGGCAAGATTTACGAGTATCAAAGTAACGGTGATTTAATGAAGTTTTGGGGAAGAGTTGTAACGTCCCTTAGATTGGTAATGAAATGTTAAACAAGTGTTAAGAAGGTTCCGTAAGGATTGGAGATCAAACGAAGTGACGAGAACAAGTTCAGTGGCTGGTGGGTTATACGGCTCATTATACGGACCGTATAAAGTTATACGGACCGTATAATGGACCGTAGGACCATCACAGCGAAGGACCTTCACTGGTGGAATTATACGGTCAGTTATACGGACAGTATAAATTTATACGGCCCATATAATGGACCGTATAATGGTTCCAGTGAAGGGTGAGCGGAAGGACCTTTTTACGGTCACTTATACGGATCGTATAAAGTTATACGGACCGTATAAGTGTCCGTATAACGACCCGACAAATCAGAAGACTGAGTTAATAAAAGGGGACCAACTTTATTATTTCATTTCCACATTCCACACCTTCTCTCTAAAACTCTTTAGGATATTTCACCCACATAAATTCAAGAGATATTAGTGGTCATTTACACCAAGTTAAGTGAGTCAAGTATGAGAAGCCCATTAAAGTTCATCCAAAGCAAGAAATCAAAATGAAGGGGAAACTAGGGTTTTGCTCAATTGTGGAAATTGCACCCAAGGTTAAATCCTACACCATCTAAGGTAAGTTTTATGACATCTCCATGTTATTTGAAGTATTTGAAAGTTGAAACACTTGGATTGCATGAGGGAATAGGGAATGGGTCATAAATGTGTGAATAGTAACACCTTTGAAGAAATGTTTGGAACGAGTTATGATTCTTGATACTTTATGAATATAATCATATTATAGATGATATTGAGAGTATGGAAACCGACATTGTATGTAAATGAACGTATTGTCAAGATATGACTATGAATATGGATGACTTGAAGTAAATTGTGAAGTAAGAGTAATGTAGATGACTAAAGCTATCGTGATGATATTGTGAACGTTATTATTGATGTTTGGGAGTTGGTATGTAATACGAGGGAAGTAGTATAAATAAAGGAGATGCTGTCCGATTTTCTCTAGAATTGGTCATGAATGCTAAGCTATCTATCATCTAATATGAGTATGCACTTCAATGAAGGTAGAACGTGAGCTTTGAAGAAGCACGTACAAGAGATAGAATAGTTGCATAGAAAGGTATGTAAGGCTAACCCTTTTTTCATAAGGCATGGCTCTTTGGCCCAATGTTCATCCTCTTATGAGTTCATGATACTCTCTAAAGATCCTAGCTCGAGAAGCTATTAAGCTAACGACGCTCAAATGATATGATTGTGCCAAGTTCCTTATGTGACGAGAAGTACTCCACGGATAGAAAGTAATGAATGACGATAGTAAAAAGATTAAGGATAGATATGGGCTTGTGTGTATGTATTCCCATGTGAGGCTATTATGAACCCCGAGCTTATACGGCCGGGTATAATATGATAAATATGTATATGTATATATGTATGTGTGCCCATAAGAGGCTATTGCGAACCCCGAGCTTATATGGCCGGGTAGAATACGATGAATATGTATGTCTCTATATAACGATGCGCGCACACCACTGCAGTTGGGTACGAATAACACTGAGCCTTGGTAGGGCCAGGTACGTGAAACACCGAACCTTCGTGGTCGGGTACGCAATATAAAAAGGTGAGTACGACATCTATACGAGTACGGTTATGCTATATGTATGACATCTATATGAGTACGAATATGTTAAGTATATGCCATCTAGATGAGTATGAAAGGAGATATGAATATGAGTACGAAAGGTAAATGAGCAAGGATGTGAATGTATGTACGCGAGTACGAAATAGAAATGGGACGCCCCTATGGGAACGGGTAAGTGCTATGACGATGATGTTATTATTCCCCGACATATTATTTCATATGTTACCCATTATGCTTCCATATTGATATTGATCATGCTTTACATACTCGGTACATTCTTCGTGCGACGTCCTTTTGTTTGTGGATGTTGGTCATGCCCGCGAGTGGCCGGGAGGATTGGACCCGTAGCGGTATTTTCTCGGGACTACATAGCGAGCTCCATTTCATTTTTCGGGAGGGCACTTTTGGTATAGATTCTTTTGTGTATATATTTATGGCCACGACGAGGTCCTGTCCTGCCCATATGTTGCGATATGATGTACCCTTCTTAGAGGCTCGTGGACATTGTGTATATGGTTAGATATGTTCGGCCTTGTCAGCCTATATGCTGGATGTTGTTTATCGCCTCGTCGACGCATGCACATGTATATGGGCATAGATGCCATTGATGATATAGATATGTTGTTGCTCAATGATATTAGAATGATGAATGAAAAGCATGATATAATTACATGGCTCACCTAGAATGTGATGTATAAGCATGCTAAGGGGTGCTCGGGTGGGCTAGCACCGGGTGCTCGTCGCAGCTCTCAGGTCGGGTCGTGACACTATGCTACTGAAGACTATGCTAAATTTTATATTAAGGAGATTGTGCATCTTCACGGCATTCCTGTGTCTATTATTTCTGACAGAGGTGCTCAGTTCACGGCAAAGTTCTAGAGGTCTTTTCAGGAAGTCTTGGTACTCGAGTAAACCTTAGTACGCCTTTCTATCCGCAGTCAGACGGGGAAGCTAAGTGGACCATTCAGACTTTGGAAGATATGTTACGAGCCTGTGTACTAGATTTCCAAGGAAGTTGGGATGATCATTTGCCTCTGATAGAGTTTGCTTATAACAATAGCTGTCATGCCAGTATCAAAATGGCTCTGTATGAGGCTTTATATAGCAGGAAGTGTAGGTCTCCTGCCGGATGGTTTGAAGTCGGAGAAGCAAACGTACTCGGGTTAGACTTTGTTCATCAGACTTTGTTAACGGTTACGCACAACTCAGAGTCGCCAGAAATCTTATACAAATGTACGACGATGAAAATTGGAGTTTTAGGTAGGTGACTGGGTGTTTTTGAAAATATCACCTATGAAGGGCGTGGTGCGATTTAGTAAGAAAGGGAAGCTCAATCCCCGATATATCGGACCTTATAGGATCGTCCGGAAGGTAGGCCAGGTAGCTTATGAACTGGTGTTACCATAGAACTGCAAGCATGTCATCCAGTTTTTCATGTGTCCATGCTGAGAAAATGTATCGGAGATCCCTCCAGAATCGTACATGTTGACGATATACAAGTTACAGAAAATCTGACATACGAGGAAGAACCTATAGCTATTCTCGACCGATAAGTCCGCAGACTCAGAAACAAAGATGTGGCTTCAGTAAAGGTTCTATGGAGGAGTAAAGATAGGGAAGAGATGACGTGGGAAACTGAAGCAGAAATGAAGTCCAAATATCCCCATTTATTTCCTGCCACAGATGATACTATTCCGGAGGAATCCTTGCAAGATTCTGCTTTACCCGCAAGTCACTTACAAGGTAAAGTCATATTTAACCCCTTGAGAGTCAATGTGATTATTCTAATTACTGCATGTTTATGTGTCGTTGAGCACGGTAGACCATATGAAATGGAAGTTGGGGTAAGCAAGAAATTAGCAATGCTCCAATGGCCAAAGATACCTTACTAAAGTTTCGTAAAAAATTTGAAATGTATAATTATACCTTAAGTATTCCAACATTCGAGGACGAATGTTTTTAGGGGGGGGGGGGGAGAGAGAAAGTTACACCCTGCAGTATTGTACGTTGAAATTCGTAGGTGTTGGCTGTTTTAAGTATGGACATCGGAGTTACCTCCAAGTATACATGAGATTAGATGCGCTTATCCTATGTTTATGAGGGTTTAAGTTCATATAATAAGCGGCGGAATGATTGAAGGGCAAGTGAATTAAGAAAATTAAGTTTGTTGGATTTTGGAGAAAATATGAGGGGTAATTTTGACCCTACTTGAGGAAGGAATATCTTATTATAGATGAGGAGTTTTGGGGCGAAACAAAAGCCTAAATTGAAGTTCGGGAAGTCTAGTTTCCAACGTGACAAACCGTGTGTCGATCCGATATCGGAATAGAGAATTATGAGCATTTTAAGACGGACTGCCAGTGCAGGGCTTAACCCTGTGCAAACGCGCCAAAGGGTGGCGCGACCGCACAGAGTAGCACTAGCCAACTCCGCGCAAATGCACCCCAGGGCACGTGAATGTGCAGAAGAATTTTAGAGTCGGTGCCAACCGACTCTAATCCACTATATAAGGGATAAAAACCCTATTTTTCTCCACAACAAATCTTCCAAATATTCCAAAAAGCTCAGCAAACATATGAGAGCTTATATACACCATAAAAGTGAGGATTTTGAGTAATTTCAAGAGACAGAGTATTAATCAAGGTCCGGATAGCGTGTAACCGCGATTATAGTTTCGTTTTGCGTTGGAGTTGGCCTTGATTCAAAGTAAATATTGAAGATCTTCCTATTCTAGTAAAGGTAAGGTGTGAATCTCTCTTTATTAATAATGATTTAGAAATAATTACGAGAATAAGAGTTATAGATTGTGGTATTGGTATTGTTGGCTTGTGGATTGAAGTTGAAGAAAGTTTTGGATGAACTTATACATAATTATCTTGTAGAATCTTAATGATGTTGTTGTTGATGTTGTTGGTATTGTTTGGGAGTTGCTTTGGTATTTGGAGGAAGTAGATAATATAGGGAAGATGCTGCCCAAATTTTCATAACCCAAATTAGCCTTCGATAACTAGTATTTTTAAGTTGATGGGAAATATGATGAAAGTATGATTAAAAATGTATTTCTCGATTTATAGGTTCGGGTGAAGGGCAAGCATCGGAGTAAGGGATTCTTTAAGTGGTGGCTAGACGAATAAGGCATGTAAGGTGTTCGTTTCTCTCTTTCTTTGGCACGAATCCAACTAGAATATGAACATGAGCGTTCCATAACAATTCACTCCACTCTTATGCTTTGTATTTCCAATCATAATTTCTTAATTATTTGATTGATTCTGGAAATGTTATCATGTCTATCGTCATTAAGTTATTTCTTTGATGTGACACAAATTCCATAAATTGTTCGGAGGTTACCGACCTTACGTCACTCTGAAAGGCCGTTGTTATTTCATTGGCTCATTATGCATTGTATATATATATATATATGTATGCACTATTTTACTACACCGAGCAGCGCTATAGTCGGCCTGGTACGACACCTATTGTGCAACCACTGATCAGTTAGTATTACACACCGAGTCTCAAAAGGGCCGGGTACGTTATACACCGAGTCCTGAAAAGGCCGGGTACGTTATACACCGAGTCCTGAAAAGGCCGGGTATGTTATGATGATGATACTATATATATATATATATATATATATATATATATATATATATATATATATATATATATATATGTATATACTTGCATATGATTTTTAAACTCATGCATTGTATGTTGTACGTTCTCAGATGGCAGGTTACTTCTATTCTCTTTATGTCTCCGTCCTACTTATGTTATTGACTGCAGCCTTACATACTTAGAAATTTTACCCGTACTGACGTCCCATTATGCGGGACGCTGCCTTTCGTGTTGTAGGCTCTGACAGAGTTATTGGAGAGCAACCATAGTAGGACTTCCAGCTTCAACGGTGTCAGCAAGTGCCACTACTCCAGACTTGCTATCTTTGGTACTTTTCTGCTAATGTAATATATGTTCATATGTACACTCTTAGAGGCTCATAGACATAGTGGGGTATGTATATATTGTGTGCGATCTTGTTGGCCTTGTTTTTGCTGGTGTTACTTTCCTGTTAGCCTTGCCGGCTTTATGATACTCGTGGTGTTATAGTGACCTTGTCGGTTCGCATATGTACATATGTGTTGAGTTATCCGATATTTCTATGTTGGGACTTTTCTACGTGCAGGTGTTCCTTGAGTTACGGTATGTAATGTTCAAAGCAACTGTTACATCAGGTGGTTCCTGGCCTATGGGTCGGAGCCCGTCATACTCCTCGTCAGGGTGTGACACTTCTGAATTGATCATCTACCTTTGCTTCATTTAATATAGAGTCGGTTTTGATATCTTAGGAATCCACCTTACTAAGATACTCTTTCCTGACTACCCTTTCAAGCTTCGATTTAAGAAATATGCTATATCTAGGATACTATATCTTTTCTCAAGTTTTCCGACTTATATCATTTTGTTTTCCATTACCGTCCTCGACTACGCTACGCTTCACCAGTTGAAGCTCTCTAATAATCTTGACAAGATTCTCATATACTTGTATCATCTCTGTGATACATAATTCTATATCGTTCTGCTACCTCCCAGAATGAACGTATCCATCTTGGTGCTAGATTTATCCTTATTCTTCTTAATACAACGAAGCCATTTCACACAAACTTATTTGTCGTTATCCTTCTTCATTACCACTACCAACCTTTAGTTCCTCATTTAGGTCTATCTGGTTCCATCTTACTTGCAACGCGACTTTAATTCCTTTACATCCTGGATATTCTGTACCTAAGGTTCTCGTATCATCTATAAGCTTTTGCTTCCATGTTGTCATACCCGATCCTTCTTTGTTTCTTCATTACTGGACCTTTCGTAGCATCTTTATCTAGTAAATACAGGTAAGACTTTCCTTGGAATCTTCTCTCCCAACCTTATCCTTTTTGAGGTGCTTCCCGATTCCTTTTTGTTGCTATCTTTCCAACTTCTAACAAAGCACACTCCTAACCCAATACTTGTTTGTCTCATTCCCCCCCCCCCCTCCCCCTTAGGGTGTTGGCCCATTATTCTATAGTTAGCATCCTATTAGTTCTCCTTTTTCTTGCAAGTAAATACTCTCAGTGAATCCGCAACTAATCTTAGTTGTGACTATGCATCGTGTGAATTTATTAGTCAGTTGCATATACGTGTAACGAGTCACATATTCTCGTAGACATACTGGCCCTGGATGGGCCTAATTTTTCATCAAAAGGATCTTCATAGTTTCTTTATTGTTCTTCCAAAATCACCTTTCTCTTATTACTAACTTTCCCATTTCATCACCGTGATGGTATCTAGCAAAAATTTTATTCTCAAAATCTGCCCTGATTGTTAATATTCGTCTTCTTTTTTTTCCTTTTTTTTGTTACATAAACACTCGGTCTTTAGACAAGCCTCTTTTAAACTACAAATTCATCTCATTAATGAAGGGCACATCTTATATCAACTCGCGACTTCAAACTCATTCATCTACCATCATACAACTAATTCCTTCAAAGCATCATTCACATCCTTCATTAGCTATTCATCCTTGTATTACTAACTCAATAATCTTATGACAAGAGAACTTCTGAAAGAGAATTTTTTTCTGTTCCTTGGTCCTGCCTTTGTCTTGTATTCATATATCCTTATACTCTTACCTGCACGTACAACAACCTTTCCAATATATTTTATACAATAAAAAGGCCATTGTTGATATCTGGCTCTTTTAATAACGTACATCATTCTTTTACCTCTTCTACCCTTTTGTACTCATAAATCATTAGCATATTTATCCTCAAGTATCATATTTAAACATATACTTACCCTTTCCACTTCTTACTTCTAGAAGAAGTTACAACTCCCATCTAATCATACTGACGTCTCATTAGTGAAACACTTTGAAAGGTTTAATCGACTCAAGTTTCGCCCTAATCCGACAAGCAATATAAGGAGTAACAGATAACAGTGTAGAACCCGGGTCAATCAATGCATACACATCATGAGAAAATACTGACAATATACCTGTAACAACATCGAGTGAAGACTCCAAGTCCTGTCGACCAGTTAGTGCATAGATACAATGCTGAGGACCACTCGAACTGTACACTCCTCCTCTACCCTTACCACGGCCTGCTGGTGTCAGTGAGCTTTGCCCCGGAGGGCGTACAGATGGTAAAAAACTAGCTGCTGATCCTGGGGGCTGGTTCCTACCTCTCCCACATATCGATAAATAGTCACGCTTGATATGGCCTGACCGACCGCATGCATAACAAACATCTAACCCAATGGGTACGGTCCCCAATGTAACTTACCACACTAAGTATATCGTGGTATAGGTGGTCTCATCTGACTGGAGCCACTTCTAATCTGAGAACTGGGAACTCTGGGACTCTGAGCTAGCCCAAAACAAGCGGGTCTATCAAACCTGGGTCCAATAAACTGTAGAGGTGCACTAGCTACTGAATGAGCTGAGCATTTAGAGAATTGTTGCGTTGGGCTACCTCTGAACTCACTATCCAACCTTGAAAACCCGGCCCTCTTGCTCTGACACCTATTACCATGGCCCGTACCCTACCGCTGAGCCTAAGAGACTACTAACTAGGTAAGCAAAAGGATGGCCTCTCTTATCTCGGCACGAGGCATACGGTGGAGGAAGCGGGGTCTTTGGAGGAGCCGGAGCCGAGGCTTCTGTTCTCTGCGGAGCGGGAGGAGCATGGGAGGATCGAGATGGAACCTCATTTTGAGACTCGCCCTCCTCCACATCTGTAGGCGGTACCCGTTCAGTCCTCCTACCTGCCGCTAACTTGCCCTTCTGGAACGCTGTAGCTTTTCTCTTCCTGGGCATCGCTGAAATCATTACACACTGTTAGGAAAAAGGAAATTCTTATATCATGGGTCTATCGCATGATCTAATATGAGAAAGAAAGGTCAATAGTTCCTAAATACCCTGCAGCCTCTTGTTTATAAGTGTGGCGCGCTTCACACCCATAAATAAGACTCTACCGGACACGGCTCGTAAACACACCCGAGGACGAACTGCTCTGATACCACCTTTATCACGACCCAACCGAAGGACCATGACAGGCACCCGGAGCTAACCTACCGAGCACCTCAAAACGTACATCTCATAATCATATCTGAGTGGGCCATAAAGCTAACTCGTAAATATCATAATCTGCAAGGGACACAATCCCAAAACTGCATATTTATAAATGTCATCAAACTGATCTCATGTACACAAGCCTACAAGGCTATCAAATTATGGTGATACAACTAAGTATAGACTAAGATGATCATAGAACCTCTAACCGTACATATCTGCCTACGAGCCTCTACTGGAGTGCGCAACATAATAAGGATGGGACAGGACCCCGCCATGTCCATATATACATATATACACGAAAGAACAATACCAGCTGAACTGTAGCTCCAGAACAAATAGAGCGCTCCTGTAATATCGCTAATAAAGCAGCCTAGGGGTCTGGTCCGCCTCCTTGTCTACCTGTGGGCATGAACGCAGTGTCCACAACAAAAAGAACGTCAGTACGAATAATGTACTGAGTATGTAAGGCGTGAGTAAAAACATAATGAAAGTATGAAGATAACATAATATAAAAGAGATCAACATGTGCCTCTGAATGCCTTTTTAAGGCGGATGTCATGCATGCTTAGCTTTTAAAAAAAATACATTTTCATACATACATACATACATATATATATATAGACACACGCACACATATATATTGATGCGGAATGTGCAGCCCGATCCATAAATATTAGTGTTGCAGAACGTGCAACCGGATCCATATATCATATCATCCCGCTTCCGGGGTATCATCATAACCTGTCCACTGCAGTGGTGTGCACATTTTCGTGCCTGCACATCCGACTATAGTGCGGCACGGTATGAGAAAATACATACATATATATAAAGCATGCATGAGAGCCCAAATAAAAGCTATAAATCTATCGGAGGGACGTAAGGTCGGTGAACCTCAGATTATCATTATGGAACTATCATCATGAACATATCTCACCTTGAAAGAACAAAATCATAAAATGAGATAGACATCAATGAATATAATCAATAAGTATGAAACAGGCTCAATAATATCATGGGAACATCAAGAACTATAAACTTCTAGCATTTTAGGAATAGGGATATTGAGGGTATCATGTATAAGTCCACAACAAAGGAATCATGTTGTAAGAAAGAAAGGGTTAGCCTTAACATACCTTGTCGTCTCCTTAACTACTCAATGCTTATCCTTCCGAGCTTATAAATCTACATTTAAGATGATTCGCACTAAGCGTAAGTCATTGAAATGCTTATAAGGTCAAATTAGATTAATTGGTAAGCTAATGGAAATTGAACAGCATTTCCCCTATATCTTCTACTTCCTCCAATCTTCAAAAAAAACTCCCAAAATCACAATAAAACATCAACAATTTCATAATCAAAAGATTACATTAAAATTATACTCAATTCAATCCCAAAACTTCTTTTCATAATCAATCCATAACAACAACTTCATACAACCCCTTATACACTTGTCTACTACAATTCCTTAACATCATTATTATCCCTCATAACAAGATTACACTCAAAACATGCTAATAATTATAACTCAAGTTAATTCACAACTCAAAATATCATCAAATGCATATTTGAACTTTTCCTCCAATTTTCCTCTCCTCAAATCTTAACATAATTACCAAACAAACTCATAAACATGAAACTAAGATGAAAGCTTACCTCAAAATTCAAGAACACTTCAATTCCATGGTTACTCCACCTTAAAAATACTCACCCAAAAATCTTCAAGAAGAGAAGACAAGGGTAGACCTTACTTGGAAATACTAACCACTTTAATCTTCATTTTTATCTTTGATTTAGGCTTGGAAATGTGTTTGAATATGTTTTGGAGAGGTTTTTAGAGCTCTCTAGGACTTGGGAGTGTGTTTAAAATGATTGAAATGAAGAGGGGTCATCATACTTAAATTCTAAAACTTTCCACCAACATTGACTTATATGGTCCGTATAATATTATATGGTTCGTATAAGTTGGTCGTATAAAAAATAAAGTTCGTACAATCGGTCGTATAATTTTATACCGACCGTATAATTCGACTCGTATCTCATATTTGCAATCTGCCAGTTTCATTGGAAAGGAGACTTTCTAAACTTCAATTTTCATAGTTATGGGTTCCGTAACTCCTTATATTCTAGGAGATATGCCTCTCTCAGGTTGGACCAAAATTTCTTTCCAAAATCCTGCCAAGTTTTTCTCAAAATTTTGACAAACTTAATTTCTTCGATTTGCTTAATCCCAGAACCTGTAGATACTTGCTTAACACTTGTTAAAGGTATTTCTTATCCTTATAAGGATTCCATAGCCTCTCCGCCTTATGCTAGTTTACTTCTGACACAACCAACACGAGAATTTTCGAGATGAAACATTGCAAATATATATACGGTCCATATCCTCGGCCGTATAACATTATACCACCAACATCCTAGCCGTATAAAATTATATGTTCCATATAGTTGGCCGTATAATATCACCTCCAAAACTACATTTTCTAGAAATTTTTAAAATCCTTAAATACGACCCATAGACCATATTTTTCAAAAATTAACTTTTGACGAACCTTCCCACTTCAACTCACTTATTCTCCAATCCTTCTGTAACTCACCAAACATGAATTTAAACATGAATAAGCACAAGTTAAACATGTCCAACCTCATATATCCTTGAAACAAATCCCGATGTCCAAAATTAAGACAGTTAACGTACGACAAATCTTAATGTAGAAAACTACAAGGTGTAACACAGATGACCTTGGGAGTTGTTCGGGATTTCGATTGAGACTTAGAAAATTTAGTTGGGTATGGTTACTCACGACTCTGCTCGTGCATACCGTGTTACATCTTTCGCCAAGTCCCGGGGCGGTTATGTCGTCGTGTGCACTATGATATATTCCGGAGTATGATGTGTTACGGTTCGCCGAGTCCCTCGCTAGAGGGACGGGTACCGTTTATATTCTGGTGTTATGATGTGTTATGGCGTTATGATGTGTTATGGAGATATGTCGGGTTAAGGAGATATGAAATCTTCTGGGGTATGATGTTTTATGGCGCCAAACGACGGGGTGGCGACCATGTTCCCTGAGCCCCATGCATGATTTGTGTTTTAAAAGTAAATATTTTGGTATTCTGGATTTTGTACTTATTTACTGTACTTCTTGTTCCGGTTATGATCCTGTTTACTGTATTTCATGCTTTGCATACTCAGTATATATTCCGTACTGACCCCCTTTCTTCGGGGGCTGCGTTTCATGCTCGAAGGTACAGACGCCCACTTTGGTGATCCGCCAGCTTAGGGAACCTACTCTGCTACCTTGGAGTGCTCCTTTGTTCCGGAGCCTATATTTTGGTACATACTCTTCCGTTGTATATGCATATGTCTATTCACGGGTACGGCGGGGCCCTGTCCCGTCATATGATTCTGATGTTATTCTTATAGGTCTGTAGACATGTATGTGGGTTGTGCCTATTACTGTTCAGTTGTGTTCGTATGATTTATGTTTTGGGCGGTCCCACTTATCGTGGCAGCCTTGTCGGCTTGCGTTTGCATATATTTTGGGGATGTTATGCTTTATGATAGCCTTGCTGGCTTCTGTGATATATATTTGTATATGCGACAGTTTGGGACCACGTCTGATCTTTGTATACGTATAAGTTGTTTGTATGCCGATTCTGGTTAATGAGTGTGTATGGGTGCCCAGCTCGGGCACTAGTCACGGCCTACGGGGTTGGGTCGTGACAAAAGTGGTATCAGAGCGGTTCGTCCTCGGAATATCCACAGACCGTGTCTAGTAGAGTCTTGTTTATCGGTGTATTGTGCACCACATCTATAAGCAGGAGGCTACAGGACATTTAGGATGTTATATTTCCTTCTTATCCTAGATCGTGCGATAGAGCTATATTATCAGGATGACCCATCCCTAACGACTTGTTATGTTTTCAGCGATGCCTCCAAATAAGGCGACCGGCGCCCCGGAAGGGCAAGTCGGCGGCAGGAATCGGAGAGACTAGGCCGGGCCGGAGAGTTACTAGGGCCGTGCCCGGCTTGAGCTCGAGATTGTGCTCCGGTCGGCGAGCTACGCTACACCGTCACCATTAGAGAGAGCATAGGGCAACGGCGAACCGCGGATCGGGGCGTCTCCACGCCGGCTCCCGGGGTTCCCCGTGCCCGAGCCTCCAGCTCCTCAGCCAGGGGCGGAGGATAGGGCTATGAGAGATGCAGTTCAGTTGCTCACCAGATTAGTGGCGGGACAAGCTCGCAGGCAAGGACCAGGGGCTGACCAGACAGATAGACATGACAGTTTGAGGGCCCGTGATTTCTTGACTTGTAATCCCCCAGAGTTTTTCGGGTCGAAGCCTGAGGAGGATCCCCAGGAGTTTATTAGACAGATGCAGCGTACGTTGCGGCTTATTAAGGCTACTGAGATTGAGTCTGTCGAGCTGGCTTCATATCGGCTGCGGGATGTAGGTAACGGTGGTATGAGTCACAGGAGTTGTCTAGGGGCGAGGTGCTCCTCCGGCCATGTGGGATGAGTTTACGAGGGGCCTTTCTAGGCCACTTTCTGCCTCCAGAGATGCGGCGAGCTAGGGTTGACAGATTCCTACAGTTGAGACAGAGGGGCAGGAACGTTCGAGAATATAGCCTAGAGTTCAACTCATTGGCTAGATATGCACCCACTATGGTAGGCGGCATGATACGATAGGATGCATCGATACGTGATGGGCCGGATCGTTATTTGGTTGATAGGCACTGGTGATGGCTTCCCAGCCAGGGATGGATATTGCTCGAGTACAGGCACATGCCCAGGGTATGGAGGATCGACATAAAGGGCGCCAGCCCGACAGAGATTATGACAGGAGCCAGCCCAAGAGGGCTAGATCAGCCGGTTATTCTGGAGAGTCTCGAGGCAGACAGCCTAAGCAGCAGTATAGCAGATATCCTTCCCAACCAGCACGGAGTACACCCCCACAGTTTACGGGTAGGAGACCGGATAGTACAGGGTATTCAGGAGTAGGTCAGAGCTCCAGGGCTTCGGGTTCACAGGTGGACAGAGGTTCCGGTCAGTCGAGGCCACCCATACCTCGGTGTTCTCACTGTGGGAGATACCATCCAGGGGAGTGTTATCGTGCCACGGGTGCTTGTTTTACTTGTGGTCGTCAGGGCCACCTTATGAGAGATTGTCCACTTGGGGGTAGTACAGGTGCTGCAGTTCAGCCTACTGGGTCAGTTGCTGGTTCATCGTCCTCTTCTGTAGCTATGCGCCCTACGGCGCGGGGTATGCCGACACCAGCAGGCCGCGGTAGAGGCCGTGGCGGAGCTTCTAGTTCTAGCGGTCCCTCGAACCGCATATATGCCTTGGCTAGCCGACAGGATCAGGAGGCGCCACCTAATGTGATTACAGGTATATTATTGATCTTCTCCCGAGATGTATATGCATTGATAGATCCGGGCTCTACTTTATCATATATTTCTCCCCTTGTTGCTAGTAGAATTGGGATAAAACCTGAACCGATAGAACCGTTTGAGGTAGCTACACCGGTAGGAGATTCTGTTATCGCAAGGCAGGTATATAGAGATTGTTCGATAATTATATGTGGTCGTTGCACTAAAGCAGATTTGATAGAGCTAGATATGACTGAGTTCGATGTTATTATGGGTATGGATTGGCTAGCTTCTTGTTATGCCAATGTTGACTGTCAGAAGAAGGTAGTTCACTTCCGATTTCCAGGAGAACCAGTTATAGAGTGGACAGGAAATACAGCATCGCCGAGGGATAAGTTTATTTCATACCTCAAGGCAAGGAAGATAGTTAGAAAGGGTTATATTTATCATCTGGTTCGTGTACATGACTTGAAAGCAGAGGCACCGACCCTTCAGTCAGTCCCAGTGGTTAATGAATTCCTAGATGTATTTCCAGATGAACTTCCAGGTCTTCCTCCTGAGCGGGAGATAGAGTTCACTATAGATGTGTTGCTAGACACCCAGCCTATATCTATTCCTCCGTACCGAATGGCACCTGCAGAATTGAAAGAATTGAAGGAGCAGCTGAGGGATTTATTAGAGAAGGGCTTTATTAGGCCCGACACATCACCTTGGGGAGCGCCGTATTGTTCGTGAGAAAGAAAGATGGGTCGCCGGATGTGTATTTATTATAGGCGGTGAATAAGGTAACCATAAAGAATAAATATCCCCTTCCCAGGATTGATGATTTGTTTGACCGGATTGCAGGGTGCTAGGTGTTTCTCGAAGATAGACCAAGCGGTCGAGCTACCACCAGGTGCGGGTAAGAGAAGCAGATATTCCAAAGACGGCATTCAGGACCCGATATGGGCATCATGAGTTCAGAGTGATGTCTTTTGGGGGTCGACCAATGCTCCAGCCGTGTTTATGAATTTGATGAATCGAGTATTCAAGTCATTCCTAGATATGTTCGTGATTGTATTTATTGATGATATTCTGGTTTATTCACGATCAGAAGAGGAGCATGCAGATCATCTGAGGGCGGTACTTGGGGTGCTCCAGCACCAGAAATTGTATGCCAAGTTCTCTAAATGTGAATTCTAGTTGACTTCAGTGGCATTCTTGGGGCATATTATTGGAGCTGATGGCATTCGGGTTGATACCCAGAAGATTGAGGCCGTACGAAATTGGCCTAGACCTACGACACCTACCGAGGTACGTAGCTTTCGGGATTAGGGGTATTACGGAGATTTGTGGAGAAGTTTGCTTCGATTTAATGCATACTAACAAGGCTGACTCAGAAGGCAGCTAAGTTCCAGTGGACCGATGCTTGCGAACGCAGCTTCCAGTTGCTGAAAGAGAAGTTGACTACAGCTCCAGTCCTGACTCTTCCTGAGGGACCAGATGGGTATGTCATATATTGTGATGCTTCCGGTGTTGGGTTAGGGTGTGTATTAATGCAGCATGGTAGAGTTATAGCCTATGCCTCCCGGCAGCTCAGAAAGCACGAAAGAAATTATCCTACTCACGATCTGGAGCTAGCAGCGGTAATTCATGCTTTGAAGATATGGAGACACTATCTATATGGTGTTCATCTTGATATTTATACGGATCACAAGAGCCTCCGATATCTTTAGCGAAGGAGCCGAATTTGCAGCAGAGGAGGTGGTTAGAGTTGCTGAAAGACTATGATGTCGATATTCTATATCATCCTGGGAAAGCCAATGTTGTAGTAGATGCACTCAGCCGTAAGTCTATGGGTAACTTGACGGACGTGCCATCAGAAAAGAAAGAAATGGTTCGCGATATCCACCAGCTAGCTAGTCTTGGAGTCCGTATGGCCGATTCTGGAGATAGTGGGGTTTTTGTTCGAGGAATTGCTGAATCCTCTATTATGGAAGAGATAAAGTATGAGGATCCTGTTCTGGAACAGTACAGAGATACAGCCCTTGAAAAGGAGAAGACCCCGTTCGAGATTACACCTGATGGAGTACTACTGCACCGAGGCAGATTATGTGTACCCGAGGTTGCAGGGCTACGACGGCAGGTTATGGGCGAGGCACATTATGCTCGGTATTCTGTTCATCCGGGGTCGACAAAGATGTATCATGACCTCAGATGCTTGTACTGGTGGGATGGTATGAAGAGGGACATAGCAGAGTTCGTTGCTCAGTGCCCAAATTGCCAACAGGTTAAGATCGAGCATCAGAAGCCGGGTGGATTGTTACAGGAGATGGAGATTCCGACTTGGAAGTGGAAAATAATTAATATGGACTTCATTATAGGATTACCTCACACTCCACGGAAGTATGATTCCATATGGGTTATCGTTGATAGGCTGACAAAATCAGCCCATTTTCTCCCAATCAGGATTACCTATTCAGCTGAGGATTATGCCAGGTTATATATTAAGGAGATAGTGAGACTTCACGGAGTTTCCACATCTATTATATTCGACAGAGGTGCCCAGTTTACGGCTAACTTCTGGAGATCATCTCAGGAAGGATTGGGGACACAGGTGAGTCTTAGTACAACATTTCACCCTCAGTCTGACGGACAGGCCGAGCGTACTATTCAGACGCTGGAAGATATGTTGCGGGCCTGTGTTATTGATTTCAGAGGAAGCTGGGATGATCACTTGCCACTGGTTGAGTTTTCTTATAATAATAGCTACCATTCTAGCATCCAGATGGCACCGTATGAGGCTCTGTATGGCAGGAAATGCAGGTCACCGATTGGCTAGTTCGATGTTGGCGAAACTAAGTTAATTGGCCCAGATATGATCCAACAAGCAGTTGATAAAGTGAAACTCATTCGGGAGCGGTTATTAGCAGCTCAGAGTCGACAGAAATCATATGCAGATAATCGACGTCGACACTTAGAGTTCCAGATTGGAGATTGGGTATTCCTGAAAGTGTCACCCATGAAGGGTGTTATGAGATTCGGCAGAAAGGGAAAGCTCAGTCCGAGATATATTGGGCCTTATCAGATTTTTCGTAAGATAGGCAAGGTCGCCTACGAGTTAGACCTACCAGCTGATTTAGGAGCAGTGCATCCAGTATTTCATGTGTCTATGCTTCGCAAATGCATTGGTGACCCTTCCAGAATATTTCCCGTAGATGATATCCAGGTGACAGAGGAGCTGTCCTACGAGGAGCAACCGATAGCCATACTGGATCGTCAGGTGAGAAGGTTGCGTAATAAAGATGTGACTTCCGTTAAGGTGTTGTCGCAGAATAATAACAGGGAGGAAATGACCTGGAAAGCTGAAGAGGAGATGAAGAAGAAGTATCCCCACTTATTTCCTATGCCTACAGGTAATTTAAATTCCTTAATTGGCTATGTTGATTGATGAATGAACTGTATGTGATAGCTATAAAAGAAACTCCCCCGAAATGCTTATAAGACCCGGCGGGGGCTAGTTTAACATTCGAGGACGAATGTTCTAAAGGTGGGGAGGATGTTATATCCCGTATTTTGTACATTGGGACAATCCGAGCTAACTATGATAAGTTAAGGACAAGACTATTTCGGGATACGAGGTAGAGACTTTTAACCATGATTTTGTTTTAAGGCATAAGTTGCTTATGATTTTATTGGTATGGAATATTAAGGAAAATTTTAGGGTTAAAAGTGAATTTAGGAAAGTTATTAATTCATGAAACAAGGGCCAATGTGGCCGTGCAAGGTGGGGTGGGCCATGGTCCACATGGATGCATAATATATGTAGTCAAAAAATGACTAATAAATCATATTCTTCATCTTCACCCCTTAGAAACTTGTAGAAAACTTGGAGAAAAAGAGGAGAATCTATTCGGCCATGGCAACCAAAAATTGAGGTCCAAAAATCTTGATCAAAAAAATATTTTCTTCTAGTATTTCAACCAATTGGAAGGTCCTTGTTAACGTGAGATAGTGGTTGGAGCAAACAAACCAATCATTTTTACCATTTGCAACCCTAGCCAAGTTGTGGAGTTAAGTGGAAAAGGTAAGGTTTAATCTTCTTTTTCATATGTTATGAATGATTTGTACATGTTGTAGTGTGTAGGAATGGATGAAAATCGTGAAAGTTGTGTGTTATGGTGGTGGCCGAATATGGGTTGTTTTGTATGGCAAGGAATGAACTAATTCTATTTAGTATTTTGGTTGTTGTTGTTGTGGATTCTATGTTGATAATGAGAGTTTAATGATTCAAGATGAAGTTGTAATTGTTGTGGGCTGTTTTAGAAGCCAATGTGATTTGAATGTAGTTTTTATATTTATGAGAATGACATGGTTAACGTGTGGATTGTTGGTGTAATTCATGAATTTGGAGAGAGGAATGTGTTGTTATTGTTGTTCTCGGGTTTGGGGAGGTTTCGGGTGAAGTGGTATTTTGGTTGGATTGTTTTGAATATTGTGCGGATTGTTTGAAGTGTTCTTGAATCTTGTTTGAATGGTTTCGGATTAGAACTTGAACATGTGAGCGTTGATGTTGGCTTGAACGAATGTAGTTGAATGGAATGTAAATGGAATGTTGTCGAATTATGTAGAAAAGAGTTACTAACGTTAGAATGCATTTTGAATTGATTGTTGATGTTGTTAGTATGATTGTTGGTATTGTTGTTGAAGATTTGGCCGAGTTGAATTCTCGGGGTTGTTGAATTTATAGGGGAAATGCTGCCCAAATTTCTGTAGATAAAGTGCTAGCTTGGGATTGAATCCCTAAGTATCTATAGCTAATGTTTGGTATATAATGACGTTGTTGTAGATCTTGGGGAGCCCGAGACTTGAGTTCGGATTAGCTTAGGAAGCGGACGAGGTATGTAAAGCCTAACCCTTCTTTCTTTTGGCATGTCTTAGTTGTAAGTAGGCTATGATACGAGCCTTGGGGTAACTCTATTCTTACGATCCGAGCATGTCTACGATTTTTATTCACTTCTTGACTTTCGCATTCCTATTATAGTCGAGCTATGGTCTTTGTGCCTTTTGTATGATTGGATTTCAAAGGTTGCATAAAAAGTTTTGTTTCTCAAGGGTTTTATGTTGAATAATGTCTCTAACTTCCAAAGACGGGCTCGGATCGCTTCGATACGTTCGTAGATGATTCTATAGCATATAATGGCTCTAACTTCCGTAGGCGGGCTCGGATTGGTTTGAGACTTGTCCGTGGGCCCCGAGACTTTCCTTTGTTTAGTTCTAATGACATTAGAAAGGACTTAGCATGACTATCGTCTTAACCCTCGAGCGTCGATTACTTACTTATACGGTGAGTACGCGTAATGATGATTTTTATGCATATGGTTACTCACGACTCTGCTCGTGCATACCGTGTTACATCTTTCGCCGAGTCCCGGGCCGGTTATGTCGTCGTGCGCACTATGATATATTTCGGAGTATGATGTGTTATGGTTCGCCGAGTCCCTCGCTAGAGGGCCGGCATCGTTTATATTACGGTGTTATGATGTGTTATGGAGTTATGATGTGTTATGGAGATATGTCGGGTTACGAGAGATATGAAATCTTCTGGAGTATGATGTGTTATGGCGCCAAACGACGGGGTGGCCGCCATGTTCCCTGAGCCCCATGCATGATTTGTGTTTTAAAAGTAAATATTTTGGTATTCTGGATTTTGTACTTATTTACTGTACTTCTTGTTTCGGTTATAATCCTTTCTTGTATTTCATGCTTTGCATACTCGGTACATATTTAAATCGACCCCTTTCTTCGGGGGTCGCGTTTCATGCCGCGTGGTATGCCCACTTTGGTGATCCGCCAGCTTAGGACACCTACTCTGCTACCTTGGAGTTCTCCTTTGTTCCGAAGCCTATATTTTGGTACATACTCTTCCGTTGTATATGCATATGTCTATTCAGGGGTACGGCGGGGCCCTGTCCCGCCATATGATTCTGATGTTATTCTTGGAGGTCTGTAGACATGTATGTGGGTTGTGCCTATTACTGTTCAGTTGTGTTCGCATGATTTATGTTTTGGGCGGTCCCATTCGCCGTGGCAGCCTTGTCGGCTTGCGTTTGTATATATTTTGGGGACGTTATGCTTTATGATAGCCTTGCTGGCTTCTGTGATATATATTTGTATATGCGACAGTTTGGGACCACGTCTGATCTTTGTATACGTATAAGTTGTTTGTATGCCGATTCTGGTTAATGAGTGTGTATGGGTGCCCAGCTCGGGCACTAGTCACGGCCTACGGGGTTGGGTCGTGACAGTGACAAAGTACAATTATGGCTTAACAATAGTGGGTTGCTCGATGATATGATCGGTTTGACTTCAGCTTCGTCAGGGACTTATGATGGTGTGCATGATGCCGGTGAACCAATAGCGGTCGATGATTCAGCAATGGTAGAGTATTATACTTCGGTATGTGAGAATGAGAGTAAGCTCAGTGATGACCAACGAGCAAATGTATTATGATCGCGGGTAATAAAGAAATAAAGTTGACAATAAGGATATGAAGAAAGCTTTTGTGCAAGTGTGTAGCGAAGTAAGACTTCTTAAAATATCTTGGACATGAGTACTTTTCGAGAGATTGGGAAGGAAAAAAATTTGGATCTGGCACGGTTGTTGGTATAAGGTTGTGACTGGTGCAAAAGGTTATTCTTGATATAAGTTAGTTGATGTTAAAGGACTTCTTGGTTATTAAGTGAATGCTATGGTCTCATCGTTGGTCAGTAAATTTGACTGGGTTGTAGACTTCTAAGAAACGAGTGATCGACTGATAGAAATGACTTTAATTATGGGCTTACGTGATGAATTAATGACTTGGGAAGTTACTGGTTGCCACACTTTGATTAGAAGAGAAGTATTGATATTGTTTAGGGTTCGTTCGACTCAAAGGGATGATTGGTTTAGAAGATCGAGTGGATTTGAGTGTTGTTGGTGGATAGTGATAGAGTGATTTGAGATGGAATACGAAAACTGAAGGGTTACAATGAGACATCTTGCTATCGTGTTCAGGAGATTGAGGTTCGTAAGACTTGAGGTGAGGTAACATAAGTACGTGAGTTATGTTAGACTGCGAGGGCACTATATCATGACGTATAGTAAAAGGGTGAATGATAAGGTTGATCGGGATCTGCGAGGTTAAGGGTAGCAAGAAAATCGTGGGAACAAGAGTTATTATGTGAGAACTTGGTTGTGATTGTACAAGTGCAGAGTGGGCTTGAGAGTTTATGGGTGAGTTGGTATGTTCGGTTATGTCATACACTAATAGAGATCAGTGGTGGACTAAGGTTGGGAACCTTGTATTCGTTGTGTAAAATAGTCTAGATCACATTAATAGAGATGATAGAGGAGAGATTGGTGTACGAGTGGTTAGAGGTGTTCAGATTTGATAACTGAGATAAGAGGTGATTCATCGAGGGCTAGTAACGTTAAGGGATTAGTGAACATGGATACTTGAATGATAGATCGATTATGGGTTAACTGAGTTAAGTTTGGTATACATTTTGGAAATTGAGTAAGGCAATTCGGGCAAGGACATTTCAGTATGATACATAAGGATATTAGTGAGACTGGTTGTGTAATACGCTGGATTTAGAGTTGTGGCCTACTATTACCTTCAGATGTGATTAAGTCAGCGTACTAGACTTATGGTTATGTGATAGACCACTGTGTGAGTTCGAGTAATGGTCAGACGATAGCGGTATAAGTGAACTGATAAAGATTGAAGGTGGAAGCGCCAAGAAAAGGTATAGCTGATCGAGAGTCGGCAAGAGTGAGGACATCTTGGGGTTACTTGAGTCTATTTAGATTGTGGCATAGTTGTCTTGCATATTCAAATGAGGTGTGATAATTGCGTAAGCTTAAGGAAGGAAGTCTATAGATGGACTAAGTGAAATGAGGAAAATTTTGTAAGCTTCGCGATCGGCAGCTAGTAATAAGCATATTCAGTGAACCGACATATTAAGATTTGTAAGAAGTGGCATGGTGGTACACCGTTGGAAAGGTTCGTAACATTCTACAGTGAATGAGTCAGTGTGCTTCAAGAGAAGGGATTGTGGAATACCTATTATGTGATACTGGAGTATATTTTCGAGGTGAGCGCGGTAATGCAGTATGATTGCAAGTAATGTTGACTGGACAGCTTGGGTAAGAGCTTTTGGTTATTAAGGACTTGGGCATAATTGCATGAGATTTTGAGCGGCAGTGTAAGATTGGATACTTTCGGAGAGTTTGCAAGCATATCAAGGTGGTACTACGAGAGGTTTGATGGTTATATAATTACTATATGAGGCTTCAGGTTTTGCGTCAAAAGGTTTGGGTTTGTATTGGATTTGCGTATCGGTAAAGGTTGAGAAACATGAAGTTTGAAATCATAGGATATAGTTCTTCGGTACTAAGTTGATAACTTGGATAGAACTCAACTTGTGGAGTCAAAAATGATAGATAGGGATTTTTATGTGTGATATAGCGGTGATTGGTTTCAGGAATTAGGATTCAGTTCAAACGACTAATTGGTGATATTCGAGAGTTGTGCATTCATTCAGGGCCAGCATGGTTCGAGTTAAGCTTGATGGTCCATGGTTATATTTCCAGGAAGATATTTAAAGATTCGATGCGTTTCAGCTCAGAATTGAGGTATAACAGATTTACCAAGCTTCGTCAGGGTTTCCTAGTGAATTTGATGATATTTTCTGAGAACAGTTACTTGGATAGAATAATGGATCGCAATGAGCTTAGTACAAATTTGAGAAGGAGCTGTTGTATGAAAGGTCTCTTTAGTGATCAGTTATTAGCTCGATGAAATATTCAGTGGTATGGTTCCTGTATTGTGATTTGAAGGTCTATTGAGATTCGGAACTGGCCAAGTTGGCTGCCGATAAGATCAGTTTTGGATAGAATTACGCAGAGATCGCAGGTGAATCAAGGATTCTTTCTGGTGAGAGTAAGTTATGTGTTCAAAATTTTGGATGTGTGTTCTTATGTTTCTAAGGAATCACGGTACGAGAAACGACTCTAGTAAGTGCGAAGGAAAGGTTATCGGAATCAGAGAATTTCATCGGTTCAGAATGGGCTATGGTTGTGTCCATGTTCTAGAGGATTGCATCGGTTTGGGCAGTAGTCGTGGGGCCTTTTGTTTGTGTTCAGAGTTGTGGTTTTATCAAATGGAGGAATTTGAGTAAAGCAATTAGTTTATTCGAGGATCAGTTGCGAGAGAAATCCGAATATGGAGATATGATAATTGGAACTTGAACCAAGTGTGGAGAGTTGTGGCTGGTAAGTGAGCCGAGGTGCTTGGGCCTGTTTGAGACTACCCATTGTTGGACCCTTTTTCTATGAGTTAGTTTTTCACCAGATACGTCGAATGTTCATCCGATTTTCCATGTTTCTGTGTTGGCGAAGTACCGTTCTAGTGATTTATGTATCATTCGTTGGGAATTCAGTTTGTTTGGTGAGGATCTTTCCTGTAAGGAGAAGTCCGACGTGCGTGGCCGATATCTTCAATCATTGTCGATTCGAGCATTTTTCCGTACTCTCTTCCTTGTCGCTCGAGGACGAGCGATTGTTTAATTGGTATCTGATGTAACGACTCGTTTGGTCGTTATTGCATTTTTGACCCTTTTGACCCTTTCCCGATCTTGGTTAGCTCACTTTTCACCTGAGAGAACAGTTGGCACTCTTCCCGAGGTGTCTAGATCCGATTCGGGAAACGTTTTGTGAAATATGGGCTTAAAGTGAAAAAAGAGTTGACCCAAAGTTACCTTTTGGGTAAATGGACCTTTTTTGAAAATTCATCAATTCCAAGAGGTCGGATGGTCGTTTAGAACTTGTGTGTATATCTAGTTCAGTTTCCAATGCACTCGGATGCATTTTGGGACTAGGGTTAGGAAATTGGAAATGAGGTATCGGGAGTTGACTCAGTCAATGAGTGCATTCGTAGAGTATTTTTATGTGCATCTGTATATGTGGTTTGTGAGCAGATGGCCTCGGGAGTGGTTCGGGATTTCGATTGAGACTTAAAAAATTTAATTGGGTTTTTGGTACCTGGTGTCCGCATTGGCGGCACCGCTGTTGCGGCAGGGTGACCGCTGGGGCGGCCAAGTGTTATTTGGCCAGACCGTCCGGCGGTACGTGGCCGGGGGCGGTGTATTGCGGCCCCATTATATTCACTGGCGGTAACGGGCATGTTATTTCATTAAGTGTGTATTAAATAAGCCCTTAGTCTATCATTTATTCCCATTTTGAAAATTGAGCTCTTGGGGACTGTTTTAGAAGATTATTGGAGAAAACTGTTGGTGGTAAGTCTAGCTAATCCCTTTACTAATTCCTTGTTCCTAATCATCATAGATTCCTCTTTCCCTTAGTAATTCCGTAGTAATGGAAGATAAAGTGGAGATAATGAATGTTCTATCTAGGCTTATTAATGATGAAATTGATGGGGTTTATCCAAGATTTTGATGAATCTAAGGTTATTAATCAATTATCTTTCATTGTTAGTGTTGAATTTCTGAATCAAAGAGTTAGGGTTTATACCCAAAATTGGGGGTTTTATTTTAAATTCGAAATTAGGTGAATCCATGAGTTAAATTAGCAATTAGTAGTTGGGTTATGGTCACCTAGTCCTTAATTTGGTATTTTACTCTCGAATTTCCCGTTTTGACCTTATGTGCCCCGTTTCCCCAAATTCTAGGGTTGGATTTGGCCTGAATTGAATGATAGCAATATTAGTACCGTTCTTCATGATTTCTAATCTAGATTTCGAATATGCCTAGACTTCTTTGATATTGAGGCTCAGCGAAAGGGCAAGGCTGAAGAGTGATTGTCAGTGTTTCCTGTTCGGCCATCGAGGTAGGTTATGGCTTACCCTTGGTGAGACTTTGTATAACAAAGTATATATTTAGATTATATTGTCGGAGAAAGTATGTAAACATTCGGGTATGAAGTTGTGTTGTATTTTGAATTAGGTTGGGCCCTGTTGCATGATTGGGGCTAGCCACCTCGTTGTGTTGTGATTTGATTGTTCTATTATGTTGGCTTGATGCCACATGCTGTTGGTAGATATTGAAATCTGTTGTTCCATCTTGATTGTGATTTTGTGGTATTTTACTGGTTGATTATGATACGAGGTTAGCGTTCCATATGACTTGTGCAGTCGTTCATGAAATTGTTGGTGTACCCACTGTTGGTACTTGTGACACTGATATATTGTTGGCGTACCTATTGTTGGTACTTGTGATATTGCGCATGATTATTGATGTTGATACAGGCATTGCACGCATTCTCATTCTTCATGATATACTGTTGAGACACTGTTGGCACTTGATGAAACACTGTGATGAGCTAAGCTCAGTTTGCATGAGAGTGATGTGAGTAGTCCGATGTCCGATAGTTGTCCCGGAATCGTGGATTGTGTGAAAGAGAGATGAGAGTTCATGATCCGAGGACATGTACCGGAGCAGAACGAATGTGATAAGAGATCTTGTTGTTGTCATCTACATACTTGAATCCTACATTGAGCACTCATCTTGCATATATATATATATATATATATATATATATATATATATATATATATATATATAAGGCACGTTTGACGGAGGTGACGATGTGGCTTATGTTGTCTTGAAATACTTGGGGGGTTTTATACTAATTGTGCGGCCAGTGTGATACGGGATGGTCGTCTGGCGTGAAAGGTGGAAAGGTCGTCTCTATGCTGTGTGATACGGAGTGACATAGAACATGGACTTCGCGGGTCCCCCATTGGTTGTGCTACCAAGACGTCGATATTTTTGTTCGGAGTACATGTGTACAAGGCATTGCATTGCATTTCATACATTATTGAATTGCATTGCACTTGGTTTCTGTTGTGATATTCTTGTGATGTATGGATTCGGACTGAGTATTTAAGACTTGACACATTTGGGATTTAGATGCTTCAACTTAGGTGATAACGTATACTTGGTTCTGGCTTGTGTTTGACTTATACCTGTTGATTTATCTGCGTATCCTGCTTTATTATCTGAATTATGTTAGCTATACTTGGTCGGCCGATGATATACTTGGTCGCCCAACGATACCTACCAGTACCGTTGTTTTGTGCTGACCTACGCTTGCTGCATTCTTTATGGATGCAGACTATTAGATAGGTTCCATTCTTTCCCCTCGTGGTTGATTGGCGAGGCTGCTGTAGAGTCATTCTTGGGTGAGCACGATGACAGCCGCTGCCTGGATGTTCTTTCCTTTACTTATTTGTCTTACTCTTATTTCGAGACAGTTGTATTATGAGACTTTATCATCTCTCAGACTTGTAGTATTTAGTTAGTGCTCTTGTATGAATTAGACCAGATCTATGGTGTTGTATTTAGCATTTCCGTACTTTATCTTATGTGGATGATTTGAGACTTATTCTATATTTATTTCTTCCGCCTTTACTTGAATTGGTTATGTTGGGATAAGGGTTCGCCTATCGCGGCAGGAATGATAGGTGCCCACACGGCTTAGTAAAATGGATCGTGACAGTAAATCAAATGTTATATTGAAATTTACCTACCTTAAACCATTTCCAACGATCATCAGTCTCATCTTCAAACACCGGATTAGGATTAACAAGTAACAATGTAGTTAGTTTGAGAATAGCTCTTAGACATTCATTAAAGGCTTGACTTACACTCCACCCCCGATCTAATATAATCAACTTTGATAGACCTGTTCTTCTCTTGATGAGACAATATGTTTAAGAACATTGCTAACTTTTAAGTACTTGACATTTTATTATTGTCTGTCAACCCTCCAATATTCATGGCTAAGGAAGCTGAAATGTGAAAGGCATTTCTATCCATCCTAAGATTATCAATACATATAATATCATTGTACTAAGATTATCAATATATATAATATCATTGTCACGACTGATAAAATTTAGATGAGACAGGATTTTAGAAATTCTAGCACAGGTGTGATATCGAGTGACCCGTCTATTTCTGGATTGTTTCTTAGAAACATGCTGTAAATAGCCATAAAAATACAAATAACGACAATATATGAATGCAACACAATCTCCTCAAGGATGATAAAGCATTTGACATCGCACAGTTGTTGAGGATCGATAGACACATATTTTTCATTTAAAAATTGCAAATTAAATTGAGCATATATATATAACTGAGTTCTTAATTTCTACTCCTGGACAAATAAATTTCACCATTGGTCACTAGAACAAATACGTTTCAAGTCTTACCACCTAAGAGTAGTCTTATTAGGGGATCATTTTTTTGGTATTTTATAAATCCCTGAGATCTAGATATTCGGTTTTTCTAAATCTTCAAAGATAAATGCCACCACTTCAAACACATGCTCACTTCTTGCAGTTTTTTAAACTAAAGAAATTGAAATCAAAGAATCCCTTTTTATTGGAAAGAAAAAGTGTATTTGAACAAACAAAACAAAATCCCCATCAAATTTTGTTACCAGTTAAAAAAAATACATCAAAGTTGGTTGTTAGAAGGTTCGTCATGAGCTCACCTTAGAAAACGCTCTATAGAAAACCTCAAAACCCTAGACGTCAACCTTGTTATATCGATCGGAATGTCCAATCGTACTAGAGACAGCTGCCTCCAGTGGCTATTCTACCGTCACCTAATCCCAATCTTACGAAAGCAAATTTCCACCCCCTCACAATTCCTAATAGTTTGCCTAAAACCACACCAAATATGCCTAACACTTCTTCTAACCAAGGCGAGCCTACTGGTTTGCCTATCTATAGTATTCCACCCACAACCATCTCCCAAATATGCAAACCAGTTAAAACCCATCCCAATCCAATCAAATACAACCCAGATAAATGTTCCACCCAAACCAATCACTTACATCAAAGGAGAACCTTACATAAAATGCAATTCATCTGAGATTCAACAGTTGATATCAAAGAGAATTTTACAATATGCAATACTTGGTAAATTTTCATATGACAACATTGATATCAAAGAATTGAGGAAGGTAATTCCAATCCAATGTGAAACAAAAGGCACAGTGATAATTGGGCTAATTGAGCTCAGAACTGCCCCCTAATGTCTTTGCTAAGGAGGCAGTTTTTTCAATGGCATCTGCAGTTGGGAAGCCATTAACAGTTGATTTAGCAACAACCAACAAGACAAGACCTACCTGTGCAAATGTGAAAGTTGAATTAGATCTAATGGCAAAGCATCCACATAGAATTAATATTGCTGAAGAAGATGAAAATACAGGCAAAATTAAATCTAAATGGATAAACATCAGTTATGATTGCCTTCCAAAATATTGCAAACACTGCAAATTGCAAGACCATGCTGAAGATGAATGTAGAGCTTTACATCCTGAATTGGAAACAAAGTATATGGAAGAGTTAAGGAAAGAAAATAAGGAGAATGAAGAGATTGCTCTACAATAAAATGGAGCAGCTTATAAGGGCAGATCTGGGTGGAATTACCAAGGAAAACAAGAATGGATGTTAAGAAGAAATAAATACATCAAGTGTAAATCCGGAAGGATTATCTATGAAGTGGAGAAGAACAATAACAAGAAGGATGGTGAAACAATGAAAACTAGTAATACTTTTGTTGTGGTAATGAAGAGGAGGGATAAAAGCAAGAGGAAACAAATAATACCAACAAACAACAGACAAAGCAGCAGGAGCGAATGAGCACTAAATAGTGGATTGAAAAAAAATTCCATAGTAAACCAAGTCCTAGTAGATCACCAATGAATATTGATACACACAGTCTTGAAAAATACAGAGAGAAGAATGAGAAACAAAAAAAAAAAAGGAGAGAATGATGAGAAGATAGAGGAAGAACAAGACAATAAATGTGAGAAACTGTTGTAGAAGTAAGAAATAATTGTGGACATAGAAGAGTCTTGCAGTAAAATAAATGAACAGATTAAGGAAAGAGAGGAAGAAGAAAAGATAGGTGGAGAATGAGTAACAAATAGTGAGGAAAGGGAAACAAATACATATGAGGATATAAGTTCTCCAAGTAGAAGAGTGACACAATGCAGCAAGGGGAGGAAAGCACTGAAAGTATTAAATCATGTAGAACACAAGGAAGTGCAAGTGACATACCTTCTTTCGGCATAAAAAAGGGACATGTAGTTAGTGATGCAATGGAGATTGATACAGGACAGGAAAAAGAGAATCAGAAACCTGCAGAAAAGGGCAACATAAATAACAAATCTGGTGAGAAAAGTAATAATAAAGTACCAAAACAAAGAGAAAAAACACAACAGCGAGGTAAGGAGAATATGCAAATAGTATCACAATCAATCCAAACAAGGACAATAAAGTGCAATGAAGATAGTAAAAGAGGGGATATGGATGGAAAATCACTAGAATTAAATATGAAAGCAGCAGTAAGGGAAGCTAATTTATCTCCTAAAAGTGGTGCTCGCAAAGAGAAACGAATGTTCCACCTAGAAGTGGATATCAAACTAGAAGAGCTTTTAATAAATCGAATGTTTAATGATGAATGCTTTGATATGGAACATTAGATCTGTGAATAATCTAGAAGCTTTTCAAAGAGTGATTAAAATGCATCTCAAATATCATTTTGGCTTTATTGGATTAATGGAGCCTTTTCAGGAATAAGATTGAAGAATATAGAAGAAGGTTGGGATTACATACTGCATTGGTGAATACATCAGGAAAATATGGATTTTTGTTGATAAAATGTTTGAAATGGAGATTCTGTCTGATGAAAGTTATCTCCCCCCTTAGGATCATTCGTCCTCGAATGAAAGTTATGGCCTAAGATTCTCACTAAACCTCAAGTCTTCAAAATTCTCGGTAGTGTTCCTTTGTATTGCAAGCTATCTCAAACAAAACTCATATAATACTCTAAAAATAACCATATTGTCTTCACATAGACTCCCACAACTACACCAAACATGCCTAAGCATGGAATAAGGGATTTACACCTGTAGTATGCCTCGAGATTTAACGATATTACTCTTCCAATATTTAACGGGTTCATCTAGAACTACAAGCCTAATTATTTCTTATTGGCTATATAGAATTGCATAACACTTGGAAAGCTAGTCTACCCCAAAATTTACATCAAAGTTTGCTATATCTAATTCAATCGAACTAGCCGTAGTCTCACGATCCTTAACTACACCACGTAGTCTTATAGATCCTAGAAGTAATGTCGAGGACACTAGCAGGGGTATTCATAGAAAAAGGGTTCCAACAATTGTTCAAGTTCCCTGCCTAAATCAAGGGTAAAGTACGAAGTCACATAAGAAGGGTTTCGAACCTGGATCGATCAGCAAATACACATCAAGAGAGAAATAGTGAGATTGCCTGTGACCACAACATCTAAGACTCCAACCACCTCCCTACGAGCCAAATCACCAAACACCTACTACATAGTTCCAAGCTACCTTAAACCATCCATAAAATTATACATCATAACCAATGTGCACCTCAAAGAACCATTGTTCACTAGGTTAGAAATTGCAGCATGAGTTAAATAAATCTCAGCAAAGCACGAGCAATGAACACGTTAGAACGATCCTAAAGGAAGTTCAAGCTCTATAGCACACTCTATAGCACAATCTAGAATCAAGAAGAATAAGAAACACTTATAAGTGTCCTGGTAGTCTTTCGATCATGCAGGTGATCAGGCTGCACAATGAAGACTCTACTAGACACAACTCCATCGACATAGGCTCTGATACCAAGCTTGTCACGCCCCAAAATCCACCCTAGATGTGACCGGTATCCGACGTCATGAACAACATTGGAAGAACCTAAAAGATGCAATAACAACACTTGAACTGCCAGGTTCAATATTCACCTCCAACAGTTTATAAAATAAATACAATCAAATCATGATATATGAATTAAATCAGTGGAAGTCTTTAATATCATAAAACTTAATCAAAACCTGACGAGCGCCCAAGAGTTAAACAAAACTCAATAACTACCCATAAGAATGTGTACTATGGAGCTTCTAAGATAATAAAGAGTTTCTAAAAACATCGGGACACAGCCCGAAACTAAAATACGAAAAAAAAGTAAAGATAGAATGGTGGCCCACGAACAATCATGTGGGCTCACCGAATTGTCTCGAAAGCAACAAGTTCTCTTAAATTGTAGGCATATCACGAACCTACTCCTCAACGATACCTAATATACCATCAAAAATAACAATTGTATGCCTAAGTACTGGGTACTCAATGAGTGTCTAAGGGGAAATAGTTAACAAAACAAGATATGATGAATAAAATCAATAAAATTATATCAATGAAAATAGCAGTTCCAAACCCAGGAAAAAAAGTAAGTCGGCAACATTAAAGAGTCATCAAAGAATCCAACTGCGACGGACACATTAACTTAACTCCTTACCATTTTCCAGGCCAAGTATTTCACCTACGAATTCGCTATCACCGCAAGCCACCCACAGGCAACAAGATACGAAACAAGCCACTCACAGGCTAATAAAAGTACGAAATAAGCCACTCACAGGAAAATCAATCAATCGATAATCTGGGTAGGAAACGACGGAAGCTAATCGTCCTCTGGACTAGCACAACAATAGATACTCCAACGGAGGTAATATCGTCCTACGGACTAGCACGGAAGAACAAATGCAACCGCGGGCGATATACCTCGGAGGTCAATCGCCCTCTGAACTGACACAGCAATAGATACTTCGGACTAGGAAGCAACGGAGCTCAATCGTCCTCTGGACTGACACAGCAATACTTGTATCGATACGTTAGGATCCATAACGGCTAATCATCCTCTGGACTAGCACAGCTTTCCCATACAAGCCCAAACACGAACAAAATAAAAATTATGGTATATTACCGAATCATCAATCGTGGCTTAGAGCTGAATCTTACTTCTCAAGTTATCATCTCAAAATAGAGGCATTTCAAGTCATAACCGATTTAGAAATAATATTCAAATCTCTTATTCAATTTCAAGTTCAAGAAACCCATTCAACAACAAAACAGGTTTAAAGTCCAACCTTTAGAAAAATAAGTTCCATCATCCAATAATGGGAAAAACGAGTTTCACAGAGTAGTATAGTTCGTATAAGGTCGATGTGGGCTTGACCCTACACACACATGACCTTTTCTAAAAGAAATCATATTTAGTTCCAAAACAACTTCCACCAAACAAGAGTTATAACTTATACAACAATCAAGGAAGGATTCTCAAATACAAATCATGCTTTCACAATATAAGCGTACTTCAAAAGTAGACATACTTCAAGAAGGATTTTTGGGAAAATCTAGACATACTTCAAGGAAGATTTTGGAAATCTAGACATACTTGAAAAGACGATTTTTGAAATATAGACATACCTCAAATCTTGCTCAAACGCACTTTCCAAGATTCAATAATCACACTACAATGGTTTTAGATGATAAAGATTAGAACTTGAATAGTTTCTTGAAGTTTTCTTGGAATATCAAAAACTAGGGTTTTTTCGTAAGCCTTATAAACGGGTTCTTGAACCCTTTCATGAATCGCTAACGGATTCCAACCTTGAAGAACTTCTACTCTAACCCATCAATTTATTAATACTAGGAAAATTCAAAACCTTTACCTCTTAGACGAATTTCACACGCCCCTATCTTCTTCTTCTTGAGAATTCAAGAACTTAGGGTTTTAGAGAGATGATTTGCTATCAAGAGGGGATGGATATGGTGTGGAAATGATCAAGATTGAGTGAGAACTTACCTTAGGATTAAAGAGACTTTTCTAGGGTTCTTTTCCTCAGAAATATTGATTTGAAACGAAGTGGGAAATAACACAAGGAAGTAGGACTTAAAGAAAATTCGGGACCAGAAAATATTTCCCGCTCCGTGCTGAGTCTACGTCGTGGGTTCAGCACCTGATCATGTTTTTTTTTTGGTCTGCAGCTGAATTTTTTTCCGTGCTGGGTCCACGACGCGCGCCCAGCACATTTTTCCGATAATCGATATTCGCTCAGTAAAATGATCATAACTCCCGGTATGTAGCTCTGTTTGAGCCCCCACTTTATATGATTGAAAAGGTATTTCAGAGGCCTACAATTGAATTTTATAAGTTTTCTCAAATACCCTAAAACTTGCCATAATTGCAGACTATCTCTGATTTAGACGAATTTAGAAGCCCTTAAGAACTCCACTTTTTGGTTTGGCTTCAAACATGTTTATCACCCGAATTCATCCCGAATAGATTCATATGGCTAAAATATCATCTTAATACTAGTTTTAACCCATACACACCTACCTCAAATTTACGGGCTGTTACCACTTTGAAGCTTAAGGGACACGTGTTGTAAGAGGACATAGTTGTCACTATGGTTTATGCAAAGTGTACAAAGAGGGAAAGACTGGAACTATGGGAAAATCCGAAAGATGTGGCAAAAAAAATGAATAGACCTCGGATGATTAGTGGAGATTTTAATGTAATAGTTTCTGAGGAAGAAAAATATGAAGTACTACCTGTTAATGTTGTAGAAGTACAAGATTTCAAATTATTCATGCACAACTGTGGAGTGAAAGATTTGGATTCAAAGGCATTAAACTTACTTGATGGAATGGGCAGAGTGATGGAGATGGCATTTTCAAAAGATAAGATGGATGTCTGGGTAATATTAACCTGCAGAATAGATATCCTGGCATTGAGATACAATATTTAATCAGGTCTAGTTCTGATCATGCACCACTGTTGATCTCATATGCTGGGAACTCTACTCTAATTAAGAAACCATTCAAATTCATGAACTTTTAGGTGAAGAATGGCACTTTTTGGGAAACAATCAAGGCACAGCGGAAGGCAGATTTTATGGCAAATCCATTTACTCTTTTTCATCGCAAAATGAAGAAAGTAAAGACAACATTGACTTAATGGAGCAAATCTACTTTTGGATATATCAAAACCCTCTTCCAACTTTCATTACGAAGGGATTATTAAAGGAAAGGGGGAATATAAGATGATTATGATTAAGGGAAGAGTAAAGAAACTAACAAAATTTTGTCACGACCCAACCAGAAGACCATGACGGGCACCCAGAGCTAACCCACCCGGGCACCTCTCGTCGTACATTCACATTCATATCTAGGTAAGCCACATGGCTTATCAACAAACTCTATGCCTTAATAATAACATTTCCAATGGCTGAAACACTTTTATATCACGTCAACAACTACGCCCATATACATATACACAAGCCGACGAGGCTAACAAAATAATGTACCAAAAATATGAGCCGACAAGGCAAAAGACATCTACAATCCATGACTATCTATGACCCCCTAAGAAGAGTATGAAACATCATCATAAGGACGGGAGAGGGCCCCACCATGCCCTTATGTATATACACAAAAGAATAGTACCAACAGTTGTAGCTCAATCAAATCAAATGGAGCTCACTTTATGCAAAGTCTCACGAACAAGGCCTATGGGTCAAGTCTATCTCCCTGTCCACCTGCGGGCATGACGCAGCGTCCACAAACAAAAGGACGTCAGTACGGATAATGTACTGAGTATGTAAAGCATAATCAATAACATAATAGAAGCATGAACGATAACATAAGAAAGAAGAGTCATGGGGTGATAGAGCCATCTATACCTCTAGCGATGTTCATCATATTCGCTTACCCTTTTACTAATGGGAACCTTCTATTACATACACTTATACATATAGTAGTATCATACCCAACCATAGAGGTTTGGTGTCTTACGTACCCGACCATAACAAGGTTCGGTGTTATACATACCTGGCCCTACCAAGGCTCAGTGTTATTCGTACCCTACCGCAGTGGTGCGCGCGCGATAGATATCGTACCCGGCCATATAAGCTCGGTGTTCTTAATAGTCATACTTAGATATATATACATATGCATATACATAGGAGTACATAAGTATCATCAACGTCATCCTCGTCATCATCATTTTCATTATACCTTTCCTTAGAAGATCAACTATCATAGGATGGGACCAATAGTGCCATGGGAATATCAAGAATTGTGAGCTTTAATGATTCTAGGAAATGCAGTCATTATGGAAGACGTTATGGAATTCATGTGAAGGTATACGACAAATAGGAACATGCCTTAAGAAGAAGGGTTAGACTTACATACCTCTTTGTCTTCTTTAACTACTTAACGTTCACCGCCTAAGCTTGAGAAATCTACATTTAAAAGGATTCACACCATGGTTAAGTCTTAAAGACACTCTTGAATTCAAACTAGAGCAACTCATGACTAACAAAAATTGGGCAGCATTCCCCCTATTTCATCGACTTCCACCATGTCGCAAAACAACCCCCAAACAACCATAATAACATCCACAATATCATACTCAAGTAGTCATATTCCATTAAGTCTCAAAATTCATTCTCATATTTAACTTACATCAACAACTTCACATCCACCCTTTTCACAATTTTATACAACACTTCCTTGTCCTTAATAAAACCCTTCATAGAAAGATTATATCCATAGCATACTAAGAATCATGTCTCAAGTTAGTTTACTACTCACAAACATCATGAAATCTACATTTAGACCTCATCTTCTGCTTTCTCCTTTCACCCAAGTTATTCAACAACTAAGCATTCTTAATAACGTGAAATAAGCATGGAAACTAACCTTTCATCTCATAAGAATGAGCTTTGGAGCAAGTTATCAACTTTTGTCAAAACCCTAGCTCCAATACCCAAGAAATTCTTGAAGTCTACTAACCCTAGCAAGTCCTCCAACACATGGATATCTTGATTCTTGCTATTTGATCTTTGATTTGTCTTGGGTTTGTGTGGAATATGCTTGAGAGAAGGTTTTAGAGCTTTTAAGGGTTTGGCAGAAGTGGGAATATATATATATATATATATATATATATATATATATATATATATATATATATATATATATATATATATAAAGGGGAAAATCTGGAAAAAGTGACCCGACTTGGTTGTACGGACACTTATATGGTCCGTATAACTTTATACGGTCCGTATAAGTGAACGTATAATCCCACCAGGGATTTGGCCTTCTCTGGAATGTTATACGGACCGTATAAGTGGTCGTATAACCCATATTTTCCAAACTCACTCTCGTTGATTCGTTTGACCTCCAATCCTTGTGGAACCTTCTTGGCACTTATATAACACTTCATTAATCATACAATAGGCCCTATAGCAGCCCTTCAAGATATTACTATATAAATATTAGCTCAGTTATAGCGAAAACCTTTCCAAACATGACTTACATCTCACTTCCTTCAACGAACTTAGTTTCACATATTCATATGACTTCAAAATCCTATGGTACACACTTTAAGCTATCTAATACTTCCCTTAACCTTGTAAGGACTTCATATTCACCTTAAGCTCACATTAATCTACTCACAATGCAACAATCCAAAATCTCCGAGATGTAACAGATTTACCTCCAAGAATATTCCCAAAATATCTCCAAGAACAGTTCCCCAAAGCTCTAATTTTGAAATGGAAATAAATGATGGTCTAAAGGCTTTTAACACTTTATTAATTATATAAACTGCCCGTCACCCGCTTTAGCACCAAAGGGACCGCCCCAGCGGAGCCGCTTCAGCGGTCACACGATCGCTTCAGCGGTCAAGGAAAAAATCCTTGGACCGCTCCAGCGGTAGGGCTACTGCTCCAGCTATACCGCTGCCGCGGTGCTGGTGCCGCCAAAGCGGGCAGCAGACACCAGATACTTACCCAAGTTTCACAATTTGATCAAATTTTCTGACAAGTTCCCGAGGCCATATGCTCACATACCAAACATATAGACACACATAAAAACACGCTACGAACGCGCCAGTAGCCTTGGAATTCCCAGCGAAAGTCTCATTGACCTAGTCAACCCCCGATGCCTTAATTCTAATTTCCCAACCCAATTTCCAAATTGCATCCGAGTGCATTAGGAACTGAACCAAATACACACACAACTTCTAAACGATCATCCGGACCTCTCGAAATCAACGGAATCCCAAAAAAGGTCTGTTACCCAAAAGTCAATTTTGGGTCAACTATTTTTCACTTTAAGCCTATATTTCATGAAAGTTGCCCGAATTCGGTCTAGACACCTCGGGAAGCGTGCCAATGGTCCCCTTAGGTCAAAAATGGGCTAATCAATGCTCGAGAAAGGGCAAAAATGTAAAAAAGACTATAACGACCAAACGGGTCGTTACATCAGATACCAATTGAACCATCGCTCGTCCTCGAGCGAAGAAAAGAAAAGGAAAGGGAAATACCTGAATTAGTAAACAACGAAAAATATCGGCTACGCATGTCAGACTCGGCCTCCTAAGTAGCCTTCTCAACAGGACGGTACTTCCATTGCACCTTCACCGAAGCAATCTCTTTCGACCTCAACTTTCGAACCTGCCTATCTAAGATCGCGATAGGCTTCTCCTCATAAGTCAAATTATCATCAAGCAATATAAAATCTCAACGAACAATGTGGGTACCGTCGGCATGGTACTTCTTCAAAGATCGAAACATGAAAAATCGGATGAAATCCCGCTAAGCCTGGCTGCAATGCCAACTCATAAGCTACATCACCGATACGGTCAACAATCTCAAACGGACCAATATACATGGTGCCTAACTTGCCCCTCTTACCAAACCTCATAACACCCTTCATGGGCGAAACCTTAAATAGAACCTAGTCACCAATAGCAAACGTCAAATCCTGAACCTTCCGGTCCGCATACATCTTTTGCCGACTCTGAGCTACCGAAAGCTTGGCCTAAATGACTCTCACTCTATCAAGAGACTCTCTCAATATATCCGTGCTCTAAGGCCGAGCCTCGAATCCATCAAACCAACCAATCGGAGATCTACATCTCCTACCATATAAAGCCTCAAAAGGCGCCACGCCAATACTCAAATGATAACTATTATTGTACGCAAACTCTACCAATGGAAAGTGTTGATCCCAATGACCACCAAAATCAATAACACACACTCTCAATATGTGCTCGAGCACCTGAATGGTCCCCTCGGACTGGCCATCGGTCTGGGGATGAAAAGTTGTACTAAGATCCAATCAGGTACCCAACTCCTCATGAAAGGCCCTCCAGAAACGGAAAGTAAAAATAGTACCCCGATTAGATACAACAAAAATAGGAACCCCATGTAATCTCACAATATCCCGAATGTACATCTTGGCTAACTTTTCCGCGGTATGAGAAACCTGAACTAGAACAAAGTAAGCGGACTTAGTCAACCGATCAATTATCACCCAAATAGAATCAAACTTGCCAAGGTTCTTCGGCAGACCCATGAAAAAATCCATGGTAATCCTCTACCACTTCCACTTGGGAATGGGCATCCTCTGAAGCACCCCACCGGGTTGCTGGTGCTCATACTTTACCTACTGACAATTCCTACACTTAACCATAAAATCAACTATATCTCTCTTCATCTGACGCCACTAATAGCACTGTCTCAAGTCACAAAGACATCTTAGTCACCCCCGAATGAATGGAATAGCGAGAGCTATGAGCCTCAAATAAGATCAACTGAATCACATCACCAACACGAGGAACGCACACGCGTCCTCTAATCCTCAGAATGCCTTTAGAATCAATCACGGCCTCCTTGGCCCCACCCTCAAAACTCTATCCCGAATCTTGCTCAACTGAGCATCCTCAAGCTGATGAGTCCTGATCCGATCCAATAAAGACGACCTCGCCTCTATACAAGACAAAATCCTGCCCGGGGCTGAAATATCAAGGCGAACGAAATCGTGGCCGCAGTCCAACCTCCATGGCCAAATGTGACGCCGAAAACAATCAATCGAGCTAAACTCCCCATACTTACTGTCTTGTGACTCAAGGCATTAACCACTACATTGGCTTTCCAAGGATAATACAGAATAGAGATGTCATAGTCCTTCAGGAGCTCTATCCATCAGCGTTTCCTGGAATTAAGATCTATCTGGGTAAACACATGCTGAAGACTGCGGGGATCGGTGAAAACCTCAAAATGAACACCGTACAAATAATGCCTCCAAATCTTCAAAGCGAAGACCATGGCCAACAACTTCAAATCATGGGTAGGGTAATTTTTCTCATGAACCTTCAACTCACGAGAAGCATAAGCTATCACTCTACCCTCCTGCATCAATACAGCACCCAAACCCATATGGGAGGCATCACAATAGATAGCGAAATCCTTACCCTCCACGAGTAATGCTAAAATCGGGGCTGTAGTCAAAAAAGGCTTGAGCTTTTGAAAGCTCTCCTCACAATCATTCGTCCACTGGAAGGGAATATCCTTCTGAGTCAATCTGTTCAAGGATGAATCGATCATAGCAAAACCCTTCATAAAGCGACGGTAATAGCTGGCCAAACCCACAAAACTACGAATCTCGGCAAGAATGAGTGGCCTCGCCCAACCCTCACAGCCCTTAATCTTCTCGCGGATCAACCATAATCCCATCCTTAGACAACATGGCCCAAGAATGCTACGCACTCAAATCCGTAACTCACACTTAAAAAACTTAGCAAACAGGTTATGTTTCTTCAACAACCCAAGAATAGAACGAAGATGGCTCTCATGCTCCTCCCTATTCTTGGAATACACCAAGATGTCATCAATAAATACAATCACAAAGTAATCAAGGAATGGCCTAAAGATGCCATTCATCAAGGTCATAAAAGCAGCCGGGGCATTGGTAAGCCCAAAAGACATCACTAGAAACTTATAAAGGGCCATATCTCGTTCGAAATGTTGTCTTCAGAATATCGTCTACCCTGATCTTCAAATAGTGATAGTCAAAACGTAATTCAATCTTTGAAAACATCGAAGCACCCTAAAGCTAGTCAAACAGATCATCAATATGAGGCATAGGACACTTGTTTCGAATAGTCACCTTGTTCAACTGGCGGTAATCAATACACATCCTCATGGTCCCATCTTTCTTCTTCACGAACAACACAGGAGCACCCCAAAGGGAGACGCCTTGGCCTAATGAACCCCTTTGCTCAACAAATCTCAGAATCGCTCCTGCTCTTGGCTCGGCGTGCCATCCAATATGGCGGGATAGAAATAGGACGAGTGCCCGAATCCAAGTTAATACAGAAATCAATGTCACGATCGGGTGGCAGACCCAGCATATCCGACAGGAATACCTCCGCGAACTCGCTCACAATAGGGATAGACTCAAGGGGTGAAGATGCAACAATCATATCACGAACATGGGTCAAATAAGCTAGACACCCCTTACTTACTAACTTTTTTGCCCGAAGAAAGAAAATGATCGTCTTCAGAGCGGGACTAGCAGTACCCCTCCACTCAAGCCTAGGAATGTCCGGCATGGCTAAGGTAACTGTATTGGCATGATAGTCTAAAATCGCATGATAAGGAGAAATCTAGGACATACCCAATATAACATCAAAGTCCACCATATCGAGAATCATCAAATCTACCCAAGTGTCATACCCCATAAAATTAACCAAATAGCACCGGTAGACTCGATCAACAATCACAGTAATCCGACCGGAGTAGACACATGAATGTGTATATCTAAGCTATCACAAGACAAATCCCAACCAACGGCATAAAATGCGTAGACACATACAAATAAGTGGATCCGGATCATGCACAATTGACGACGGGCCCGACCCCGAACGGAAATAATACCTGCTGTCGTACGCACTAAGGATCTCCACCTAGGGCCTAGCTGCTCTATCCCCAGTGGCCTCAACTCTCGTTGCACAGTCAATAATGGCCTGGAATGAAGCGCCCTTGGCCTCGAGCTGGACACAGGGCAGCTGGAGACGACCATCCAGCCCACTAATAAACCACCGGATCTTGTTGGTCTCCATCGGAATCAAGGGGTAGGAGTAACGGGTCAGATAGGAGAAAGATAGTGCATAGGTAGCAACCAGCATACCCTCCTGATGGAGATCGAGGAACTGACCTCGACGCTCGTCCCTCCACGAACAAGGCACGTACCTCTCCAGAAACATCCCATAGAACTGCTCCTAAGTAAGTGGACGCGCACTCGCTGGTCTACTAGTAAGGTAGCCTCTCCAACATGCCTTCGCACCGCTACGAAATCGATGGGTAACATAGTCGACTCTGAGAGTATCAGTAATCCCTGCCGTGTGAAGTAGCTCGTGCGTAATCAGGATAAACTCGTAGGCATCCTCGCCTGGTACGCCAGTGAAAATCGAGCCCAGCTCATCAAAGGGTCTCATCAAGTATCATCAGCATCTTAACCATGTATTATGAAAAATGAGAGTGCGTGCAATGTATGTATCAACAGCAATAATCATGCTCAATATAACAAGTACCAGCAAATGGGTACGCCAACAATATATCCTAATACAAATACCAACAGTGGGTATGCCAATAATATAACCAAATCACAAGTACCAATAGTGGGTACGCCAACTATATCATAATCAAGATGATAAATATAATCCAATATCTATCAACAACTCATGGCATCAAGCCAACACAATAAAATAATCAAATCACAACACAACGGGGTGGCTAGCCCCAATAAAAAACAGGGCCTAACCTAAGGCTATATCCATCTCAACTTCATACCCGAAGGTTCATATAATGTCTCCGATAATATAATCTAAATATGTGCTTCGCTACACGTCTGAAACCCTAAACCCTAAACCCTGAAACCCTGAGTTGGATGAAGACAATGAGTCATATGTGGATGATGAATCACAGGAAGAAGAACAGGATGAAGATACTGATTTTTTGATCGAAGCATTTGGTCCTTCAGATGGCAAGAACCCTGCATCTTCCAAGGTTGGAAAACAGGCATTCCCTTCTGATTCTAATCAGTCCAACATCAGGAAAACCAAAATCATCATTACTTCTGCCCCTAGCAGACCAAATACCAGGCTCTTTAACCTCAAATCCCATCAATGATTAGTACAATCACATGGAATGCTAGGGGTATTAATACCCAAGGTGTTACAGAAAGATTGAGAACCCTAAAAAATATTCACAAATTTTCCATCATCACTATCCTTGAACCATTCTCTGACAAATCCCAAATTCAAAACTGTAGGATACAACTGGCCATGGATAAATCGACCCATAATCCAAATGGGAAGATATGGATTTTTTGGACTCAAGATGTTGATTGTAAAGTCATTGAGTCTGATGAGCAACAAGTCACTTGTGAATTCAAACATGTTGAAATTTCTAAACCTTTCTTACCACTTTTATCTATGCAAAATGTAAAAATCACATGAGGAGGCCACTATGGGATAGAATGCTTTCATATGTTGTAGCCCCTCTTTCCTGGTGCACCATTGGTAATTTCAATGTGATTACAGATCCTGATGAGAAACTAGGGGGATTTCCTTAAAACATGAGAAAAAGTTTTGATTTTATAGGGGTTATAGAGACCTGTGGTCTGATTGATCTTGGCTATCATGGAGTCAATTTCACTTGGTCCAATTAAAGAAGCCTAGAAGCTAGAATTTGGAAGAGACTAGACAGAGGTATGGTGAATGATAATTGGTTGAATCACATACCCCATACATCTATCACTCATCTACCATCTGTAGGGTCTGATCATTGCCCTTTACTGCTGGAAATGTCTGATATTCAAAATCAGGTCACTAAGCATTTCAAGTTTCTAAAATGCTGGGTTGATAATTCTAACTTCCTGGGTACTGTCAGAGATTGTTGGGAAAGAGAAGCTAATGGTGATCCTATGTGGGGATTCGATCAAAAAATGAAGAGATTATCTTCTACTCTTAGTCAATGGTCTAGAAGGGAGTTTGGAGACATCTACGCCAGTGCTAAAGAGTTTGAGGAAAAGGTCAAAATTGCAGAGGAAATGTTAATTGCCAATAACAACAAGAAAATAGGACCAAACTCCATGGACTGAATGCTGAGTACATAAGATACCTAAAAGTGGAAGAATCCATCCTTAAAAGGAAAATCCAATTACAATGGTTTAAAGAAGGAGATGCTAATACTAGGTATTTTCATGGTTTAATCAGAGGGAGGAGAAGAAAACTGTACATCCATAAGATCATGAAATCAGAAGATGAGTGGATCCAAGGAGATAATGATATTGCTGAGGCTGCTTGTATTCATTTTCAAGAAATTTTCACTGGTGAGGCATGTGAGATCAAAGAAAACCATCTTAACTGTATTCCAAGGCTGATTGCTGATGATCAGAATGATATGTTGAAGGAGATGCCTGATGTAGAGGAACTAAAGAATGTTGTGTTTCCCATGAACCCCAACTCAGCTACAGGTCCTGATGGCATGAATGGAAAAATTTTCCAGTCATGTTGGGACATTATCAAGCTGGACCTTTTGGCAGTTGTCCAATCTTTCTTTTGTGGTCAATCAATGCCAAAATACTTCACCCATGCATGTTTGGTTCTTCTCCCAAAAGTTGACCATCATAATACTCTTTCAGATTTTAGACCCATAAGCCTTAGCAATTTTACCAACAAGGTAATTTCCAAGCTCATTTGTATTAGACTTGCCCCTATTCTCCCTAATCTTATCTCTACCAACCAGTCTGGTTTTGTTAAAGGGAGAAGCATCACTGAAAATATCATGCTGGCACAAGAAATCATTCATGGCATCAAAAAAACAAATGTTGATGGCAATGTTGTCATTAAGCTAAATATGGCAAAGGCCTATGACAGGGTCTCCTGGTCTTTTATTTGTTTAGTTCTTAGAAGATTTGGGTTTGAAGAAACCATTATAGACATGATATGGAGAACAATGGCAAACAACTGGTATTCTGTTATTGTCAATGGATCAAAGCATGGCTTCTTCCATTCCACAAGAGGCTTGAAGCAAGGAGATCCACTAGCACCTGCACTATTCATTCTAAGGGCTGAAGTTCTCTCAAGAAAATTGAATAGACTGAATCATAATCAGGTATATAGTGGTTTTTATATGGAGAAAAAGGGTCCTCAGATAAACCATCTTAGCTTTGCTGATGATGTCATAATTTTCACCTCTGGGAGCAGAAAAGCACTTCAACTGATTATGAAAACCTTGTCCAAATATGAGAAAGTTTCAGGCCAACTTATCAACAAAGACAAGAGTCATTTCATGGTCCCTGCACAATTCTCTCAGCCCATTACCAGCAGAATCAAGATGTTTACTGGCTTTAGTCAAAAGGAAAGTCTTATCATATATCTTGGATGTCTTTTGTACATTGGTAGACAGAGAATAATTTATTTTTCTGAGATGGTTTCTAAAGTAGAGAATAGAATTAGAGGCTGGCAGTCTAAAATTCTCAGCTATGGAGGTAGAGCCACTTTGGTTAGATATGTATTGCAATCACTCCCAATCCACTCTCTCTCGGAATTCCCACCCCCCCCCCCCCAAACAACCTTGAAACAGATCCAAAGCATCACTGCTAATTTTTTCTGGGGCTGGAAAGAAGAGAGGGGAAAATATCATTGGTACTCAAGAAAAATCTCAGCTACCCTTATGAAGAAGGGGGCATAGAAGTAAGGCAGATCTCTGATGTATGCAAATCTTTACAATTTAAACAATGGTGGAGTTTTAAATCTAAGAAGTCATTATGGGGTGATTTTCTCAGAGCCAAAGGGCCAATCTTATAATCAAAAAGTGGGATACAGGTCAATCTTTGGTATGGAAATACATGATGATCAACAAACAAATTGCTGAGAAGAACATACAGTGGAGAATAGTTTCTGGTAGTTGTTCATTTTGGTGGGATGATTGGTTAGGGGTAGGCCCCCTAGCTAACCTTAGAACAGTCACAACTAGAGCAAATAACATTATTGTTCCTCAATTCTTGATAAATGGACAGTGGAATGCAGAAATGGTCAACCAAATTGCTCCAACTCAAGTTGCACAACTCATCCTATCCTTGAGACTCAGATTCAGTTCCAGGAAAATACACCTGATAAGGCTATTTGGACACTCACCTCTAATGGAGAATTCACTTGCTCTTCAGCTTGGCATTTAGTGAGAAAATACAGAACCAGGAATTTGTCTAGTTCTCTCATTTGGCACAATAGTATTCCTTTCAAATGATCCATTCACTTATGGAGAACCTTAAGGGGCAAGCTTCCAACGGATGAAAAGATCACTTCCTTTGGACAGGATCCCTCAGACTGTCACTGCTGCTATAATCCAGGACCTGATACAATTGATCACATTTTTGTATCAGGTCATTTTGCTAGAAATATCTGGTCCTTCTTCTCTGCTACCATGGGGATTGTCCATGATCCAAAACCACTCAGAGTCCTACTTATGAGCTGCTGGTTACAGAAACACAAAAATGAGGCTCATAAAATTTTTCTACAAGCTGTCCCTATTTTCATTTGTTGGAATCTATGGAAGAATAGATGTGCTGCTAAGTATGGAAATAAAACCTCCAACATTGCTAGGGTGAAGTTCCTAATCTTTAAGCACACATCTAATTTGTTAAGAATTTCATTTCCTCATATTTATTGGCCCTCAAACTGGATAGACTTGGTCAAAATGGTTGAAGACTGCACACAGGAGATCAAAATTACCAAATTTTGTTGGACTAGACCTAATTGTGGAGTAGTGAAGGTTAATACAGATGGTAGTGCCTTGGATAATCCTGAAAAATAGGGGCTGGTGGTATTCTCAGAGATGAGCATGGTAACCTCATTTATGCCCTTGCTACTCCCCTGGGTATTGGGACCAATAATCAAGCTGAAATTGAAGCAGCTAGTCTTGCGCTCAGTTGGTGCTTTGATCAAGGAATTCATCATGTTTTGTTGGAAGTTGACTCAGAACTGCTCACAAAATGGATCAATAATCAGGCTAAACTACCTTGGGGACTACATCAAGCCATCACCAATATTCAGAGGCTCATTAGCCAATTGCAACAATTCGATTGCAATCATATGTTCAGGGAGGCCAATGCCACTACAGATGCCCTTTCTAAACACAGTCACAAACTTATCTCAACTGGCCATTTCTATACTCAACAGCAGTTATGCTGTAAGGGGCCATTTTAATTTGGAGAAACTTGGCATGCCAAATTTCAGAAGGAGGAAGATTAAGAGGATCAAGGAACCACCTTGATTTCAATGATTTCTTCGCACTTTGGACTGAGCAATAGCAAGTTCCGCACTGCAGCTTTTGGTGCTTTTATAGATCATGTTCACTTAGGCTATACCCTCTTATTTTGTCTATAGCCTCTATGAAGATAGTCTTCTTTTGTATTATAGCCTTTTTCCTTCATTTTATTTGTAAGGGGAAAGTCTCCCTTATTTACTTTCCTATTATTTATATGTATTAAGAGGAGTCCTCTTC
>NC_081344.1:36271802-36293802 GCF_029784015.1 Lycium ferocissimum | reverse complement strand
TCATGTGTAATATCATCATAGAGTGTGTTATAAACTCTGTGGTGATCATAGCTTATTTGATCATTTCGAGTTCATTTTTTCTACATTCCTGTTAGTTTAAAGGTTCTTTGCCTCATAGGATTAGTAAGGTAAGGCCTAGTCCCCCTTACTTGTACTTTCCCTTTGGGGTATTTTTTGTTTTCTAGAAAATTAATAAAACTAGCCCTAGGCCCAAAAAGCCTAGTGGACTTTGCTAAAAAAAAAAAAAAACCCCAACAACCCCCATAACCGTACCTTGAGAGCTTCTCTCTCCTGGAGACGTGAAACCCTTATCGGAGACAGGATTTCTTGGGCCGTTCATGGCCTCTCCGGCCAATGGGAAACCTCCCACTGAGGTTGTCCCTCCTAACCCATCCTTAAATAACTTGAAAAATACAATTCCCATGAATTTTAAAGCATCCAGTTTGCATACAATGGTTAATAATGGCGGAACTATTGCTGCTCCACCACTTGACTTTTCGAAACTGCTGCAGCCAGCAGCTTTTAACGTTAACAGCAGTGGAATTTCAAACACTGCCAATACTTCTAACAGTGGCGAAGTGGTTCCACTAATTCCTTTAAAACCCATCGTTTATTTACATGGGGAACCAACAATTCAATATTCTATGGAAGAAATTAATCATATGATCATTCAAGAGGAATTACAATTTGCAGTTATTGGTAAGTTTACGTACGGAGTGCCCAGACATGCAATTTCTACGTACTAATCTTGCTAGGCAGTGTGAATTAAAATCAGAAGCTACAATTGGTTTGCTGTGTAATAGACACATTTTAATTCGGTGTAAGTTGTTTGAAGATTACGTAACTCTCATGTCGAAACCTGCGTTTTGGATTAAGGAATCACAATGGTACTATCCAATGCGAACACTCAAATGGGACCCATGGTTTGATCCGGAGAAAGATACGAGCATTACAATTGCATAGATTTCCTTTCCAACTTTAGCACCAAATTATTTTGGTCAATCTCAATTGTTTTCAATGGCTTCAGTAGTAGGTACGCCACTAAAATTAGATTTGGCTACCAATAATAAGACACAACCAAGTTGTGCTCGTGTCAAGGTGGAGGTTGATTTATTGAAGGAACATCCTAAGCGAGTGGCTATTCAAGCTGTTAATAGTGCTACTGGAGAAGTTAAAACCAAGTGGGTGATGATACAATATGATTTCACGCCGAAGTATTGTAAAGAGTGCTGCCTGCAAGGTCACGATGAAGAAACATATTGGAAAATTCATCCAGAATTGCTTCTTGAGAAGGAAATTGAAGAAGGAGGTGAGGGTGAGGAGAAGAAAGTGCAAGTTCATACTGCAGAGGATAAAGTCAAACAGGCGGCTGTTACAAATAAGGTGCAGGAACCAGGTACAGGCAAAAATATTATAAGGCAAGCAAAATTTAAGCAAGCAAATTATAGAAATAGGGACCATGCGATTAAGGTGTTGGAGAGTGGGAAAGTGTTTGGCAATGTGAAGGACTTATTGTCACGACCCAGCTAGGGGCCGCGACGAGTACCCGGGGCTGACCACGAGCACCGCTCTTTTCCTCACTCGTCATAACCATTTTACATTTCTTTATCTTCTATTATATCATAATCATAACACAGTCATTTTCCATTTGAAAAGAAAACACAACTTATATTATATACATATGCCTCGCTAGATCGACAACATAATATGTACACATATGCCGGATAATATAGTGAGACCATCGACCCACACTACGTATCTACGAGCCTCTACCGGAGAACTTGACAGATACATATATTCACAAAAGCATAAGTGACGGGCACCTCCGAAATAGTGGAGTGCTCAAACCGCCGAGAGCTCCTAGCGGTGCCGCGTCGTCTTCCCGCCACCGTGGGCATGAACACGGCGTCCAAAGAAAATGGACGCGCGCACGAATGTTGTACTGAGTATGTAAGGCAGGAGTGAAATAAACGTGATAGAAAATCATAAGTCATAAGGTGAGAGCAAACCTGCGCGACCCTTGAGAACGAATGTATTTCCTACATACATCATATGTCATACATACACACTTGTCCTACGCTTATCGTCATACCTACCGCGTATCCCACATATACACACTCGTCGTACTCGTATCGTCATAGCATATACGCCAAGATATCACATAATCGTCATCGTAACACAGTATCTGCTCATGCATATCAAACACAGTCATAATGCAACACAGTCATGATGCAGCGCAATCACGTACTCGGCCATCTAGGCTCGATACCATGCGTACTCGGCCATATAGGCTCGATAGGGTGCGTACTCGGCCCTCCCGGGCTCGATCACATGCGTACTCGGCCATATAGGCTCGATCATAGGCGTACTCGGCCATATAGGCTCGATTACTGCGTACTCGTTATCATCACATTCACCGTAAACACATATCGTGACTTTCCTAAATCATATATTTAACTTAAGGACGATCTCGTTAGGAATAGCATCAGTTCCATGGCGTGGATCTCATTACATATATCGCGTTCTTATCATTATTACCCCTTCCATATGTTTATCTATCATATCACTCGTAGACTCGTCGTTACTAATCGTCTCGTGAGCATATCATGGCACTACCACGATTACTCATCATGATTCATCCTATCGCGTGCATAGGACTTAGGGACAATTGTACTTTATCGGGGTGACGTAAGGTCGTGAACCCCGAGTCCATTATGGAACAATTATAAACGTTATGCCTCACCTTGAAGGAAGTAGCATATAAGGTGAGAGTATACTAGCTCCATAGGAACATCATATCGTAGGCTACGGCACCTCTTAGCCTCAAGCTTATCATTCATTAACACACTCATAGCACATCTCTCATTCCATATAGCTATTCATAAACAAGAACTTGTAGTCTTCTAGGAGATAGAAAATTCATAAAGAAGAAGGAAATCCACACCATAAGATCATGCCTTAGAAAGAAGGGTTGAGCCCCACATACCTGTTTAACCTCTTATCGCCTACACTTATTCATCCAAGCTCGTAAATCTACATTTGAGAGGATTCACACTAATGTTAGTCCTCTTATCACACACTTATCCCAAGTGTCAAATTATATTATTCTATATTTTACCGAAAATCGGGCAAAGATCTCCCCGTTTATATGCCTAGCCCGAATTCTCAATTCAAACAACCAACAACAACAATAACAATACCAACATTATTCACAATATTTCCAACTCCAAAATATTCCGTAGAACAGCCCACACGCTCGTTTTCCAACTTTCATAAGTAAACAACTCAAAGATACAATCATTTAATCACGCTTTCGTCGTACTTAAACCGGTATTAACACAAATAGAAGAAGATTCATACCTTTATCCCTTTAATATTGCTTTATCTTCACTTTTCCACGCTAATTTTAGGCCACCACACGCCGTTATACGATTCTGCAGCGAAAACTATACACTATCCGGACTGAAATTGGGAAATTATACCTGATTTGGGCTAAAAATTTAGTGGTGGAAAGTTGGGGGATTATTCTGGAAAATTTGGGATGTTTTTTGAGTGTTTTGGCTGAAAAATGCGGGTTAAACCCCTTTTTATAAGGTTCGGATTCTGCCCCTAACCGACATAAAAGCTTCGCGCGTTCGCGCCCCGCTGGCGCGTTCGCGCAGAGTTAAATTTTCTGACTGCGCCTTCGTTCAGTAAAATGGTCATAACTTTTGATCCCGATATTGTATGAGGTCCCACGAACTATGGTTGGAAATATATTTCAATTATCTAGAACTTTTATTTTGGGAGTTTTCCCAAATTCCAAACTTATAATACCGTTTTTGCCCCTCCCACTCAGATCACCCGAAAATGTTTCCTTAAATCGTCCGTTTGAAGGGCTTACACTCATTTTTGGCTTATGGGTCCTTCTTAGGACTTTCTCAACTTTCCATGTACTACTCATATGTCTTTTCATATGTCTTTTATAACACTTAGAAGTGTGGGCCCCACTTGGCGAGCAATAATGAGAACTTCTTAGTAAGCGCCATACGAACCAATGCACCTCATATAGTCTCCAAATGTCACGTATAGGTTGTTATTACCTTCTTATAGTATAGCCTTCATCCCGAACCTGGTCCTCAAACTTTTGTTCAGCGCGTTCGAGCCACGTGGTGGCGCGTTCGCGCTGTTTTTTTTTTTTTTTTTTTCGGGGTGTAACATTCTTCCCCCCTTTTGGAACATTCGTCCTCGAATGTTAAAATATTCGGGAATTCTAGAAAAATTTCGCCAGAGTCTCCCCTATAACTTAGCACTACCAACCTGTCACAGCAACCTATAATATTACTGCCTCACAGGGCCATAACACAATACCGATATAATTTGGCCACACACGACCTACATGCTTAAATTAAAAGAGAAGCATACATACCTTGTCATCTCGCCGTTTCATCACACCTTTCATCCGGATCTCTATATCTCATCAATTCTCCTCCCTTGCTCAACGGTAACATTAAGTCTCTTATGGCTTGCGAATCTACCTCATTTGATCTCATTGGCGAAGTATATCTCACGTGATCCGTACACATACACACTTAAACATATACATATAAGGTCGTAGGTATCTTTTAATGTCATAGTTATCGTGGTTCATTACACCTATCCATTTCCATCGTAAGATCTTATCACTAAATCTCCATACTTGTGCTCTTTTTACTCGCTTCCCCCCTTTTAAGGGTTCTACCTATACCATTCTTAAACCCCTTATCCCCCTATTAAATCTTTACTTCTTATATCCCTCACTATACTACATCTTAGTCGTGTCGTTCCTCGTAATCTATAGTTATGATAATCTGTGTGCGAGGGCTTAACATACTCGTATCTTTCCTCTTCTCTTTACTCTATACATAAGTAGCTTCTTATAGTCGTAACTCATCATCATCGCTATCATCACTCTTCACATCTTACGTCCTTAAACTTGAGGACCATAATACCACATATCATTCTTTCCCCATTACCATCGCTACATAATATAACTTCTCAACTTATACTTGCTTATTGCTACAATTATTTATTCTTCCTTTAGCACATAATCAAAAATGTAGATATACCTGTGACGGCATCGGGGAGTGACTCTGGATCCTGTCGCTCAGCCAATGCATACGTACGATGCTGAGGACCACTTGAATTAGACGCTTTCCCCCGCTCCCCCCCGCACCGTTAATGTCCGGGAGTCTTGTCTCGAGGGGCGCATAGAGGACGAAGATCCGGCCCGGATCCCGGGGGCCGGACCGCACGCCCGCCACCTCGAAATGGGCACTCTCTCATAATATGACCTGACTGGCCACAACTATAGCAAACATCCGACCCCACTCGACATGGTCCCCAATGTTGCTTACCGCACTGGGTACATTGTGGTATGGACGATCTCGTCTGGCCCGAATCACTTCTATACTGAGAACCAGACTCTCTGAAACTCTGACTCGGTCCGGAATGAATGGAGTAATCGGACCCCTGACCTGAGTGTCTAGAATATGGCTTCCTCGATCTTCCTCTATAGCTGCTATCGGCACCCATGGATCTGGCCCTCTTACCTTGCCCCTGGTCACCTCCACGTTCACCCCTTTGCGGCTGTTGTTGCTCTTCTAAATTCTGGGCATGGGCCTGAATGCGGGAAATATCTATCCCGTCTTGTAATGAAGCCGTTAAACATTTTTGATATAAATGTGGCCCTAAGCCGCTCACAAATCTGTGCACCCTATCCCCCATGTCGCCCACCATGGCCGGAGCATATCTAGCCAACGAATTAAACCGAAGGCTACACTCCCGACACTCATCTCGCCTTGCTTTAAATTTAAGAACCTATCCGTTCTAGCTCGGCGGACCTCGGGTGGCAAATAATGACGAATAAAGGCATCAACAAACTCTGGCCACACGGGAGGGGCGCATTTTCTTGCCTCGACGCTCTCCAATTATTGGGGCGCATTTTCTTGCCTCGACGCTCTCCAATTATTGTACCATAGAACTGCCACATCCCGGAGTCTATAAGATGCTAACTCCACTGATTCGGTTTCAGAGGCATGAATAATCGTCAATGTTCTCAACATTTCATCAATAAAGCTTTGAGGGTCTTCATCCGGCCTCGACCCGAAAAACTCCGAGGGATTCAAGCTTATGAAATCACGGGCTCTAGTACTAGCGGCCCTGTCACTCAAGCCCGAATCTTGCCGCTGTGCCTGGGTGGCAACTATCTGTGTCAATAAATTAATGGCCTCGGCCACTTGTTGACCCGAAGCAGATGGCGGAGGAACTGGGGGTACAGGAACTGAAGCTGAAGCCCCTTCTCGCTCTTCCGTAACGGGCGGAGTAGTGGAGGCACTAGATGGAACCTCATCATGTGATTCGCCCTCATCTATATTCATAGGCGGCTCTTCGCCCGCCCGCCTCCTCGTCGTAGTCTCACCCCTGCGGGCGGCTTTAGCTTTTCCCTTTGGCGGCATTTCGAAATCACAACATACTCATTAGGGAGGAATTTCATCTTATACTGGGCTCTATCGCACGATCTCATATGAAGAAAGATGGTCATTTTTCCTAAATGCCCTGTAGCCTCTTGTCTATTAGCGTGGCGCGCAACACACCATAAACAAGACTCTACTAGACACGGCTCGTAGACACTTCCTAGGACTGAACTGCTCTGATACCACTTTTGTCACGACCCGACTAGGGGCCGCGACGAGTACTGGGCCGACCACGAGCACCGCTCTTTTCCTCACTCGTCATAACCATTTTACATTTCTTTATCTTCTATTATATCATAATCATAACACGGCTCATTTTCCATTTGAAAAGAAAACACAACTTATATTATATACATATGCCTCGCTAGATCGACAACATAATATGTACACATATGCCGGGATAATATAGTGAGACCATCCGACCCACACTACGTATCTACGAGCCTCTCCGGAGAACTTGATAGATACATATATTCACAAAAGCATAAGCCGACCGGCACCTCCGAAATAGTGGAGTGCTCCCGCAAACCGCCGAGAGCTCCTAGCGGTCCGCGTCGTCTTCCGCCTACCGTGGGCATGAACACAGCGTCCAAAGAAAATGGACGTCGGTACGAATGTTGTACCGAGTATGTAAGCGGTGAGTGAAATAAACGTGATAGAAAATCATAAGTCATAAGGTGAGAGCAAACCTGCGCGACCCTTGAGAACGAATGTATTTCCTACATACATCATATGTCATACATACACACTTGTCCTACGCTTATCGTCATACCTACCGCGTATCCCACATATACACACTCGTCGTACTCGTATCGTCATAGCATATACGCCAAGATATCACATAATCGTCATCGTAACACGATGCACTGCTCACGCATATCAAACACAGTCATAATGCAACACAGTCATGATGCAGCGCAATCACGTACTCGGCCATCTAGGCTTGATACCATGCGTACTCGGCCATATAGGCTCGATAGGGTGCGTACTCGGCCCTCCCGGGCTCGATCACATGCGTACTCGGCCATATAGGCTCGATCATAGGCGTACTCGGCCATATAGGCTCGATTACCTGCGTACTCGTTATCATCACATTCACCGTAAACACATATCGTGACTTTCCCTAAATCATATATTTAACTTAAGGACGATCTGTTAGGAATAGCATCAGTTCCATGGCGTGGATCTCATTACATATATCGCGTTCTTATCATTATTACCCCCTTCCATATGTTTATCTATCATATCACTCGTAGACTCGTCGTTACTAATCGTCTCGTGAGCATATCATGGCACTACCACGATTACTCATCATGATTCATCCTATCGCGTGCATAGGACTTAGGGACAATTGTACTTTATCGGGGTGACGTAAGGTCGTGAACCCCCGAGTACATTATGGAACAATTATAAACGTTATGCCTCACCTTGAAGGAAGTAGCATATAAGGTGAGAGTATACTAGCTCCATAGGAACATCATATCGTAGGCTACGGCACCTCTTAGCCTCAAGCTTATCATTCATTAACACACTCATAGCACATCTCTCATTCCATATGGCTATTCATAAACAAGAACTTGTAGTCTTCTAGGAGATAGAAAATTCATAAAGAAGAAGGAAATCCACACCATAAGATCATGCCTTAGAAAGAAGGGTCGAGCCCCACATACTCGTTTAACCTCTTATCGCCTACACTTATTCATCCAAGCTCGTAAATCTACATTTGAGAGGATTCACACTAATGTTAGTCCTCTTATCACACACTTATCCCAAGTGTCAAATTATATTATTCTATATTTTACCGAAAATCGGGCAGCATCTCCCCTGTTTATATGCCTAGCCCGAATTCTCAATTCAGCAACCAACAACAACAATAACAATACCAACATTATTCACAATATTTCCAACTCCAAAATATTCCGTAGAACAGCCCACACGCTGTTTTCCAACTTTCATAAGTAAACAACTCAGCATACAATCATTTAATCACGCTTTCGTCGTACTTAAACCGGTATTAACACAAATAGAAGAAGATTCATACCTTTATCCCTTTAATATTGCTTTATCTTCACTTTTCCACGCTAATTTTAGGCCACCACACGCCGTTATACGATTCTGCAGCGAAAACTATACACTATCCGACCGAATTGGGAAATTATACCTGATTTGGGCTAAAAATTTAATGGTGGAAAGTTGGGGGATTATTCTGGAAAATTTGGGATGTTTTTTGAGTGTTTTGGCTGAAAAATGAGGGTTAAACCCCTTTTTATAAGGCTCTGGATTCTGCCCAGAACCGACATAAAGCTCGCGCGTTCGCGCCGCACGGGCGCGTTCGCGCAGAGTTAAATTTTCTGACTGCGCCTTCGTTCAGTAAAATGGTTATAACTTTTGATCCCGATATCGTATGAGGTCCCACAAACTATGGTTGGAAATATATTTCAATTATCTAGAACTTTTATTTTGGGAGTTTTCCCAAATTCCAAACTTATAATACCGTTTTTGCCCCTCCCAGTCAGATCACCCGAAAATGTTTCCTTAAATCGTCCGTTTGAAGGGCTTACACTCATTTTTGGCTTATGGGTCCTTCTTAGGACTTTCTCAACTTTCCATGTACTACTCATATGTCTTTTCATATGTCTTTTATAACACTCCGAAGTGTGGGCCCCACTTGGCGAGCAATAATGAGAACTTCTTAGTAAGCGCCATACGAACCAATGCACCTCATATAGTCTCCAAATGTCACGTATAGGTTGTTATTACCTTCTTATAGTATAGCCTTCATCCCGAACCTGGTCCTCAAACTTTTGTTCAGCGCGTTCGAGCCACGTGGTGGCGCGTTCGCACTGTTTTTTTTTTTTTTTTTTCGGGGTGTAACACTTATACAAATGGCAATCTAACAAAGGTAGGAAACAAGTCAATATTAATGGAAACAAGCAGTTGAATCTGGCCTTGCCAGCAGTCAAAGTAAATGGTCCAAAGAATGTAGGAAAAAACAGCTCGGCACTAGTTCAAATAATGTTAAAATTGCCAATAAATTTGATGTTTTAGATGGTGTTGAAGAGGAGCTAGAGGAAGAAGTTGTTGATGACAACAAGCAGCTGATGGTAGCAGCAGTTCTCAATTCTGCTGTTAGTACTCCAGTTGTGGAAGCTGCAGAGATTCCAAATGTAAGGAATAGCATTGGGAAGCAGGTCAATACAGTGGTGCCTTCCTCTGATGTGGTGGCACTAATTGATGATGGGACTAAGGGAGTGGAGAAGTCCCTTAATGTTGATGCACCTGTTTATACTCCAGGCAAAAGGCAGGATTCACCAAGTCAAACTAAGCAATGGGTGCAAAGTGCTTTTCCTAAATATGCAGATCCTTCAGTTACTATGAACAAAAAATCTTTTGAGATTCCATCAAATAGTTATGGTCCTGGTGAGGAAAGAAAACTTTGGAGTGAACAAATCGAAGAGAATAATGAAGAAAAGGAAATTCAAGGAGATAGAGCAGTTAGTGAGAAAAACTCGGTTTCACTAGGGTCAGCGCAACAGGTTCATGCAATGTTTGACAAGGTAGTAGATGAAGAGGAAGTGGATACTTCAAATGCAGCAGATAACACTCAGGCAGTTTCTAAACATGCTGTCCTGAGGCATGATGTAGATGATAAGGAGAAAACCAAAAATGCAGATACTCAGGTTCGGGAAGAGAAGCATGTAGTGAAGAGGTAGATAACTTCTCAACCAAAAAAGCCAATGATCTTCTTGAACAACAGGCAGTTAGTGCAAGTCCTAATGCAATCAAAGTACATGAGAGTCAACAGGGGACTCCAAGAACTAGAGGTCATATACAGAGCAAGCAAACAGTTGCTCTAGTACCAGGAAACAAAGGCAGTGGGAAAAAATTGGAGAGTGGTTCTAAGCTGGTGCAGTCACATGGAAAGGAGAAGCATGGTGCTAAGGTGCATGGTGACAAGGTACAAATTTCAGATAGCATGCAAGAGTATAGCCTGGATGGGAATGATATTGATGAATCTCAAGATCAGACTGTTGGTGTAGAAGCTGGTATTCAAGCTCACTCTGGTGCTAAAATACAAGATCTGGTAGAAAAGCAGCAGGAATTCAGCCCAATAATGACCAAAATGACTGGTGTTGCTTCAGGCAATAATAAGCAACAATTATCTGGTACAGGTCATACGAAGGATAGCAGCAAGGCTAATTCTGGGACAAAGCAAACTCAGATAGTACAGCAGAATGCAAGACGAAACAAAGCTGAAGTACAAAAAGCTCTAGATAATGCTGCAGATTTGCAAGTAGTAATTCTAGATGGGGAACAGGCTAAAATAGATATAGATGAAGAATCGACTGCTCAGAATTTTTTAAATGCTGCAAGAGAGAGTGATATTTCCCTTAGACAGATAGCAAAAGGGCTTGGGAAAGCAAAGAAGAAAGCTGCAAAAGATAATGCACCTCATATTTCAAGGGTGACAACAAGCAGGACAAATTCTAAATCCCATATTTAGTGATGAATGCACTAATATGGAATATTAGATCAGTGAATACAAAAGAGGCTTTTAAAAGGCTTTTAACAATGCATACAAAACACAAATTCTTTCTTGTAGGTTTGATGGAGCCATTTCAACAAGCCTATAAGATGGAAAGTTACAGAAGAAGGTTGGGGCTAGAGACTGCTATTTGCAATATTTACGGCAAAATTTGGGCCTTTGTTGATGAAGAATATGAAGTAACGATCTTGATGGACCTTGTTCGGCTTACAACTGAAGTTATTCAACTGGGATGTAGATATGGAATTGATTGTCACCTTGGTTTATGCTAAGTGTGATAGGATTGAAAGAATTGAACTTTGGGATTATTTGTATAATTTTGCTTCTGATATGACAAGTACGTAGTTGGTGGGGGTGACTTTAATGTCATCACTGATGAGGAGGAGAAGTATGGTGGCTTACCTGTGTCTCTGAATGAAGTTGAAGATTTCAGGCATTGTATTCAATCATGTAATCTTATTGATTTGGGGTATAAGGGAAGTGTTTTTACATGGTGGAATGGGAGAGGGGTAGATGATTGTGTATTCAAGAGGCTGGATAGGTGTTTGGGCAACTTTGAGCTTCAACAGTTGTTTCCAGGCTTGGAAATCACTCATTTGATCAAGTTTGGCTCGGATCACTCTCCTTTGCTGATTGAATGCAAACAAGAGGTCCAGTAATTTAAGAAATCTTTCAAATTCTTAAATTTCTGGACTAATCATGATACTTTTATTGATGTGGTGATAGAAAACTGGGAGACGGATGTGGTTGCTAATTCTTTCATGACTTTTAATGTGAAGCTGAAGAAAATGAAACAGGTCTTATCCCAATGGAGCAAGTCCACTTATGGTGATATTTTTCAGCAGATCACTAACCTTGAGGAAGTGATTAAAGCTCGTGAAGCACTCTTTGAGTCAAATCCCTCTTATGCTAACAGGGAGAAACTCATGAAAGTGCAAGCTGAACTTACTAGAGTATTGTATTTGGAGGAGGAATTTTGGAAGCAAAAATTTGGAATGTCTTGGTTTCAAGATGGTGACAAGAATTCCAAATTCTTCCATGCTTATGTAAAGGGCGGAGAAGAAAAATCTTTGATTGAAAAGAATACGAGAACTCACGAGGGCAATGGCTTGACAATGAGGAAGAGATTGCAGAGGAGGCTGTTGGGTTTTTTCAGACACAATTTCATGAAACTGTGGTTCCTACACAGTTTGATATCTTGAAACATGTTCCTTCCATGATTAGTAACGAGCAGAATGAAGAACTCGTTGCAGTTCCTACTAAAGAAGAGGTGAAACAGGCTGTGTTTGGTTTAAATAGTACAAGTGCAGGTGGTCCTGATGGTTTTACAGGCTTGTTCTTCCAAACATGTTGGGATATTATTGGCGATGACATTTTCAACATGGTTTGGGATTTCTTTAGAGATTATGAATTGCCCAGGTACATAACTCATACAAATCTTGTGTTGTTACCAAAGAAGAAAGATGTTCAGACTTTTAGTGACATGAGGCCTATTAGTCTGAGTAACTTTGTGAACAAGGTATTTTCCAGAGTGGTACATGAGAGAATGGTGCATTTGTTGCCGGATTTGATATCACAGAATCAAGCAGGATTTGTGAGGGGTAGAAGCATTGTGGAGAATATTTTATTGACTCAAGAAATAATCACTGATATCAGACTCAGAACAAATAAAGGTAAAAAGAATGCCAATGCTATTGTTCCTAATGTTGTGATGAAGCTGGCTATGACAAAGGCCTATGATATTCTTACAAATGTTCTGAGGAAAATGGGATTTTGTGAACAGTTTATAAGCCTGATTTATGAAATTGTTGGAAATAACTGGTATTCGGTGCTTATTAATGGCCAACCTCATGGTTTCTTTCATTCTACTAGGGGTGTTAACCAAGGTGATCCTTTGTCGCCTACTTTGTTCATATTAGCTGCTGAAGTATTATCAAGGGGTTTGAATGCTTTGCATAACAATTTATGGTTCACTGGGTTTGGTTTGCCTAAATGGAGTCCAAAAATTAACCACCTTGCGTATGCAGATGATACTATCATATTTTCTTCATCATGTGAGATTTCATTGGGTTTGATCATAAATGTTTTGACTGAATATGAACAAGCTTCTGGGCAGTTGATCAACAAGGCCAAAAGTTCAGTTTATTTGCATGATAGGGTGGATGAGAAGATATTTCAGTAGGTAGAAAGGGTTACTGGCATTGCAAGGAAGAAATTTCCTGTGATATATCTTGGTTGTCCCATTTATTATGCAAGGAGTAAGATGGCCTTCTACTCAGAACTTATAGCAAAGGTGAGAAACAGATTGCAAGGGTGGAAAGGGAAGTTATTATCATTTGGTGGAAGGGCAATTCTGTTGAAGCATGTGTTACAAGCCATGCCCATGCATTTGTTATCTGTTGTTGACCCACCCAACACTATTGGTGAAAGGAGCAGGCATTGGACAGGTTGGGATATTGTTTGCTTGCCTTGTGATGAGGGTGGTTTGGGTTTCAGATCACTTAGTGATATGTCCATGGCATTGTTTGCTAAGTTATGGTGGAACTTTAGAACCAAACCATCACTGTGGAGTTCTTTCATGAGCAACAAGTACTTAAAGAAAAACAACCCCATACTTGTGCCATGGAAAGAAGGTTCACACATTTGGAGGAAAATGCTTCAAGCAAGGGACTTAATTGATCATCAGATATGGTGGCAACTTAGAATGGGGCCCTCATTGTTTTGGTTTGATAATTGGACTGGTTTGGGACCTCTTTATTTTCTAACACCTTCTGATTTCTATTGTAATGAAGACATTAATAATGTGTCGGATGTAGTCACAGAAGGCAGATGGCATGAACAAGCAATCAGAAATAACCTTCCTGAAGAATATGCAGATTACATTCTTAAAGAATTACAGCCTCCAGCTAAGGGTGATGAACTTGACAAACCTTGGTGGATTCTGGAAATTCAAGGTGATTTCACTGTTAAGTCAGCATGGGAATTTATAAGAAGCAGAGGTGAAAAGAGGGATGTGTACAAGAAGATTTGGGTGAAAGGGTTGCCATTCAAGATTTCGTTCTTAATGTGGAGGGTGTGGCATTTTAAAGTGCCTTTGGATGATGTTGTTAGAAGTTGGGGATATCCCATGCCTTCTATGTGCATGTGTTGTGCTAATCCCAAAGAAGAAACTATCCCCCATATTTTCTTGAGATGTGAAACTGCTCAAAAAGCATGGTCTTATTTTTGTGGTCCTGCAGGTATAAATATAGATGGCATGCATTTACACCAACTTATTACAAAGTGGTGGACCGCTGATGTGATACCAAGGATAAAATCAATCTTTTATGTTATTCCTTCTATCATTGTTTGGGAGTTGTGGAAGAAGAGGAATGGAGACAAGCATAGGGACAAGGTGTCAATTAGTAGAGTCATATATCAGGCCTCAACTAATATTCAACAATTTGTGAGATTGAGGAAGCCATATATCAAAACCGTCCCTCATAGGTGGCCTGAAATTCTGAGAATTCTGGAAAATTATGTTCCAAAGTTGCAGGTGACTAAGGTGTGGTGGATACTGCCTTTTGAAGGTTGCTTGAAATGCAACACTGATGGTGCTACTAGGGGCAACCCTGGTAGAAGCTCATATGCATTTTGTGTAAGGGATGCTACTGGTAACTTGGTTTATGCAAAAGCTAAAGAAATGGAGGACAGTACTAACACTGAATCTGAGGTTATGGCACTTCTTGAAGCTGCAAGATACTGTCTTTCTCAACAAGTGTATTATTTCATTTTGGAGACAGATTCACTCTTATTGAAAAACATTTTGGACAGGCAGTGGAAACCCCCTTGGAATATAGCCTTTGTTGTAGAAGAGATTTTTGAGATTATTGATAATGCTGATGTCCAGGTGCTGCATATCATGAGAGAGGGCAATCAATTAGCTGATCACTTGGCTAATTATGCCCTCGATCATGGGGAGGTGATTGCGAATTCTTTTGTAGATCTGGATCCAATGGGAAGAAAGATTCTCAATAGTGACAAGTTGCAGTGTCCCTATTTGAGAATTAGAACTCAAAAGAGATATTGATGAATGCTGGAGTTTGGATGTGGTCTGAAGATCTGCTTATTGACAGGATATCAGTGTGTGGTGTTGCCCATTTTACTGATAATTTGACAATAAGTAAGAGGAGGGTGGATTTCATTGGTATTTCTTAATGAGGGGCAAAATGGGAAATATGGTTTTTTAGGTCGAAAAGTCTGCTAGGATGATAGATAATGATTTATACAATCATTTACAAATATTTTGTATGGAGAACCTGAGGGTTTGAACTATCACGACTGTTTTTTCATGATCAGGAGAAAAATGGGAAATAAGGTTTTTTGGTGGGAAATGCTTGATGGGAAGATACAGATTGATGGAATCATTCATCTACAACTGTTTTGGGGTGGATAACCTGATTCTAGGTATAGGGGAGATGAGGTGTGGCAGAGGTGGAGTTGATTCTTTATAGTCTTTGGTGGAAACAAAGACCGCCATGCTGCGATTGGTAAGCGACGACGCTCGGTGACAATTCATGAGACTGGAGGAAATTACAAGGAGAATTACAAGAAAGGAGCCTATTTGTCACTGTTTCATTTCAGGTGGAAATTTGGTTTCCTATTTTTGTAACAGGTATGGGAGTTAGAATAGGGCAGCAGCAGCAGGTTCTACTACTGCTGGCCTCTCTCAGACATGCATCAGAGGAGCAGCCTGGTGCTGTCACTTTGCAGCCTTGGTTTGGTTGCTGTTGGTGCACAAGGTGCTCTATGGAGAAATAGGCACAAGGTGTGCATAAATGCAGCATTTGTTGCTGCTGGTGTGCACCAGGAGGGGAACACACACACAAAAAAAAAAAAATGTGCAGAGAAGGTTGGAGGTGTTTGCTGGTTTGCAGCAAGGAATAAACACCAGAAGTCATGGAAAAACAAGGATTTGCCTCGGAGATAAACTGCAGATGTGATTTAACTTGGAGACACAAGGGTGCTGAGGTGGAGAGGAATGGTGTGGAGGGAAGTTTTAGGCAAGTTGGAAAACATCAGCAAACTTGGTGGCTCAGACCTGGTGTTTCCAGAAAAACATAGGCTTAAGGAGTGTTTTCAGGAAACTTTGCACAAAGGATGCACTGTTCATGTTCAGAAGAACCTTATGCAGAGGGTTCATGTGGTTGTTGTGCTAACACTAGGGCCTTGTAGGTAATATGTATTACTGATTCACTATGTTGGAAATGATTTAATACATATTTAGTGCATGAGAACAACTAGTGAAGTGGAGGTGCAGAGTTCAGAACTGGTAGTGTATGTAGTACTGGTTTCTGGTGTGATCAATCTTTGGTATGAAGAAGAGGAATATGGGAAGGGAGTTGGTACATTGCCTTGTTGCCATCATGCTCAAATCCTTTGGGAAGAGAGTATGATGGTAGTTTTTGCTAACCATGTGTTCTTTTTTGCAGGTATTGGAAAATATGGTGCAACAAGACCCAAATATTAGTTCTGATAGCTACTCATGGATTCATATGCATCAAGATAGGAACAGATGCAACAATCCATGGGCAGATACACAAAGAAAGGATTCACAAGACCAATTACAAGCTCAGAGGCTACAGATGTGCAGTTTTGTTGAAGAACTGCAATCCTGGTTTTACTGATCTTGTTTTCTGCAGGTGGCAGGCTAAAAACGATCTTTGGTCTGGTGTTAAGTCATAACCTATTTCCTATTGATTCTAATTTCTTAGAAAATGATATGGGAAGTACTGGAATTCAAGAGAAGAAAGGCAATATATGCTGCAGTGACACAGGAACTTTACTGATATAATGTGCAGCTGAAGGATTATAGCTGAATACAACAGGAAGTGAGATATGCATCAGCTGCTACTGATCATCACAAGATGCAACAGAGAAATAAGTGCAGAAATTCAAGAGGAACTGTTTATATTGCAATATCTATCATGGAAATTGCAGTTTAAAATCTATAAATTGCAACTGGTTGGAGGCACAATTGACAACTATGGGATATGAAGTGGAATTGCTGCTCTTAATGATTGAGCACATGCAACACTACAGACTTGTTGAGTACACATGGGCATACAATTTCTATTTAGTGGCTGGTTCTTAGTTGGTGGTATTAGCACTCCGGGATGCTCATCCTACTGAGAACTGGTCAATAATTAGAGAATGTAATGCCTTGGTACATATTGAGGGCCACATATAAAGCATGTGAGATACAGAAACAGAAGTTCTTTATGGAGCAGATTTTTTGGTTTTATTTGATCATCAGCTGCTCAGGATCAAGTTATTCATTACATTTTTTCAATTTCATTCTATTAGTTAATTTTTAAACAATTTGTAATATCAAATTAAGAAAAGTTATAAGTTTAAATTTTGCATCTTCCATTAGCCTTTTTGGCTACATTTGTACAGACGTCTGGATTTTTTTTGATAAAAAATTTATAAAATTAGCCCTAGGCCAAAAGCCTAGTGGACTTTATTTAAAAAAAAAAAAAAAAAAAAAAAAAAACCCCAACAACTCACTCCTTTGCCTTTCCTTTCCGCTGAACCTCAGAACCAAAGTAGTCTAAGTATAATCGAAATCTAGATTAGAAATCTTGAAGAATGCTACTAATATTGCTCCCATTCAGTTTAGGTCAATTCTAACCCTAGAATTTGGAGAAACGGGCCAACAAGGGAAAAACGAGAAATTCGGAAGAAAAAAGTCAAATTAAGTACTAGGGGATCATAACCCAACCACTAATTGCTGATTTCACTCAAGGATTAGCCTAATTTCTGATTTCAAGCAAAACCCCCAATTTGGGTATAACCCCTAACTCTTTGATTCTGCAATTCAACACTAGAAATGGAATATATACGATTAACAAGCTTAGATTCATCAAAATATAACATAAACCCCATCAATTTCATCATTAATAAGCCTAGGGAAAATGTTTATCAAAATACTCTTCCAACTTCCATTACTAAGGGATTATTAAAGGAAAGGGGGAATCTAAGATGATTATGATTAAGGGAAGAGTAAAGGAATTAGCAAGATTTAACTCCAAGAATATTCCCAAAATATCTCCAAGAACAGTTCCCCAAAGCTTTAATTTCGAAATGGAAATAAATGAGGGTCTGAAGGCTTTTAACACTTCATTAATTATAAAAGCTGCCCGTAACCCGCTTTAGCATCACTGGCACCGCCCCAGCAGAGCCGCTTCAGCTATCACACGACCGCGCCAGCGGTCAACGCAAAATTTTTTGGACCGCTCCAACGGCAGGGCTACCGTTCCAGCGGTACAGCTACCGTGGTGCTGCTGTTGCCAAAGCGGGCACTAGACACCAGAAACATACCCAAGTTTCACAATTTGATCAAATTTTTCGACTAGTTCCCGAGGCTATCTGCTCACATACCAAACACATAGACACACATAAAAACACGCTACCAACACGCCCGTGGCCTCGAAATTCCCAACGGAGGTCTCGTTGACCAATTTAACCCCCAATGCCTTAATTTCAATTTCCCAACCCAAGTCCTAAATTGCATCCGAGTGCATTGGGAACCGAACCAAATTCACACACAAGTTCTAAATGACCATCCGGGCCTCTCGAAATCGACGAAATCCCGAAAAAGGTTCGTTTATCCAAAAGTCAACTTTGGTTCAGCCATTTTTCACTTTAAGCCTATATTTCACGGAAGTTACCCGAATTCGGTCTAGACACCTCGAGAAGCGTGCCAATGGTCCCCTGGGTCAAAAATGAGCTAACCAATGCTCGGGAAATGACGAAAATATCAAAAAGACTATAACGACCAAACGGGTCATTACAGTATTATATTTTGATTAATAGACAACAGCAGGGTTTTTATCAATCTTCTAGAGGGGTTAAGCAGGGAATCCTTTATCACCCACTTTATTTATCATAGCTGCTGGGGTATTGATAAGAAACTTGAATGCATTACATCAGAAACCTTTTTTCAGAGGTTTTAGTTTGCCTAAATGGAGTCCTAAGGTAAATCACCTTGCATATGTAGATGATATGATCATTGTTTCATCTGCAGAGATCATGTCATTACTAATGGTAATGGAGGTATTGAAGAAATATGAACAGGAAGCAGGGCAGAAAATCAATAAAGAGAAAAGTGCAGTATATCTTCATCACAATGTTACTGGGTTTATCAAGGCGATAGTTGAAATTACTACTGGCATAGAAAGGAAAGAATTCCCATTTATAAATTTGGGATACCTTATCTTTTATAGTAGGAGAAGAAAGGAATATTATAATCCAATCTTGATGAAGATTATGAATAGACTGCAAGCATGGAAAGGAAAGATGCTAATCATTTAGGGGAAGGTCAACACTCATTAAACATGTGTTACAAAGTCTACCTATTCATTTACTTTTTGCAGTTAATCCACCAGATGGAGTCATTAAACAAATGCATAAGATTTTTGCACAATTTTTCTGGAGTAATACTGTAGGGGAAAAAGCAGACATTTGGTAACATGGCTACATTTGTGTCTACCTGAGAAAGAGGGTGGTTTGGGATTCAGATCAATGCATGATATGTCTATGGCACTATACTGTAAAATTTGGTGAAAGTTTAGAACTTCACCTACCTTATGGAGTGCTTAAATGAGTAATAAATACTGCAAGAAAGTTAATGCAGTGATAACATAGTGGAAATATGGAACACAAGCTTTGAAGAAAATGTTACAGGCCAGGGATCTAATCGAACATCATGCTACAGGAGAGGAGTACTATGATGGCAATATGAAAAATGTGAATGAGTTGGTTGAAAATAGGAGATGGGATACGCAAAAGCTAGTAGCAATTCTCCCAGTGGATATAATACAACATATTATTAGTACTATCACACCTCCAACTAATGATAAGGGACTTGATACACCATGGTGGATACTAGAAAATAAAGGAGACTTTTCAGGAAGATCTGCAGGGGATTATCTAAGGCTGAGAGGACAAGAACAGGAAATATTCAAGTATATGTGGAAAAAGGGATTGCCATTCAAAATTTCCTTTTTCAAGTGGAGATATGGAAATTTAAATTGCCATTGGATGAGGTGTTGAAGAAGATGAATATAAATTTGGCATCTAGATGTTGGTGTTGTTCAAGTCCTAAGGAGGAGACAATTCAACATTTTTTTGTCAAATCTTATTTGGCTATCAGGACATGTCACGACCCAACCCACCACGACTGGCACCCACACTAACTCCTAGTGGGCGAACCAATACGCCAACACCAAGTAAATCAATGATATTAACAATCAAGTCAACGGAAACAAGCAATGGAATAAACCTCCCAACAACATTCTCATTTACTCATCCACTGATCACTCATGTACATACATGCTAATTGGTGTCTTTGCCCAATAGCCATGACATGCAGAGGACCCATGGTGTTCATGTACCACTCATTCCGGAACTGACCTCGGACTACGAGCCTATAATCTAGGTCACATCCTCACCCCTTGTCAAATGTGCCTTTTTATATCTAGGTCACATCCTTACCCCTGGTCAAATGTGCCTTTTCATATATATATATATATATATATATATATATATATATATTGTCACATCACTTTCAATGATCGATTATCAAGTAGTATCTTAATTTCATCAAGAAGATCATATTAACTTCTCACCACAATTGTCATCAAAATATAGATCACAACACATCGAATAATGGCATTAATCCCACATTATCACTCAATCAATAGCATATAGGAATTCCAACCACACATGATGCCCGAAGAATAGAAATGCTTTCTCCTATCAATCTCATAACGCATACAATCAACTAATCAAAGTCTAACTCAAGTAGACCGTAACCTACCTCAATTGCAGAGCTGGAACAATCCGAATCACTCCACTATGGCCTTTCCCTTCCGTAATGCCTCAAAACGCTCAAAGTCTAGCAATTAAGATGCTAAATAAATCACAATCACTCTAGTCAACAATATCAATTCAATGAACACCCTTCCACTTTACCCCTTTCTAATGGATGAATGCTTACTAGGTGCAAATCATCCTAACATTGGCCTTAGAAACCATAAACTATCAATTCATAAGGTTATTCACTCAAGCTATCTCTTACAAGCAATTTCTATGGTCAAGCTACCATCTTTATGAAACCCTAAGTCTCAATTCACTTAGTTCATGTCTCTAACGGTTCAATATTTTGTTAGAAAGTATTAACCCGAGCCTTTAGATGATAATCACACAATGACATGCATAACCCACCAAAGGTCGATTAAGTTCTAGGGTTTCTAGTCCCAATTCACCATTGTAGACCCACTAGAATGATGAAAATCTTAGAGAAGAAAGTGTAATGAAGAAAGGGATAGTTCTGTCACGACCTGAGCCACGGGCCGCGACGGGTATCCGGGGCTGACCACCGAACACCGCTCATATTACTTCTTATCTGCTATCATTCATACTATATACTCGTAATCATATAAAGCTGTCATTTTCTGAAATACATTAACTTTTATAAACATAAGCCCCTCGGCTATCAAAATAATATATACATGCATACACATAGAAGCCATGGGACCATACTATCCACACTGCGTATCTACGAGCCTCTAATGGACTACTAGACATGTGGACGGGATAGGACCCCGTCATGCCCAGAATATGAGTATACAAATATGTACCAAAAGAATAATCTGTGGCACCTCCGGAAAATGGAGTGCTCTCTAATCAGCTGCTAGCTCCTACGAGTCTGGATCGCCTCCCTGTCTACCTGTGGGCATGAACACAGCGTCCGAAGAAAAGACGTCAGTACGAATATTCTACTGAGCATGTAAGGCATAACAATAATAACATATCAATAAAGTGAGGAGGCATCAACGAGGAGCAATCTGTAACTGACTGACTCGTAAAGGAAGTAACACATGCTAGCTTACTTTCATACTCACCATCATATCAT
>NC_081344.1:36252428-36271702 GCF_029784015.1 Lycium ferocissimum | reverse complement strand
CATAGTTTTTAAAACCATACTTTATCGGGGGAAAAAGGTCGGGCCCCCCAATTTCATTATGGAGCTCTTAAGTATTCGCTCCCTTGAAGGAACAAGCATAAGGTGAGTGTATATAATGATCAACATCAATAGATTATAAATAGCATCATATCATGGGCTATAGCTTCTTTAGACTTAACATCATCATCATCATTAACGTACTCATAATGCATCTCTTATTTCATATAGCTATTCATGAACATAGACTCTTAGCTTTTCGGAATATAGGACATTCATGAGAAAGGAGGGAATTCATGCCATAAGATTCATGCCTTAGAAAGAAAGGACTAGCCTCACATACCTTTGCCGCTTAACTATTCTAGTGCTCGCTTGTGCTCCTTAAATACACTCGTTTACCTTCAATGGAATTCGTATCGACATTAGCTATATAATTGTGAAAACATACTTACTAAAGCTATAGGAATTTGGGCAGCATTTCCTTTGTTTATATTACTTTCCTCCATGTTCCATATCAACTCCCAACACCCATAACAACCATCACAAAATCGCTAACAACAATCGTCATTCATTTCCATGATTCGCATTTCATACATTCACCTAAATTCTCCATATTCATGACTAAGGTTTATTGTCGCGTTTGTTCACTTATAATACTTATTTCATGCTCTAAATATCATTTATAACACGTTCATAATCTCAACATAACCATTTCCATGATTCATCTCAACTACTATTCAACAATGACATTATTCACTCATTTATGACCCATTTTCTATACTCTTTCATAATCTAAGTGTTTCATCTTAATAATACTTCAAATAACATGTAAAGTTCATGAAACTTACCTCAAATGGTAGAGGAATAAACCTTGAATGATAATACACCTTCTAGCACAAAACCCTATTTCTTCTTTCTTGAAATTCCTTGACTTTGGTAGCTTTAATGGAGTTTCTTAGGCTTGATTCTCCTCAAATCTTGTTATTGATCCTTGATCTCCTTAGTTTCTTGTAGATGAAATGTTTAGAAGGTTCTAGAGGTGTGGAAGGGTTGAAGTCGTGGTTGGAAATGAATAAAATGAAGTGGACTAAACATTTAAAGACTTGGAGAAGCTCAGCCGAGTGGGACTTCCACGGACAGGATTCACGGGTCCGTGGAACCCTTGTTGGTCGTGGAACTGGTCGTGGTTCACGACCAGCCAGCCACCTTTCTGCTGGCTGTTCCACGGACACACCCACGGTCCGTGGAACACTATACGGTCCGTGGAACCTAGCCGTGGAACTCACAGTTCCACCGGAATGGTTCCCGTCGTTTCGTTTGATCTCCAACCCTTATGAAACCTCCTCGGCACTTGCCCAACACTTCAATATCATTCTAAGGAGCATTATAACTCTTCTCCACAACATCCTTGAGGAATCATTAACTCAATACTCCTAGTTTGCATCCAATACACTAACTTATAACTCGATTCCCTTAACGACTTCCTTGCTTCAACTCGGATGCCTTTGGAATCTTGATTAGGATTATCAATTTCTACTTCTTGCTTATCCAACCTCGTATACGTCATGTCCTTCCGGAGCCTACACACTTATATACTAAGGGGAAATTTCCGAGGTGTAACAAGTTCAGACTTACCTCTCAAGAATATTCTCGCCCTAGCCTTTGAATTTTGCCCTAGGTGCTACTCGGGAACTTTGTTCGAGTTTTATGAATATAGAATTCAGAACTAAGTGTTTAAAAATTGGGATTCTACCCCCCGTCGACCGCTGCGGCGGTCATTTTATCGCTGTAACGGTCTGGCTATAGCGAGCAAGGGCTCGTTGTAGCGGACCTCCACTAATGCTGCCTTACACAGTGGTAAGCACGGACCCGCCATAGCGCAACCTCTACAGCGGTCCAGTGTCCGTCATAGTGGACACCCCACTTCCTATAAGTCCGCGGCGGCGAGAGATCTGCCCCTACAGCGGCCCCGCCGCAGTGGTGCCACTAAACCAGTGGGCTCGCTAATTTCTCTAGTTTTTCACTCTACCACACTACACTTCATCCGAGGCCTCACAAACACAAACAAACAAGCACATTAATGCAAAAACATCATACAGACTCACCTGTGGCCTCGAAATCCACAATAGAGATCTAATTTCCTATGTCACCCCCCAATGGACTCAACACAACCAAACAATAATAAAAAACAAGCCAAGTTTTCAATTTTTAGGCTTCTACATTTGGGCCTCTATTCGCTCGTTCTACCCTTGGAAGGGTTCTATTTAGTGGGTGATCCAAGATTTTCCATAATGACCGGGAGGTTCGTTACATCGGATACTAATTGAAACACCATTCGTCCCTGAATAGACAAGGATGAGGAATCTGGGAAAAGTACCTGTCTCGGCGAAAAGCTGAGGAAACTTGCTATGCATATCCGATTCTATTTCCCAAGTAGCTTCCTCAACTGGGTGATTTTTCCACTGAACTTTCACGAAGGCTATTTCCTTCGAACTCAACTTACTAACTTCTCTACCTAAGATCGCGATAGGTTCTTTCTCATAAGTCAAGTTCTCATCTAGTAAAACTGAATCCCAACGAATTATGTACAAACCATAGCCATAATACTTCTTCAACATCAAAACATGAAATACCGGATGAACGCCTAATAAGCCCGAAGGTAAAGCCAACTCATAAGCTACCTCCCCTACACACTTGAGCATCTCAAATGGCCCAATAAATCTCGGGGTGAGCTTGCCCCACTTTCCAAACCTCATCACACCCTTTATGGGTGAAATTTTCAACAAAACTTACTCTCCCTCCATAAACTCAAGATCTCGGACCTTTCGGTCCGCATACTCCTGTTTCCAACTCTGGGCAGCCAAAGGCTTTGCTTGAATCACCTTCACCTTCTCTAAGGACTCTCTCAGAAGGTCTGTACTCCAAGGTCTCACCTCAAACGCATCGAATCAACCAACAGGAGACCTACACTTCCTCCTGTACAAGGCCTCAAATGGAGCCATGACGATGCTCGAGTAGTAGTTGTTGTCATATGCGAACTCTGCCAATGGTAAGAACAGATCCCAGTGACCACCAAAATCTATCACACAAGCTCGAAGCATATCCTCAAGAACCTACATAGTTCGCTCGGACTACCCGTTAGTCTGAGGGTGGAAAGTTGTACTAAGGTTCAACCTAGTACCAAATTCCTCATGCAGATGCTTCCAAAATCGAGATGTAATCGACGTGCCTCTATCGGACACGATGGAAATAGGAACCCCATGCAATCTAACAACCTCACGAATGTAGATCTTAGCTAGTTTCTCAGCGTCATAAGTTATCCGAACAGGAATAAAATGAGCCGACTTAGTCAACCTGTCAACGATAACCCATATGGAATCAAATTTCCCCAACGTCTTTGAAAGACCAACCACGAAACCCATTGCTATTCTTTCCCACTTCCACTCAGGAATGGGTATCCTCTAAAGTGTACCCCCAGGTTTCTGATGTTCATACTTCACCTGTTGGCAGTTCAAACACTGAGCAACGAACTCCACTATGTCACGCTTCATCCTAGCCCACCAGTAATGTTGTCTCAGATCTCAATACATCATAGTAGCGCCAGGATGAATGGAATACCTCAAACTGTGGGCCTCTGCCAGAATAGTCTTAATCAAATCACCCACATGTGGCACGCAAACTTGCCTCTTAATCCGTAACACTCCCTCTTCATCAATCACGGCCTCCTTGGCCTCACCACGCAACACCTTGTCACGAATTTTACACAACTTAACATCCTCAAACTGCTTGGCCTTAATCTGCTCCAGAAACGATGACCTAGCCTCAACACAGTCCAACACTCAGCCCGTGCTAGACATATCTAGCCTCATAAAACTGTTAGCCAGAGTCTGAACCTTTCTAGCTAGCGGACACTCCGAAGAGATCAAACAAGCTAGACTTCCCATACTGGCTGACTTCCTACTCAACACGTCGGCCACCACATTCGCCTTACCAGGGTGGTACAGAATGGTGATGTCATAATTCTTCAATAACTCCATCTATCTCCACTGTCTAGAGTTCAGATCCCTCTAAGTGAATACATGCTGCAAGCTGAGATGATTAGTGTACACCTCACAATGGACACCATACAAGTAGTGCCTCCAGATTTTCAGCGCAAACACCACTGCTGCCAATTCTAAGTCATGAGTAGGATAGTTATTCTCATGCACTTTCAACTTTCTAGAAGCGTAAGCAATTACCTTCTTTTCCTGCATCAAAACAGCACCTAATCCAGAGCGTGAAGCATAACAATAAACAACAGAATTCTTGCCCTCCACGGGCAATTCTAGAATATGAGCTATCATCAATAAGGTCATGAACTTTTGAAAGCTCTCCTCACACTCATCGGACCACTGGAACGGTACCTCTTTCTAGGTTAAACGGGTCAAATGAGAAGCAATAGAGGAAAACTCCTTCACACACTGATGATAATAGCTAGCCAGACCTACGAAACTACATATTTCAATCACTGACATGGACCTAGTCCATTTCCTGACTACCTGAATTTTCTGCGGAACCACCATAATACCCTCCTTCGAAATTACATGTCTCAAGAAGGACACAAATGACAACCAAAATTCACACTTGGAGGACTTAGCCTACAACTTCTTTTCCCGTAATACCCCAAGAGAAATGCTCAAATGTTTCTCATGATCCTCCTTACTTCTAGAATATACCAGGATATCATCAATGAACACTATCACAAAAGAATCTAAATAGGGCTAAAAACACTGTTCATCAAATCCATGAACGCAGCCGGGGCATTGGTAAGCCTGAAAGAAATAACCAAGAACTCATAATGTCCATACCTGGTCCTGAAGGCTATCTTAGGAACATCTTTTACCCGAATCTTTAACTAGTGATACCCAAAATTTTAGAGAACACAGAAGCTCCCTGTAGCTGATCAAACAAATCATCAATACTAGGTATAGGATACTTGTTTCGGATAGTAACCTTATTCAGCTGACGATAATCAATACACATATGCATAGACCCGTTCTTCTTTTTAACAAACAGTACGGGAGCACCCCAAGGAGAGGCACTTGGGTGAATAAACCCCTTACTAAAGAGATTTTACAACTGCTCTTTCAATTCCCTTAACTCTACTGGCACCATCCTATAGGGTGGAATAGAGATAGGACGAGTCCCTAGGTCTAAATAATTTGGAAGTTAATGTCACGGTCAGGTGGCATTCCTGGCAAGTCCGCGGGAAACACATCCGCAAACTCGCGTACCACTGGAACTGAATCAATAGCTGGAGTATCTGCGCTGGTATCACAGATATATGCCAAATAAGATAAACAACCCTTCTCTACTATCTTCTTACCACGAATGAAGGATATAACTTTCTCAGGGAGGGGAGTAAGGTTACATTTCCACTCAAGTCTAGGTACCCCGGGCATAGCTGAGGTAACTGTTTTAGAGTGACAATCCAGAATCGCATAATACGGGGACAACCAACTTATGCCCGAGATGACATCAAAGTCTACCATGTCTAGGATCATTAAATCCGCCCAAGTACTATACCCCATAAACGTAACAGCGCAAGAACGGTAGACTCTATCTACCACCACCGAATCCCCGATCGGAGTACACATATGAATAGGGGCATCAAGTGTATCACAAATCACATCCAAACCCACAGCAAAATATGAAGACACGTATGAAAAAGTAGAACCCGGATCAAATAAAACAGAAGCCATCCGGTCACAAACTGAGATAGTACCTCGGAGGCCTCAGCCTCTGGTCTTCCTGGGAAAGCATACAAGTGACTGCGCCCTTCTGTAACCTGTGAACCATTGTGATTACCCTATCCAGTCTGAGCCCCACCCCTACTGAGCTACTGTCCACCTCTGCCTGGCTGAGATCCGCCACGGTTAGGCTGAGCTTCACCCTTACCAGCGGTGTGGCCGCCCCGCCCTACCTGTACACTATTCTTGCCTCCCTTATCTGGTGCAAATGGAGCTCGGGAACCTTGATACTCAGCCCCCTGACCACCATGTCTGAGTCTGGGGTAAAACCACTTAATATGCCCTTACTCACCACACTCATAACAAGAACGTTCCAGCGTAGGTTGCAGAACAGAAGCTTATGAAGCGGTGTATCCCCCATGTTATCTCAAAGAATGATAATTGGCCCCTGATGGGCCCCCAGCAGACACCTGCATAGCGGACTGAATCGGACGCCCTGAATACACTTGAGAACTCTGACCCCTAGAGAAGGAGTTGCTGAAATTTCCACGCTTTCGGGCCTTCTTCTCTGCCTGCTTTGCATAACCCTCCTGTCTAATCCCCTCAACAACACGGACATACTCCACTATCTCCTGGAATGAAGCCCCAGTGGCTACAAGCTGAAGAACTGATAGCTGAAGTCCAGTGTTCAATCCTTTCACAAAATGTCTAATCCTCTCCTCCTCAATAGGCAGCAACTAAAGAGCATATCGAGATAAGGAATGAAAACGGGACTCATAACAGTAACAGACGAGTATCCTTGATCAATATTAGCAAACTCATCCTTCTTCATGTCCCTCAAAGTACGCGAAACATACTTCTCTAAGAACACTTAGTAGAACTGAACCCAAGTCAACGGAGGTGACCCAGCTGGCCTACACTCTACATATGCCCTCCACCACAATTGGCATCACCCAAGAACTGAAAAGTCACAAACTCAATGCCATACTTGTCCACTGCTCCCATCTTATGGAGCCTCTCATGACAATCTATAATGAACTCGTACGCATCCTCTGACTCAGTACCATAGAAAACTGAAGGCTTCATCTTAGTGAACCTCCAAATAAATCATGCTCCTCACCGGTCATCACCGGCCCTGCAACTGGCCTCAGAAATGCCTCGAAGCTCAGAACTTCATCTAAGCGAAGAGCCACGGTTGCGGCATGCTGAACTCCTGGAGCTTGAACTCTGTCCGGACCTGGGGCCACTATCCCTACACCCCTACCTGCTAGAACGGCCGGTATCGCTCCGGTCTGTGCCAACCCATGTAACCAGTTCAGCACCTGAGCCATCGCATCTGGTAAACCTGGAGCAGCTGCAGCCCCTGGCGAAGCTGGCACTACCGCTGGCTGAGCTGGTGCGGTTGCATCTCCCGCGGCCTCATTAGGAGCCACTAGAGGCATGGCATCAACTGCTGGGACTCCACCTCCAACCGGCGTTGCCCCTCTACCTGCTCCTCTACTTTTGGCTGTTGCCGCGCGTGTTCTCGCCATATGCGAGAGAATGAAGGATAGTTAGATACCAATTTGAATCATCCAGATGCCAATTGGAATCAAGTAGCACGAAAGAAAGAAAGAAAGAAAAGGGAATTTTCCTAGTGTCGGGTAGTCTCCCGAAGGTAAGTACAGATGTGTCCTTACTGATTCACAAGACTCTGCAAGGCATGTCCTTGTACGATGAGATCGATGAACCTAATGCTCTGATACCAACTCTGTCACGACCCAACCTGCCATGACTGGCACCCACACTAACTCCTAGTAGGCGAACAAGTACGCTTAACCATCTACTCATTCAAAGTCCATTTTTATTTAGCTAATTCATTCAGTTCACAACAAATTAAACGTAAGACTAATCAAAAGTAGTCATTCCATAAAACCATAATGTAAATGCAGAAGTCCTAACTATTACAACCCCAAATTCCCAAAGTCACCGTACAAGGACTCTAATCCAAAACATGTCTAAGGAATTCATACTGTCTGAAATAAATAAACATCAATGTCTGGAGTGGAAATAGACATTAGAATAAGGAAGATCATTGGGTGGCCTGGCACGGATAGAAGCTCACCCTCAATCTGTCAGCAAATGGCCTCAAGCTAAATGTGAGGTCGAGTAGCAGTCTCTGGGTCACAATCTGCACTCAAAAGAATGCAACAAGGTAGTATCAGTACAAACATTATGTACCAGTAGATATCATAGGCTGACTAAGATTAGTATCATGCATGAATCATAAAATCAATAAAAGAGACAGACCAGTCAACAGCACATAATCAGATAGCCAACACCAAGTAAATCAATGATATTAACAATCAAGTCAACGAAAACAAGCAATGGAATAAGCCTCCCAACAACATTCTGACTTACTCAATAACTGATCACCCATATACATACAGGTTAATTGGTGTCTTTGTCCAATACCCATGACCTACAGGGGACCCATGGTCTCCATATACCACTCGTTCTGGAACTGACTTCGGACCATGAGCCTATAATCTAGGTCACATCCTCACCCCTTGTCAAATGTGCCTTTTTATACATAGGTCACATCCTCATATTTTCATATATATATATATATATATATATATATATATATATATATATATATATATATATATGTCACATCACTTTCAATGATAGATTATCAAGTAGTATCTCAATTTTACTAAGAAGATCATATTAACTTCTCACCACAATTGTTATCAAAATATAGATCGCAACACATCGGATAATGGCATTAATCCCACATTATTAATCAATCAATAGCATATAGGAATTCCAACCACACATTATGCCTGAAGACTAGACATGCTTTCTCCTATCAAACTGATAATACATGCAATCAACTAATCAAAGTCTAACTCAAGTACACCGTAACCTACCTTAACTGCAGAGCTGGAACAACGCGAATCACTCCGCTATGGCCTTCCCCTTCCGTAACGCCTCGGAATGCTCAAAGTCTAGCAATTAGGATGCTAAATAAGTCACAATCACTCTAGTCAACAATATCAATTCAATGAACACCCTTCCACTTTACCCCTTTCTAATGGGTGAATGCTTACTAGGTGCAAATCATCCTAACATTGGCCTTAGCAACCATAAACTATCAATTCATAAGGTTATTCACTCAACTTATCTCTTACAAGCAATTTCTATGGTCAAGCTACCATCTTTATGAAACCCTAAGTCTCAATTCACTTAGTTCATGTCTCTAACGTTTCAATTCTTAATTAGAAAGTGATAACCCAGGCCTTTAGATGATAATCACACAATATCATTCAAAGCCCACCAACTATTAGAGGTCTATTAAGTTCTAGGGTTTCTAGTCCCAATTCACCACGTTAGACCCATTAGAATGATAAAAATCTTAGAGAGAAAAGCATAATGAAGAAAGGTATGGTTGAGACTTCCCCTCTCAAGAATATTCTTGCCCTAGCCTTAGAATTTCACTCTAGGTGCTACTTGAGAACTGTGTTGGAGTTTTATGAATAAAGAATTCGGAACAAAGTGTTTAAAAATCGAGATTCTGCCCTCGTCGACCGCTGCGGCGGTCATTTTGTCGCTGCAGTGGTCTCGCTATAGCGGACAAGGGCTGTTGTAGCGAACCTTCACTAATGGTACCTTCCGCTGTGGCGAGCACGGACCCGCCATAGCGCAACTGCCACAGCAGTTCAAAGTTCGCCATAGCGGGCACCCCACTTCTCATAAGTCCGTGGCGGCGAGAGATCTGCCACAGTGGTGCCACTAAACCAGTGGGCTCGCTAATTTCTCCAATTTTTTACTCTACCAAACTACACTTCATCTGAGGCCTCACAAACACAAACAAACAAGCACATTAATGTTAAAACACCATACGGACTCACCCATGGCCATGAAAACCCCAATAGAGATCTAATTTCCTACGTCACTCCCCAATGGACTCAACACAACCAAACAATAATCACAAACAAGATAAGTTTTTAGTTCTTAGACTTCTACATTTGGCTTTCTATTACCTCGTTCTACCCTTGGAAGGGTTCAATTTGGTAGGGTGATCCTGGATTTTTCATAACGACCGAGAGGGTCATTACAGGACTTGATCCTATTTTCTTTCTGTTGCAGGTCTGAATATAGAAGGACTACAGTTACAACAAATCATAGTGAAATGGTGGATAGCCCCTGTAGCACAGAGACTTAAGCTATGGTGGATATGCCTGCCATTGTAGTTTGGAAAATATGAAAGAGAAGAAATGCCATGAAACATGGAGAACATAGATCAATGGGTAGATGTATCTATCAAATTTTCTCTACTATGCATAGGTTGGTTCAATACAGAAATCCCTCTATCAAGAAAATTCCTCATAATTGGAATGGCATGATTCTGCTAGAGGGGTATAAACCAAGATAAAGGGTCACTAAGATAACATAGCAACCACTACCACAAGGTTGGATACTGTGTAACACATATGGAGCATCTTGGGGCAATCTAGCCAGGGGAGCATATGGTTTTTGTGTGAGAAATACAGAAGGAAATATAATATATATGCTCAGGTAGAGGAAACAGGGTATCCAACAAACATTGACACTGAGACTTTAGTAATTTTACAGGCTCTGAGATGGTGCATACAACAACAGCTAGATTAAATCATCATGCAAACTGATTTACAAATAATTCAGAGGATTGGAAACCACCATGGTCTTTAGCAAGCTGGATAGAGGAGATTCGGGATCTAGGAAGGAGATTACAAACTAAATTCACTCACATTTTGAGGGAAGAAAACAAGTTGGCTGACTATTTGGCGAATCAAGCAATGGATGAAGGAAAAGTGAGATATCAAACATTTGGGGAGATGGATGTGGCAAGAAAGAGGATAATCAATAATGACAAAAATTAGATACCTTATCTGAGAATTAGAGTACTGAGATGAGAACTACAATGCAATAATACCAAATGGAGAGGCCGAAAATCATTTTGTCTAATCAATTTTCTTTGCAGAGATTTCGTTACATGGTGAAACACATAAGTTCAAAGAAATACAAGCAGCTGAGGAAAACAAAACTTGTTATGCAAGATTTGGCGATTCACCAGAATAGATAAAGGTCAACAACTCATGAACGAGTTAGATTTGTACATGTAGATGCAGCGAGTGACGGTCAACACAGATGGTGAGGACGATGTGATGAAACAATTGGAGGATCCTTCAACATTAACATGCAGAGGTGCGAATTCAAAGAAACAAGAAGAAGATAGCTGATGGAGCTTCACCTGAGATGGTGAAATCACCGACAAAAGAGAGAAATTTTAGGGCATCAATTCGTAGACTTGCCTATTTGGGCACACAAATGTTATAACTTTATTTTTGTTTGCTTTTTGGACCTTTTTTGTTTGTTTGTTCTTTTTGGACCTTTTGGATTGCAGAATTTTATAAAAATGCCCTTTTAGGCATAATTTTGATTGGAAAAAAAAACACATCAAAGTTGGGTGTACTCAAAACTTCAACTTTACTAGAAAATATAGGGTTTCATTCATCTCTCACCCGATCAACAAGAGGAAAAATCAAGAGGAGAAGAAGAAGAAAGATAAGCAAAGTTTAGGGTTTCAAGAAGTTCTAACCTCAAGGAAAAAATACTGGATCAAAAGATTTTTCACTGAGTTTGTCACTGGAAAAGAAAAAGAGTCTTCCATTCTTTACCTTACAAAATAATCGTATAAGCACATCTGACTTTCTGTATGTAGAAAAGGGGAGTAATTCAAGTGGGGAGTGATAAAGGGTAGTGTTTTCATTTCAAACTTTTTATTCATGTATTAGTTATATGGGTATTAGCTATTTTATATTCTACCCCGCATAAAATAATACATAGATTCCCTCATAATTTATACATGTATTAGTTATACGGGTTTCAAAATTGCAAATCAAATGTCATATTAATTTTATACCTAAATTACCTATCCACTAACTAGCTATCAAACGTTATATAAGTTATGTAGAGAATACTACATGAATAAGGGTCTCTTAACAAGCTACCAAATGACCCCTAAATGTACAGTTGATGTTCGGCCAAAAATGCATATATTTACTCATTGTTTTCTCACATTCTAGTACTTTTAATCGTCGTTTGAGTATTAATTATAATGATTTGTGCTTAATATTATATTTTTACTATATAGGAATAAAACGGGATGAAGATGAAGATATTTGGAGCAAAAATTGAGTAAAACAAGGAAGAAAAAGAAAAGAAAGGAAAAAAGGGAGACAAGGAAAGGGACATAATGATTACAACATGATTTTATGATAGATTGAATGGAAAAAATGTTTCAAAAGTAATAAAGTGTAGATTGAAGATTGAAATTGAATTTGTGCGTGGCAACCAAGTGAAGACGAAAGAATAAAGAAGAAAAAGAAGCAAAATAAAAGAGAAGAGTAAAGTCAACACTCGCACCTGGCAGCCAGGAATATTGTTCACTGAAATTGTGGCTGTGCGCGACGCCTTATGTGCGACACAGGCCTCATCGCGCCAGGGTTATTCCAACATTTTTCCTAATCCGAGTTGGAATTGGTTTTTGAAAAGCCCAAGCCTTTTGGTACCCTATAAATACATATTCTATACGATTTTTATAGAACTTTGGACCTAAAGAGAGCTCGAAGCCTCCGTGAAGGCTGTAGTTATAGGGTTTTACCTTCTCTTCTCTATAATACTCATTTTTACGTTTTTATTCGGATGATTTGTTGTTTTTCCTCCATGCCTATGTGGAGCTAAACTCTTTAGTTCTAGGGTTTTGACACAAACATGAAAGTTGACATTTGATTATTGTTTATATCTATTGAATTTCCATCTTTGGGTTACTTATTTATTTTTGTACTTAATTGTTTGATTATTTGGCCAATAGTTAGACACTATCTGTGGTGCGTGAGTTGACTTGAAAGAAGGAATTCATATACGTAATAAGAATAAATAGAGTTTGTTCGATTTAATCGTTTCGCTACTGCGGATAGAAATATACCCTTTAGCCCTACTGAGTTGGATACGGAGATATAAATGTGTTCTTGTTACTTCTTGTGATAAAAAAAATACAGGCGTTAAGAGTAGCATCTACAGGCTTGTGAGTATTTCGAAAGAATATCATAAAGTTAACATCAACCCGTCAATTAGTAACCCAGGAAATAAAATAGGTATAGCAATTGGAAGACTCAATTGGATTGTTTGTGGTCATAACCCTAGATCTATCTCTTCTCCGATAAAAATTCGATCTTTCTTGGTTGAAGTTCATTATTTGCTTTCTTTTATTTTTAGTTAGTTAATAAATATAACTTTGGATTTTATTCTTGTTTAGATAATTAGCATTAGTTTAATTTAGTAAATAGTTAATCATAAGTCCCTGTGGGTACGATTACTTGTACGACCGCAAATACTTGCGTGTGCGTTTGCAAGCAACAACAGTTAAGACCACAAGAATCTAACTATTAAAACTCAAGAACTGTATGGATAAATCTTGATAGAAATAGGTTATTCTTCATTGTTGAAGTTGATTCTTCTTGTTCTTCTTATTCAAGACACCCGTTTAGATATCTCTCCTATTTTAGTAGTCTCTCTTTTGTGGCGATTTTCAAAGCATCAATGCAATGTTTATATAGGAGTAGAATAGCAACTTGTAGTTTTCCAAATCCAACCAAGACTTGGTTCAATAATTCAAGAAATCAATCCCAGTTTGACTTGCTTAGAAATCCTTGTTGTCAGCTTCACCAATTCCTTTTGGAGATCTATTAAGGACGTGGTTCTTACACATATTTGTCCATTCTTCTTGAACACCAATTGTCACTTGTATGTTATTTGTCAATTATCAAAACTTCACAAGATTTTTTCTTAATTCAATAAATAAAAGCACCACTAAGACATCTTAGTGGAAATTTAATTTTTTTTTTAAAATACTTCATCTCACGACCCATTTAGCCTAGGTCGTGCAGGCACTAACCTTCCCACCTTGGTAAGCGAACCCTCATCCCAACAATGAACCAATACATAAATTGATGAAAGTTAAGTAGCGGAAATCAATAAATACATAAGTCTCACGATATGTATAAATATAGATAGTAGCAAAAGTGCGGAAGACAGTAAATACCCCCAGGGTCTAGTCTGAATAATACAAGAGCAACTAAGGGAATAGTACAATCTGGAATACTACTACATAAATGTCTATATCTCTGAAATGAAAATAAGACATACGATTGGAAAGTCTTCAAGGTCAGCGGACTCCATGCTCACCCTGGAAACTCGAGAGAAAGCTGAAGTGTCGATCAGCCACGGGTCACAGAAGTAGATCCGACCTGGTACTCTGCATTCATAAAAGAATGCAGCAAGAGCAGGTCAGTTGTTATATCCCGTGTTTTGTACATTGGGACAATCCGAGTTAACCGTGATAAGTTAAGGACAAGACTATTCCGGGAGGCGAAGTGGAGACTTTTAACTACGATTTTGCTTTAAGACATGAGTTGCTTATGATTTTGTTGGCATGGAATATTAAGAAAAAATTTGGGGTTAAAAGTGAATATTGGAAAGTTAAAAATTCATGAAATAAAAATGGCCAAGTGGCCGGCCACATGGGTGAGGGCCACGGGCCACATGGATGTTTTATATGTGTGATTAGAAGATTACTAATTAAATCATCTTCATCATTCTCACCCTTAGAAAATTCAAGAAACTTGGAGAAAGCCAAAGGAGCCATATTCGGCCAAGGCAAGCTAAGATGGAAGACCATGAATAGTGATCAGAAAAATTATTTTCTTCTAGCAGTTCCAACCAATTGGAAGGTCCTTATTAACGTGCTTAAAAATTGCCAATCATGTTGTTGCTTCATAATTTAAACTCACGTTGACAGTATTATATTTCGTATTTTTGTACGTCGGATTATTCGCAAGCTGAGGTGGGGCCCACACATTGAGATTTTTTTTGGGACATGCAACAATTTATGAATCACATATGTGAAGTTAAACATAACTCAAGAAGGACCCTTGAGCCAAATCAAAGTGGAAGTCCTCCAAGCAAATATTTTTAAGTAACGTTTTCGGGTGATCTAACTTCGAGGGGCAGAAACGGTATTATAAGTTTGGAATTTGGAAATATACCAAAGATAGAAGTTGTAGATAATTGAATTATCTTTCCAACCATAGGTTGTGGGCCCACAGGTGACGTCAGGATAAGGAGATATAGACGTTTTAAGACGGAAAGGTCAGTGGGCTAGGCCCAAACCGGGCCCAATCGGGTTAGGCCCATGACCCATGCCTATTTAAGTGAAATTTCAGCCCTTTCCTCTCATTTTTCAGACCAAGAACACCAGAAAATTCTGGAAAGAGAGAGAGAGCCTTGGAGAGAAGAAAAATCAATTTTGACCAAAATCTGAGCCCCGAATTCCGAAGCCCATGAAGAGAAAAGTGTTGTACGTTGCGTTGTCTTCAATTTGGGCTAAAAATAAACCAAGGAAAAGAGTGATAATGTGGGGGCTGCATGCTTAAGGTATGAATACGGTTCCTTTTCATTTTTAACGGTTTATTTAGAATTTTAACGGATTAGCACGGAGGGAATAGTCTGATAAATTCGTTTGTTGGTATTGTGAATTATGGAAGGAGATTTGAAGTGAATTTTGGATGAAAATAAATGTATTTACCTTGTAAAATGTGAAGGCTGTTGTTATTAGTGTTGTTCATATGAATTTCGACTCCTTTACGGAAATAAAATTATTAAATAGTTATATCGCAAATTTGGTTGGTTGAGAAATTTAGAAAACAGTGTGCGGGCTGTTTTATGGCATACGTCGGTATTGGAAATGATGTTAATACTATTGGTATTGTTTTGTTGGTGTTGTTGGTTACTGAATTGAGAATTCGGGCTAGACATATAAACGAGGGGAAATGCTTGCCCAAATTTCTGTAGACAAATGCTAACTTAGGATTGAATTCCTAAGTGCTTATGGCTAATGTTTGGTGCCTAATGATGTTGCTGTAGATTATGAGAAGCCGAGACTTAAGTTCAGAATAGCTTAGGAAGCGGACAAGGTATGTAAAGCTTACTCTTTCCTTCTTTTGGCATGTCGTAGACGGAAATAGGATGTGACATGATTTGTGCCTTGGGGTAACTCCACTCTTATGATTCGTATTCATATCCACCTCTTAATGTTGGAATTCTTAATGTGGTAGAACTATGGCCTTTATGTCTTTTGTATGATTGAATTCAAACGTGGTATAAAGAGTTTTACTCCAAAAGGATTTTATGTTGAAGATGTCCCTAACTTTCATAGACAGAACCGGATTGCTTTGATATGCTCGTAAATGATTTTATAACGTATAATGACTTTAACTTTCATGGGCGGGCCCGGATTGGTTTGATACACATCCGTGGTCCCCGAGATTTACCTTTGTATAGTCCTAACGACTTGTTTTTGAAAGAACTTAACATGATTTCCGTTTTGACTCTCGAGCGTCGACTACTTACTTATCCATTGAGCCTCGTGATGATGATTTATGTGCATATGGTTTCTCGCTACTGCGCTCGTGCCGGCCTCGGTATGTCCTTCAACCGAGTCCGGGCCGGGACACGCATTCGTGCACATTCCTGCATTATTCACCGAGTCCCTCACTAGAGGGCCGGGACACGCTATATATATGTATATGATGATGTGATGATATGGGGATGGTGGCCAGGATGGCATATGATGATTCTATTCACCGAGTCCCTCACTAGAGGGCCGGGACACGCTAAGTATATATATATATATATGATGACATGATTTTACTTACCGAGTCCCTCATTAGAGGGCCGAGACACGCTATATATATATGTATATGATGATTTTACTTACCGAGTCCCTCACTAGAGAGACGGGACACGCTATATGTTTATATATATGCATATGTACATGAGTTAAGTTTCAGAGGCAAGCCTTACAGTTTTCTGGTTACTGTGCTGATTTTTCTGTACTCCTTGTGTCAGTATGATTCTGCTTATTGTATTTCATGATTTACATGCTCGATGCATATTCCACGTCTTGACCGCTTTCTTCGGGGCCGTTTCGTGCCACGCGAGTATATACAGGTGAGTGGAAGATGTTCCGGTCGGATGCGAGCTCCATCTCTCTCCGAGCGCCTGCCGAGTCAGAGTACCTGTGTTGTGGTATCTTGGGTTATGTTAGAGACTTTGCAGACAGAGTCACGTATAGTATATGTCAGTGTTGTAAGCGGCTCTGTAAGCCGATGTATTATTATGTATTGTGTTACAAGTTTCATATGTATACAGATTTCCCTTGATTTGAGATGAACGAAAGGCATGTTTTTCTGAAAAGCTTACATTGTGCATTCATGTCATGATTTACGGGCCCAGTATGATTATGAGTATCACGAGAGTCAGCGGGCCCTAAGTAGGGTCGGGTGCCCATCACGCCCTAATAAGTTAGGGTGTGACATCAGTACAAACAACAGTACTAGTAAGCATCATCGGCCGACTAAGTATAGTTAACACAATTTAGAAGATAAAGCAAATAAGCAAGGAATCTAGCAAGTATAAGACAATATAATCACAACCAAGTATCCGTCATAGCCTATGTAAAGCATCTAAACCCAAATATGTCAAGTCTAAATATATCCGACCGAATCCAATCATCAAGCATTCCAATCACCAAGTATCTCAATCAAGTCATAATGCAATACAGTGCAATGATGGAATGAATGAAGTGTAATGCCATGCAAATGAGGTGGACACGTGTACTCCGGACGAAAATATCGACGTCTCGGTAGCACAACCCAGCGTGACTCGTAAAGTCTAAGTGTCACTCATCCCGGATCTTTTCCCAACAGACAGACAGGACCCTGGCTAATTTCTCACAGGGGGAGTCTCACCGACACCACCACGGGACCCGCGGAGTCCATGCACTAACAACGATTCCGGGATATCATCGGAATCGGCCATGCAACAATGATGTCGGAATAGATCATCGGACATCGGCCATCTCACAATCACTCAAGTAAAAGAGTCTGTCAAATATCGGTCTCACATAGTCAATGATTTCGGAATTGAACCTCAGACATCGGCCTTCTCAAAATCACTCAAGTAAAAGAGTTTATCAAATATCGATTTCATACAATCAACGATTTCGGAATTGATCTTTGGACATCGGTCTTTTCACAATCACTCAAATAAAAGAGTTTATCAAAATATCAATTTACTCAATCAACGATATCCATCACCGGTGTCGGCCGTACGTTATGGAGCATCTACGAATGTCGAGGAAATGCGTGCACGCGTATATATCAATCACCAACAATCAAGTTCATTATCACAAGTACCAACAATGGGGTACGCCAACAATGTATCATATCACAATACCAACAGTGTTACGCTAACAATATGTCAATATCACAAGTACCAACAGTAGGTACGCCAACAATGTTGTTAGGTCCCGTATCTCTACATTGGGACATTATAAGGCTAAGTGCGACAAGTTAAAGACAAAACTGTTTTAGGGTTCCCGGTAAGGGTTTTCACTTCCCAATTTTGTTTCTATGCACAAGTTGCCTATAGATTTCATTTGGTATGGAAATATTATCGGAGATTAAGGATTAATTAACCATAAGTGGGTTATTAAGTGAGATTGGGAACAAAAATACATGCGCATTATTTTAAGCCATGTTTGGCCGTGCATAGTGGTGCAATGGTCAAGGATTCTTGACCAAAAATTTAAGTGGGACACTTGTCCAACCTTTGCAACTCATATATAAGGCAAAATTCTGGTTCATTCTTCACCAAAAAAGTCGTTTACATTACAGTTAGAGAAATTTAGTGATAGAGAGAGAGAGGCTTTAGAGCTTACAAGGCAAGCCGAGAACACCCTCCTCCAAATTGATCCAAAATCTTAGTTTCTCCATCAAATCAACTCCTCATCAAGTGCTTAAGAACGTGTAGTAGTCATTGGAAAGAGACAAGGAGGTGTAGCATTTCAATAGGGTTGAGGATTCGGCCAAGGTTGAAGAACAAGTTATAAGGTAAGAATGATCATTGTTCTTGTGTTGTATGATGATTTGAATGTACAATTCGTGCATGTTGTTGTTGGATTGATGTTGTGTGGTTGAACTCTGCGGTGGCCGTGAGCTTGGTTAAGCCATGGTTGGTTTCCATGTTGCATGTTTTGTTGATGAATTGAATGTGTGCCAACATATGTAAATGAACAAAGATTGTGAAAGTTGGTTTATAATGTTGCATGTTGATATTGGACCGTTCTTAAAATTTACATGAGCCATGTGTTGTAGGCTTTAATGGAGTCATGTTTAATCTTCTTGTACATGTATTGGAAGTGAATGGAATGTGTTGTTGTATGGATAAATGGATGAAAACTATTAAGTTTTGGAGTAAGTGGAAACCCGGTGGGGGGGGAATTTTTTTAGGGGGGTTGTAGATTGTTTTGGGGCCCAAATTTTAATTTTTGGGAAAGGACATTTGGGGGTATTGTATGAAGGGAATATTGGGGAAATGAGGTGTAAAAAAAAGAATCAT
>NC_081344.1:36235098-36252328 GCF_029784015.1 Lycium ferocissimum | reverse complement strand
CCATGTCAAGGCTTGGTGTTCTACACTGGCCCGACCAAGGCACGGGTCATCCGTACCCAATCTTGCGAGAGGCGCGCGCGATAAGTATCATACCCGGCCATGTAAGCTCGGTGTTACATAATAGTCATACATACTTAGACACGTATCCATAAGAGTCCATAAATATCATTAACATTATTACCATCATCACTTTCGTTACATCTATCCGTAGAGGACCAACTATCATATTAGGGAGGTGGTAGTATCGTACAAATATCGAGAATCATGAGCTTTAGTAATTTTGGAAATAGAGTTCTTTGGAAGACATTATGGAACTCATAAGATGGTATATAGCAAAGGAATCATGCCTTAATGAAAGAAGGGTTAGCCTTACATGCCTCTTGGTCTTCTTAACTACTTAACATTCGCCGTCGAAGCTTGAACAATCTACATTTAGAAGGATTCATACCATGGTTAAGCCTTAATGATACTCTTAAATTCAAACTAGAATAATTCATGATCTAATGAAAATTGGGCAGCATTTCCCCTATTTCTTCAACTTCCACCGTATTACAAAACAACTCCCAAACATCCATAATAACACCCACAATATCATAATCAAGTAATCACATTCCATTAAGCCTTCAAAATTCATTCTCATGCTCAACTTATACTAACAACTTCACACCCATTCTTAGCACATTTCCATACGATGCTTCCTCATCACTATTTCTACCTTCCATAACAAGATCATACCCATATCATACTAAGAATCATGACTCAAATTAGCTTATTACTCAAAAACATCATAAAAGCTACATTTTGCCCTCATTTTCTACCTTCTTCTTCTACCCAAGTTGTTCAACAACCAAGCATTCATGATAACATGAAATAAACATGAAAACTAACCTTTTATCTCATAGGAATGAGCTTTGGAGCAGCTATCAACTCATGAGAAAACCCTAGCTTCAATACCCAAGAATCTCTTGTAGTCTACTAACCCTAGGAAGCCTTCTAACACATGAACACTTTGATTCTTGCCTTTTGATCTTTGTTTTCTCTTGGGTTGGAGTGGAATATGCTTGGAGAAGGGTTTGGAGCTCTAAAGACTTGTGAAAATATGAAAAATGAAATAAAAGAACAAGGGCCATCTATTTATACAAAAAATAAAAATCTGCAAATGAAAATCTACCTGATGGACTAATACGGTCCGTATAACATTAAACGGACCACTTATACGGTCCGTATAACATTATACGGTCTGTATAAGTGGACCGTATAATTCACCACCAAAAAAAAGTCCCTTTCTGTAAAGGTCATGTTATATGGACCCCCCTTATACGGACCGTATAAAGTTATACGGACCGTATAAGTGGTCGTATAACTCACAGTTAGGCGAAACTTTCTCTCGTTGATTCGTTTGACTTCCAATCCTCGTGGAACCTTCTTGGCACTTACATAATACTTCATTAACCATACAATGAGCCCTATAGCAGCCCCCTCAAGACATTACCAAATTAATATTAGCTCAATTATAGCTGAAACCTTTCCGAACACGACTTACATTTCACTTTCTTCAACAAACTAAACTTAACATATTCACATGACTTCAAAATCTTATAGTATACACTTTAAGCTATCTAATACTTCCCTCAATCTTGCAAGGATTTCATAATCACCTTAAGCTCACATTAGCCTATTCACAAGGCAACAAATACGGAATTTTCGAGGTGTAACACTAAGCAAATCTCGGAGCGACTATCAGCCACGAGAAACAGAAGTAGATTCTACTTGGAATTCTGCATTCATAAAAGAATGCAGCAAGTGCGAAGCGACAAAATCACGATCTTGGTAGGTATCATAGGCCGGCTAAGTATAGCAAACATAATTCAGACAATAAAGCAAGATAAGCAAAAAAATCAACAAGTATAAGTCAAACACCAGCCAAAACCAAGTACACGTCATCACCTAGGTTGAAGCATCTAAACCCAAGTGTGCCAAGTCTCAATATATCCAATCCGAAACTAAACAACACAGGTAAGTCACCAGATCATCACAATATCAGCCATAATGCACTGCAATGCAATGATGTATGAATGCAAATGCAATGCAATATTGTGTACACATGTACTGCGGACGGAAGTATCGATGTCTCGGTAGCACAACCCAAGGTGACTCGCGAAGTTCAAGTACTACTCGTCCCGGATCTTTGCCCAACCGACAGACGAGACTCCGGATCCTTTCCCACAGAGAATTTTTATAAGCACAACCCATGGGGGACCTGCGGAGTCCATGTAACTCACGGCTCCGGCACAAACCTCTGCAACCGCCACCACTCAATCCACGATTCTGGGCCAACCATCGGATATCTGACTCTTACGTCACTCTCATCCAAACTGAGCCCAGATCATCACAGTATTTCCTCAAGTATCATCAATGTATCAACAGTATATCATGAAGGATGAGAATGTGTGCAATGTATGAGTCAACATCAATAATCAGATCAATATCACAAGTATCAAGCATGGGTACGCCAACAATATCATAAAAGGCTACACAAGTCATAGAGAACACTATCCTCGTATCAAATGTCAAAAAGTAAGATACTATGATATCATGAATAAGATAGATCAATAGTCTCCAATGTTACCATCACTACGTGGAATTAAGCCAACAACAATAGAACAATCAAATCACACACAACGAGTGGCTAGCCCCAATCACACAACGGGGCCCAGCCTAAGACAATATCTAACTCAATTTCATACCCGAAGGTTTACATGCTTTATCCAACAATATTATCTAACTATATGCTTTGCTAAACCAAGTCTCACCATAAGGTAAGCCATAACCTACTTGGATGGCCGAACAAAGAATAACACCAACAATCACGCCTTAGCCTTTCCTTTCCTTTGAGCCTCGAGATCAAGAAAGTCTAATCATATTTGAAATCTAGATTAGAAATCACGAAGATCGATACCTACATTGCTATCATTCAAATTGGGTAAAAAACAAACCCTAGAATTTGGAGAAATAGGGCCCACAAGGGCAAAATGAGAAATTCGGTGGTAAATTATCCAATTAAACACTAGGTGATCAAAATTGATAAACTAATTGCTAAATTAACTCAAGGATTCATCCAATTTCGAAATCCAAGCAAAACCCTAATTTTGGGTATAGACTCTAACTCTTAAATTTAAGAATTCATCACTAATAATGGAAAGTATATGATTAACAACCTTAGATACATCATAATCTAGCATAAACCAAATCAATTTCATCATTTAAAGAAACTTAGGAAGTCTAACCAATTTTATGAACATCTCAAGAAAGACCCATTAAACTTTCTTTCATGAAAAATCTCAATTTCCTACTTTAGAAATCATAGATTTAATCTTAAACCAAGGGAATGAATCAAAGGGAAATACTTAGATTATGGTTTAGACCTTACCCCATGCAAGAAACTTGAAGAACATCCTTGAATTCTCCCATACCCAAGCTTTCAAGATGAGAGAAACTCCAAACAACATTAAATTGCAAAAACGTTCAGCTGTTCCGCCTTGTTTCTGGTACCAAGCGATCCCAAAACTTGGTTTTGATGCCTCCAATGGATTCCTTGAGAAATTTCCTTCAAGTTAGGCTTTTGAATCACTCCATTTGACCTTATAATGAATGAGATATAGTGGTTTCAATATTTGGAAAAGTGCAGATTTTTAAATATGAATTCAATGGCAGTTTCGTAATTAATCTAAAAAAATCTGGCAACCCAATTCTTAGTAAAATGACCATAATTCCCTCATAAGATGTTAAAACTTGATGATTGCAGTTGTTATGGTTCTGAAATTACGATACGGATATAATGATTTAGTCGAAACACGAATCAAAGGCCGTTTGCTCAATATAGTACCCTTTATGCTCAAATCGACGTCGAAACCGAAAACAATCACCATACAATCCAAACTTATCCAAAACTCATCGGAATCTAACCAAACTTTGTGAACATATCGAAAATCGTCATACAAACTTATTGGAACTTTCAAAACATCAACACGGGTTCATCTTGACCCGATGTTGACCGTGGTCAACTCCAATTCTAACTTAACCAGTTCTCAACCAATGACCCAAATCACACCCGAACCCTTTGGGAACCAAACCAATGACACCACTAAAGTCATAAATCACCCTCTGGACCTAATGAAACTGTCGGAATTCGATTACGGGCACATTTATCCAAAAGCCAACTTCGAGTCAAATGATTTTCGCTTTAAGACCAAATTTTCTAAAAGTCATTCCAAAACCCAAAATGATGCCTAGGGAACTGTGCCACCAGTCCCCGCAGATCAAAATAGTACTAACAAGGCTAGGGGATGAGTTAAGGGGGGCAAAAATGGTAAAAACGCAATAATGACCAAATGGGTCATTACATAAGGCTACACAATAAGCCACAATGAAATCAGAATCTCATCTCAATGTCAATCAAGTAAAGTATCGCAATATCATAGTCATGATATATCACTAGTCACAATTACCCAATGTCTCAATGTGGCAACGAGCCAATAAGTAAATAGAACAAGATAAGTCAATCAACACAATGGGGTGGCTAGCCCCAAAAGACAATATCCAACCCAACTTCATACCCGAAGGTTTACATGCATTCTCCAACAATATCATCTAAACATACGCTTTGCTAATCGAAGTCTCACCATAAGGTAAACCATAACCTACCTGGAGAGCCGAACAACAAAGTCTCCAATAATCAAACCTTAGTCTTTCCCTTCCTTTGAGCCTCGAGATAATGGAAGTCTAAACATATCCGAATCATGAAATTAGAATCAAGAAGAACATCATTCAAACCTTACTTCTATTCAAGACCCAAATCCCAACTTATGGAACGGGGTTTATGAGCTAGAATGATGGAATAAGAAATCTATAGGTCTCAACACGAAATTAATATTCTAGGTGATCAATTCTCATCAATTATAAGCTAGGAGAACTAACAAATCACTTAAATTCGGATTCTAGGCCAAACCCCAAATTTGAGTATAAACCCTAACTTCCAATTCCATAAATTAGCCATTAATTAGGAAGGAATCATGCAATAATAGATTCTAATTATCAATTCCATGCTTAATGAAGCTAACCCAATCAATAAATCAAGATTTAATAGCCTAGAATGAAGAACCCATTGAACCCTCTTTTAATCCTCAAGTTCTTAATGAAACTAGCATGATTAATGGATTCCTAAGGTGATTAATGGAATATGGAATAGCAATGAAGATGGAAGGACTTACTACAGTGATTTTCCCCAAAAAAATGCTCAATAGTTCTATTTTTGAAATGGTAATAAATGAAGGACTTAGAGCTTTTAACACTCATTTAATGAATCTAACTGCCCGTCACCCGCTTCTGCGCCCAAATTACTGCTTCAGCAGCACCGCCTCTACGGTACCATGACCACTTCGGCAGTCATGATCAAATCACCCAGACCACTATAGCGGCAGGGTCACCGCTAAAGCAGTACCGCTTTCACGTTCCTGGTGCCACCATAGCGGGCACCAAACACCAGAATCCCCCAAGTTTCATAATCTCAACCCGAAATCCCGACTATCACCCGAGGCCATCTGCTCACATACCATATATGCAGACATACATAAAAACACGCTACGAACGCACTCGTGGCCTCAAAATTCCCAACGGAGGTCTCGTTGACCGAGTCAACCCCCGATACCTCAAATCCAACTTCCCAACCCAAGTCCCAAAATGCACCCGAGTGCATTGGGAACCGAACCAAATATACACACAAGTTTTAAAAGACCATCCGGACCTCTCGAAATTGACGGATTCCTGAAAAGGGTTCATTTATCCAAAAGTCAACTTTGAGTCAACTTTTTTTCGCTTTAAGCCCAAACTTCCCATAAAGTTACCCAAGTCATATCCAAAGACCTCGGGAAGAGTGTCAACGGTCCCCTCGGGTCAAATGTGAGCTAAACAAGCTCGGAGAAGGGTCAAAAGTATCAAAAAGACTATAGCGACCAAACGGGTCGTTACACATTCAAGTATTTGCATAACGTCCAGAGCATCAATCTCATTTAATGGGATGAACTTATTCGCTCCATATTTGTCTAGATTGTGGTCAGTCCAGATAAGAATCTTCCACGTAACCATCAGCTGGTTCATGCTTTGGTGACTCAATAATTTTCCTGGTGGATCAGACCTCATTTAACATTAGTCTATTATGTATACGCCGTATAAATTATTTTTTCTTAGTAATGTGTCTTTTCCACAATGTGAGTCTTGTCATTTGAAGTCGTTCATCACAAACAATCTTATATGTTTATTTTGGTACTAAATGCTTCATAATTATTTTATTCAAGTCATCTTATCTATAAAAATAACATTGTCGAAGATAAATAAGATAAAATTGTTATAAAATAAAAACTATAAAGTGAATACACAGAAGAAATATATAGAGAGAGATAGGATTGTATTGCTTATGTTTCAATTCTACATATGGCCACTATTTATAAGGAAAAATATATGCTTGATGGCCAAGTCATTTAAGATAATAGCTCGGGGGTCACATACTCTTGGTGGCCAAGTATATTGGTGCCCAAGTAACTTAATGGACAAACATACTCATAACACTCCCCCTTGGATGTCCATTAATTAGATGATGTGCCTCATTAAAACCTTATTAGGAAAAACCCTGTGGGAAAAAGTCCTAATGAAGGAAAAAGAGTACACATATCTAGTAATACGCTTTAAGAGCTGCCTCATTAAAAACCTTACCAAGAAAACCCAATGGGACAAAACCTTGGTTAAGGGAAAAAGAGTACAGCACGTATTTCACTCCCCCTGACGAAGACCAAAATTCAGATGTCGGAGTCTTCGCATTCCAATCTTGAATATCATCTTCTCAAGAGTTGAAGTTGGTAAAGATTTGGTGAACAAATCTGCAGGATTGTCACTTGAACGGATTTGTTGCACATCAATATCACCATTCTTCTGGAGATCATGTGTGAAGAATAACTTTGGTGAAATGTGCTTCGTTCTATCCCCTTTTATGAAGCCTCCTTTTAATTGAGCTATGCATGCAGCATTATCTTCATATAATACTGTGGGTATTTTTGTATCACACTTCAAGCCACATCTTTCTTTGATGAAATGTATCACTGATCTCAACCACACACATTCTCTACTTGCTTCATGAATAGGTATTATCTCAAAGATAATTCGAAGAAGTAGCAACAATGGACTGCTTTGTGGATCGCCATGATATAGCAAAGATTCTCCGCATGTAAATAGATAGCTCGTTTGAGATCGAGCTTTATGTGGATCGATAAATAACTCCGAATCTACATAACCAACAAGATCTGTACTACCTTTGTTAGTATAAAACAGACCCATATCGCTAGTTCCCTTCAGATATCGCAATATATGCTTAACTCCGTTCCAATGTCTTCGTGTAGGAGGAGCTATATCTTGCTAGTAAATTTATGGAAAACGCTATGTCAGGTCTTGTAGCATTAGCAAGATATATAAGTGCACCTATTGCACTAAGATATGGTACTTCAGGACCAAGTAGCTCTTCGTTTTCTTCCTGAGGTCAGAACGGATCTTTGCTCACTTCAAGTGAGCGAACAACCATAGGAGTACTTAAAGGATGCGCATTGTCCATGTAAAACCGTTTTAAAATTTTCTCAGTATAGGCAGATTGATGGATAAAGATCCCTTGCGAAATGTTCAATTTGCGGACCAAGACGAGTTTTTGTCTTTCCAAGATCTTTCATCTCAAATTCTTCCTTCAAATATTCAATCGCCTTTTTAGCTCTTCCGGAGTTCTAATGAGATTTATGTCATCAACATAAACAGAAAGTATAACAAACTCTGAGTTTGTTTTCTTAATAAAAACACATGGACAGATGGCATCATTTATATAACCTTTATTTATCAAGTACTCACTGAGGCGATTGTACCACATATGCCCTGATTGTTTTAGACCATATAATGATCTTTGTAATCTGATTGAATACATTTCCTGAGACTTTGAACCAAATGCTTCTGGCATTTTATATCCTTCAGGAATTTTCATATAAATTTCATTATCAAGTGAGCCATAAAGATAAGCTGTAACCACATCCATCAGATGTATTTCAAGGGTTTCATATACAGCTAAACCGATGAGATATCGAAATGTTATAGCATCCATAACTGGTGAATACGTTTCTTCATAGTCGACGCCGGGTCTTTGAGAGAATCCTTGTGCAACAAGGCGTGCCTTATACCTCACAATTTCATTTCTCTCATTCCTTTTCCGCACAAAAACCCATTTGTGGCCAACTGGTTTTACACCATTAGGCGTTTGGACTACAGGTCCAAAAACCTCACATTTGGCAAGTGAATTCAATTATGATTGAACTGCTTCTTGCCACTTTGGCCAATCATATCTTTGTCAACATTCTTCGATAGATTGAGGTTCCTGATCCTCAATGTCTTTCATAATATTTAGTGCAACATTATATGCAAAAACATTATCCACCATAATCTTTGATCGATTCAAATCTATCCCATCACCATAAGAGCTCAATGATAGTTCTTTATTCACTTAAGTCTCGGGTTCCCTAATATCTTCAGGAATATCAGGATTAATCAGATCTTGAATATCTTCATGATATTCTTTCATAGTGTCATTTTGATCATTTTTCGCGTTTCTTTTTCTAGGATTTTTATCCTTAGAACCCAATGGCCTACCACGCTTCAGGCGTGTATGAGATTCAGAGGCTATGACACTAGTAGATTGTCCCTTTGGGACATCAATTCGGATAGGGACATTCTCTGCAGGGATATGTGACTTAGTTATCTTCTTTCAACCGCAAATGCGTCTCGCATTTGATTTGCTATTTTTTGCAAGTGAATGATCTTACGATCTCCTGTTCATATATGGGGGCACGTGGATCAAAATGAGACGATGATGGAACTCTCCACGCAATTTCTCTTTTGATTTCTTTTCTCTCTCCCTAATTGTGGAAAATTTGTTTCATCAAATCGACAATGCGAATCGGCAGTGAATAAATCTCCGTCAATGGCTCAAGATAGCGAATAATAGAGGGTGATTCAAACCCAACACATATTCCTAACCTTCTTTGGGGGCCCATCTTAGTGCGGTTGTGGTGGTGCTACCGCACATATACAAGACAAGACCCAAAGATTCGAGATGAGCAATATTTGGTTCATGACCAAATACTAATTGACGGGGAGTATTTATTATAATGAGTCGGTACCGAGACGAATAAGAGATCTTACATGTAAGATAGCATGACCCCAGACGGTAGTGGGCAACCGTGTTTTCATAAGTAGTGGTCTTGCTATCAATTGTAGTCGTTTAATAAATGACTCAGCAAGGCCATTTTGGGTATGAACATGAGCTACAGGATGTTCAACCTTTATCCCAACTGATAAACAATAATCATCAAAAGCTTGGGATGTAAATTCTCCAGCATTATCAAGACTGTTATGTCCCGTATTTTGTACACTGGAACAATCCGGATTAATTGTGATAAGTTAGGGACCAAACCATTTCGGGATGCAAAGTCGGGATTTTTGACCTTCGATTTTATTTTGAGTCATAAGTTGTGCATGAATTTGTTGGCATGGAACAATTAGGAAAATTTGGGACCAAAATTGATATAGTTGGAACTTGCAAATCATGCAAGAATAGCCATGTTGGCCGTGTGGCTCTTGGAAATGGCCCACACAATTTGTGTTCAATTCTTATTGCTCCAACACATGGTGTGGGCCAAGGTCACTTGGACAATATTCATATAAGCACAAAAGATGATCAACTAGTCTTCATTATTCATTTCCAACACTTAGCCAAAAAAATAGAAGTTGAAGAACAAGAGAGAGAGGCTCTCGGCCAAGCCCTCCCAAAAACCAACTTCCATTTAAGTCATCCCAAAATTATTTCTTTGGTGCTAATCCACTAATTGGAGGTCCCTAAGTGGCGTGGAAGTGTTGTTGGAGCGATCAACCCGCTAGTTTTCATTATTGCAAACCCTAGCCTATTGTGAAGTTGAAGGAAGAAAGGTAAGATTTGATCATGTTTTGTATGTTATAAAGGTTATATGCATGTTGTAGTATGTTAAAATGGATGAAAATCATGAAATATAGTAAGTTGGAATTGAGGCTATGTGAGTGAGGTTTGGCCGTGTAAGGTGTGTGTATGTTGTGTTGTGTTTAAGTGATGAATTAAGTTCTATGTAGTATGTTAATTTTTGTAGAGTGGAGAAATGAATGAGAATCATCTTTATATGTTGGTGGGAGGTGTTGGCCGAATGTAGGCCATTTATGTAGCAAGAAATGAATTAATATCGCTTAATGTTTTAGTCGTCGTCGTTATGAATTCTATGTTGGAAATGAATGTTTAATGACTCAAATTGATGTTGTAATTGTATGGGCTGATTTAGAGGTTATTGTACATTTAATGTAATTTGTATATTGATGAGAATAGCATTGTTAGAATGTGAATTGTTGGTGCAAATCATGATTTGAAAATGAGGAATATGTTATAGTGGTGTCTCGGGTTTGGGGGCTGTTTTCGGGTAGATTGGAGCAATTTTTGGATTGTTGGAAATGTTGTATGAATTGATTGAAATGTCTTTGGATGTTGTTGGTATGGATTCGGGTTAGTATTTGAATGTATAAGCGTCGATGTTGGCTTGAAGGTAAGCCGTTGAATTGAATTTATGAATGTTGTCGAATGGTGGAAAAGAGAGTTATTAATGTTGTATTGCCTTTCGGATTGATTATTAATGTTGCTAGGTTGGTTGTTGTTGTTGATTTAGCCGAGTTAAATTCTGGGGTTGGCCTATTTACGGGGGAAATGCGCCCAAATTTACGTAGAATTAAGGGCTAAATTGGAATTAAATGCCCAAATGCCTCTAGCTAATGTTTGGCATATCATGACTTGTTTGTAGACCTTGGGCAGCCCGAGACGTAGGTTGGATTTATCTTGAGTTTGAGCTAGCGTTGAGTGCGTACGAGGTATGTAAAGCTCAATTCTTTCTTCTTTGGCATGCCTTAGTTACAAATAGGCTATGACACGAGCCTCGAGGAAATTCTATTCTCGCAATCCGAGCATGTTTATGACTCCTATTCGTTTCTTGGAAATTCGTATGTTGGTGTGATGAAATATTGGCCTCTATGCCTTTGAAATATTTGATTTTCAACTTTTGTATAAAAAGTTTGGCTTTTAAAAAGTTCCGTAACTACGAACGCTCGTATCTTTCACAGAAAGGCTCGGATTGCCTCGATATGCTCGTAGGTGATTGTATGATGTATGATAAGTATGTTTTTCGTAGGCGGGCCCGACTCGGGTCAACACCCGTTCGTGGGTCCCGCGACTTTTTTTTTTTTTTGAAATTCTGATGACTTTTGACAAAATATGATATGACTAATATCCCGACTTTAAGTATGGTCATTTTACTTATCCTTTGAGTTTATGATAATGATTTTATGCATATGGTTACTCACGACTCCGTTCGTGCATTCGTTATATCTTTCGCCGAGTCCGGGCCGGATTCCGTTGTCGTGCGCACTTTGTTATATTCCTGTTATGCTTTGTGATTATGGTTCGCCGAGCCCTCGCTCGAGGGCGGTTCCGCTCATATTTGGTGTTATGCGTAGCGGCGTTATGCTCGTGTATGATATGTGACGGGGATACGGAGAGATTTGGAAAACTTTCGGTGTTATCTTGTGTTATGGCGCCATCGACGGGCGGCGACCATATTTCCCGTGTGCCTGTATGCATGATTTGTATTTTGGAAAGTAACATTTTGATATTTTGAGAATGCATTTACTACTCGTACCTCTATTTCGATTACGACTCGGTTTGTGTACTACGTAATGCCTTTGCTATACTCGATATATTTAAATGACCCCCGCTTCTTCGGGGTCGCGTTTCATGCCGCCAGTGGTACGAACGCACGGTTGGTGATCCACCCGTTTAGGACACCTCTTCGTCGCTTTTGAGTGCTCCTTATTCGAGTCACATTTTATATATATTCGTTCGTTGCATTTGTATATATTTGTTCGGGGGTACGGCGGGGCCTGTCCGTCATATGATTCCGTTTGTCCGCGTAGTGAAGGTACGTGGACATGTATGTGGGTTATGCCCGTTACGTACGGACAACAGTGTTTGCATGATATATGTTACGGGGCGATCCCGTTCGCCGTGCGCCCTCGTCGGCTTGCATTTGTATATGTTTTGGGCCGACGCGCCATTTGATACCCTTGTCGCTTTTTGATATATATATACGGTTGTGTTTGAGATGTGTTTGCGACGCTTGATATAATGCGAGACGCGTTTGATATTTGTGTCTGTATAAGCCATCTGTTTGCAACTCGGATTTGTGATTGTGTTTGGGTGCCCAAATCGGGCACTAGTCACGGCCTACGGGGTTGGGTCGTGACAAAGACGTATAGCCTTAATAGGATAATCTGGGAACTGTGCCCTTAAGTGTATTATTTGTGCCAATAATTTCGCAAACGCCATGTTACGAGACGATATGAGGCACACATGAGACTATCTCGAAGACGCATCTATTAGAACCATAAAATATCTGAATGACCCACAAGATGGGTGAATAGGTCCACATATATCCCCATGTATACGCTCTAGAAAAGCAGGGGATTCAACGTCAACTTTCATTGGTGATGGCCTGGTTATCAATTTGCCCTGATGACAAGCGGCACATGAAAATTCACTACTTTCAAGAATCTTCAGGCTCTTAAGTGGATGCCCATTTGAATTTTCAATAATTCGTCTCATCATTATTGATCCAAGATGACCCATTCGGTCATGCCAAAGCACAAAAGTTCTTGAATCGTTAAACTTCGGTTTACGATTGAGTGTCTTCCAATTGTACTAAGTTCTCGTATAGTACGTGCGTAAGACAAAGTTGGTAATTTCTCCAAAACATATTTACGGCCGGAGACATTCTTTGTAATAATAAGATATTCATCATTTGTTTCATTTAATGTCTCGACGTGATACCCATTACTGATATCTTTGAAACTCAACAAGATTCTTGGGGATCTAGAAGAGAATAATGCATCTTCTATAACAAGTTTCGTCCCCCTAGGTAGAAATATAGTAGCTCTTCCGGAGCCTTCAATTAATTTCGAATTGTCAGAAATTGTATTAATATTTCCCTTTTTCTTAAGCAAGTGAAAAAAGTATTTCTCATATTTGAATATGGCATGCGTTGTTCCACTATCAATCACACAAATATCTTCATGATTGGTCATTGATCCAAATAATATTTGAGGATTTTCCATATATTCTTCAAAACGGAAGAATAGACAAAGTAAACATCGAAGTAGATATTATGATTAGACAAAGCATTACACACGCTTTATTACATATATTACTATTAAACAAAGCATTACACACACTTCATTTACATAACTATGGAAACATAACCACATTAGCTAATACAAACGACATGTATGAAATATCTAAGTTATTACAGATCCATCACCGATCAGATGATCTATTTTCCCTTCGTGGTGTTCAAAGAAATCGCCACATCTAGATGCACGAGTTCAACATTATCTTCGAAATGAAATTTGCTTCGGCATTCTTTTCTACCTTTTTTGAGGGAGGCTTGATACAACTCAACTAGGTGCTTTGGCGTATGACGTGTACGTGACCAATGCCCTTCCCTCCACATCGGAACAGCATTTATTTTCTCAAATTTTCTTTTGCACAGCTTCATGCTTTTCCTCTTTCTTTTTACACTGCTGGTAATGAAGGGTATTATTTGGTGCAATACGAGAATCATGATTAAAATTCCTTCCTCGACGACGTCCATGACCACGACTGGGGCCACGACCTCTCCCACGCCTAGAATGGCGAAAATTTGCCTCATTCACTTCAGGGAATGGGGCGGTACCAGTGGGTCGGCTTTCATGATTTTTCATTAATAATTCATTATGTTGTTCAGCCACTAGAAGATGTGAGATTAGATCAGAATATTTCTTGAACTTCATCTCTCGGTATTCTTCTTTGAGCACACTCGAGGCGGAAAAGTGGAGAATGTTTTCTCCAAGATATCATGATCGGTGATATTTTCACCACATAATTTCAACCGAGAAATAATTTTAAACATGGCGAAATATATGCCTTAATAGATTTAAAATCTTGTAGCCTTAAATGGAGCCAAATCAAAACGTGCTTGTGGAAGTATGACAATCTTGGTGTGGTCATATCTATCTTTTAAATTATTCCACGTGTGAGTAAGAGGATCTTTAACAATGAGATATTCCATTTTCAAATTCTCATCAAGATGATGGCGGAGGAATATCGTGCCTTGGCACGATCTTGGTTTGATGCCTCATTTTTATCTTTGATGGTGTCTCGCGACCCATAGCATTAAGGTGAATCTCGGCATCAAGAATCCAAGACATATAGCTATTGCACATATATCTAAGGCTACAAATTCACGTTTAGTAAGATTTGCCATTAGTAAAGGGAAAAAGAAAGTCAATACCTTCGAGGCTTTTAAAGTGTTTGCTCGAGATAACAGAGTCTCGTGCTGATAATGTGTTATAAAATAAAAACTATAAAGTGAATACACAGAAGAAATATATAGAGAGAGATAGGATTGTATTGCTTATGTTTCAATTCTACATATGGCCACTATTTATAAGGAAAAATATATGCTTGATGGCCAAGTCATTTAAGATAATAGCTTGGGGGTCACATACTCTTGGTGGCCAAGTATATTGGTGCCCAAGTAACTTAATGGACAAACATACTCATAACAAAAATAGTATTTATGGCGGAAGGGCTACCGAAAGGGGCCATATGTAATATCTCATTCTCCATCCAACATGGTATAGAGCCTGTTTGGATGGACTTAAAAAAAGCTGCTTATAAGCTGAAAACAGCTTATAAGTAAAAATAAAATAAGTTGGTGTAGCCCAACTTTTTTTTTTTTTGGCTTATGTCGATTCGCAATTGTAAAACTTTGGGTGATCTTTAAATTTTGCCCTCATATTTGAAATCTTTAAATTTTGCCGTTCTTCGGCTAAAACCCATGGTTTTGGTTCGAACCCACACACATCAAAATTTTAAAAAAATTTCGCAAGCGAGCTTAAATTTCGCTATACGCTTCCACGACATACATCGTGAAAGAATTATCAAAGTTATTAACCCGACATACTTATGCCTTATGTATTTCAGATATATCGGTCCCAGATAACTTTGAAATTCCTTCACAATTTAGTCGGTCCGGGATAAAAGTTTACCCATTAAAAGTATGCCCCCACCATAAACCGAAGAATTAAAGTTATGCCGGATCAATTTATGCCTTATGGGCAAACTTGCAAAATATGCGATCCGATAATTCTGATAATTCCTTCACTTGTTTAGCCGGTCCAAGATAAAAGTTTGCCCATTAAAAGTATGTTCCCCCGCATAAACTTGAAGAATTCCAAAGAGCCGACCGATACTTCGCTTTTTTGGCATTAAGATAGAAGTGATCCGCGATGACTTTTGATAATTCCTTCAAGTTTATGCCGGTCCGCATAAAAGTTTACCCATTAAAAGTATGCCCCACGGATAAACTTGGAAGGAATACTAAAGTTATGGTTCCACCCCAAATACTATAAGTCCGCCTAAGCAGAGACCGGTCCGCATAAATTTTGTAATTACTTAACAAGAGTATGCCTGATCCGATACACGCGACCAAAACTTGCCTTGCAATTTTTTTTTTAATTTATGTTTGAGCGGGGTTCGAACTCGTAACCTCATGATTTTCGCGAAAGCTCAAAGTTGCAATGCGAAGGGCAAAATTAAAGACCACAAGAATATGAGGCATAATTTAAAGACCACAAATATGAGGGGCAAAATTTAAAGACCACCCCAAAAGAAGGGCAATCCACGCAAAAAGAATGTTTTTGAAATTTATGTTCTTTTATAGATAAGGCTTCCAAAATAAATTATTTTTTTGAGCTTATTTTAAAGATAAAATGACTTATGTTCTAACGGTACCCAAACACTCAAAAAAATTAAAAACAGCTTATAAGCAACTTATAAGCCAATCCAAACGGGCTCATACAAGAGCACAGCTATTATAACAGATGGGTCAACTCGGTTAATATCAATACTAATTATGTCAATGAGTGACATGTCATCATCGCACCAATCAAGATAAAAGTTTATTTGTCTTCTGCGAGAAAAATACCATTATGCCCCTTTAAGCATGATATTTTAAATTTTCATAAGACTTTTCTAGAAATATGATCATTTTACTTAGATAATCAAGTTGATATTTTTTTTATTTTGACAATACATATTTCTAATTAGAATTTAAAGATTATTTTAACTTGTGTCGAGTCGTTGTACAAGCAAATAAATTCTCACAGACCTGGTGTACCTCAGGTATTTTACAATATTAATATTTTAAATGTCTCTGAAATCGAAAAACCCCCTTAAATGCCATTTTTTTATATGTAGGATGGTATAATATGTTAAATAATTTTTTTTAGAAGTTCAAAAGCTCTAAAAAAAACTAATTTATGAGTTTTTGAAAGAGTTGAAAACGTTATATTAAAATACCAAAAGCTGATTTTGTTTTTTCTTAAAAAATGTCTAACAGCCATTTTTAACAAAATACCCAAAAACTGAATTAACACACTGTTTGAAACCTTCAAACATACACCATCTTAGCTTCTCCAATTTTCTTCTATTTTACTTTCTTTTATTTGATTTGTTGAAAAAAAGAATCTACTTACTTTTCTTGTAAAGTGAAATTAACCACTTAATTTTTTTAAAAAAAAATATTAGGTTTTCGGCCCCAAATTTATGGATGATCCACCCCCAGAAAACGCCAAAATCATCATTATATGATCATACAGATTACAGATATAATTTTCACCTCAAACCCTTTGCTTGATCATCAAAACCAAAAATCCCCTCTTTATCAATTCGGTTTAAAATAAGCATATTCTTCCCCAGTCCCCGCCCTCCCCGCCCTCGCCCCCACCCCCCCGGCCGCCCCGCAATTTTTTTTTTCTTATTTTCCTGCTGTGTCATTTTCTTGCATTTCCTCTTGTCCCATCTCTCTCTCTTTTCCATGTTTTCATCATCATTGTTAGTAACGTCCTCATAAACTTTACACTTATCTCCAACAACCCATTTCAAGAAACTGCAAAATATTTCCATAGCACTAAAAAAAGTGGGAAA
>NC_081344.1:36200137-36234998 GCF_029784015.1 Lycium ferocissimum | reverse complement strand
TCCTCCGGGTTTTGCCCGAGGCGGGTTTTCTTCCTAAAAAACTTCAATTTGCATTCTCCGAATGCAAAATACTGATACGTAATTCCGTCAGGTGCGTCGTACCATGTCTCTCGCCTCCCATCGTTTCTAAATCACAACACAACCTTGTTGCTCGATACCGATTGTTAGGATTTAAAATCAAATCCGACTTTTCAGAAGTGTGATTAGTGAAAGATTGGAGGGTCGCGTACTGACCACTTAAATACCAATCTGTATTTAACTACTTACGCCGGATGCTTAGCGAAGAATAAATAACACACAGATTTATAGTGGTTCACCCTCACGTGAGAGCTACGTCCCGTTCTTTCTTTGCATCTTATTAAAGAAATATTACAAGTGTTTACAACACTCAACTCACAACCCCAATCCCAATGACACTCAAGAATTTTACCACACAAAATTCTCTCAAAGACCTTCTCTTACTTTAGGCCTTTCACTAAGAGTATTTCTCTTAGATTTTTTCCTCTGGGACGTGTTGTCTTCTTCAATTTGGTGTGTTAGCAAATGAGAAAGCTTCCCTATTTATAGGTGTGAGATGAACCTATTGATGTCATTGGTGACTCAAGCAAGCACTTGACAATTTGCCAAATACAAGGAAGATGTTTTCTTCCTTAAAACAAGGGAAGTGTTTTTTTCCTCAAAACAAGGGAAGTGTTTTCTTCCCTAAAATAAGGGATGGACCCAACATGTTCTTCTTTTCTTCATAATTTTTGTAAAACCCCCAGAATTGTTGTGAAAGATTGGATGAGCCTTTTGTTTTAATTCGTTCTTAGGAAGCATTATGAAAGCAAACATTGAGGAAGTGTTTCCGAATCACTCTGGTAACGAAAACAATGCCTACAGCGACAATTCTTAAGATTGTCTCTGAGCCAGTTATCTTATATCTTGGCTTGAGAAAGTGGAACTAATTTTATCATTTTAAGAGGCATAGGCCGAGAACTTAAATAACAAGAAACATTGTTGGTTCTGTTGTAAACTTCCTTCTATGAATTCGCCTTCTTATCAATAATCTGCACAAATGCATATCTAACACCGCATAGACTGTGGATTGAGTGGGATGATTCATCACAGTCCTCAACTTCCCCAACCTCTCGAGGGCGAAAGAAATCATAACCTAGTTAGAGGAATTTTGGGTCACATGGAGTGTCGTATGTTATTTGTACGAGATCTTTAGGTATGCAGATATGATTTAAGTGATTGGCTTCTCTTTTCCACATTTTCTGCTCTTGCACTTGAATGTTATGAGTCGGTTGCTTCCCTTTTCAATGAAAGATGGTGTCGTGGAAATAAACTCAACTTGAATCCCTATATTGATAGACCTAGTAGTGGATTGGACGACATGGTACCTTAAGAAGGACGATGCAGATTTTAGTTTGTACCAAAATTCTATCTTTTTAATCAATTAGAAGGCAGCTCTATTCATCAGACTCTTCACCAAGAAAATGCAGCATATGTACAATCTAGGAACACTCTGCATCCTCTTATAAATGCAGGAAGCTTAAGAAATATGATAGTCTATGACATAGTGTTGTCAAAGGCGCGCTTAAGCCCCGAAGCGAGGCTCAAAACACGTGGAGCGCTTCGCCTTGCTTTATGTGCGCTTCAGTGTCATCATCAAGGCTCTAAGACACACTTTTCCTTGCCAATGAGCCTCTCTTGAAGGGGTGACACTAGATAATTCATATTTCACTTTATCGTAATGTTTTTACAATTCCTTTATCCATATATTTATTATTCATGCTTATTATTATTAGTCTTGGACTAAACACATATAGATTTCTATTTGTGCACCATTGCGCCTTTTTTCATTAAAGCCCACGCTTTATTTGCGCTTTGCGCTTAAACCCCCAGCTGACGGTAGAGCTTTCTTGCGCTTTTCGCTTTTGATAACACTGCTATGACATAGACATTCAGTTCTTTTCACCAAAGAACGAACAAATTGGGCATTTCTATCTAATGCTATGGACAGGTTCTGCCTTCTCTTCAAAACATCTCTGGTTTCTCTTCCACCAAATAACCAAAAATTGCAAGCTGGAATGGTACACCACAATCTTTTGATCTCTCTGGTAAATTTTCTTCCTTGCCAGCTTAATAACAGCTCTTTAACTGTCTCAGGCATCAGCCAGCAGATTCCCAAAATGTTTAGTAACATATTCCAGATCTGTCTTGTTGTCTTGCAGTGAATCAGAATGCAGTTGATATCTTCTGCCTCTGATTCACAGACAAAATACATACTGCATGATCTGAAACATCCTTTTTGTGATTTAGATCGAGTCAAGCAGGTCTCATGTGATGGTAACCAGCAAAAACCAACCACTTTTCCTCTTCTTCTTCTTGTGTGAAAGCGGGCTTGGGCTAGTTTGGGATTGAGGCATAGTTGCTGTTGTTGTTATTTGATTTATAGGAGACCTGGCTGAAGAGTTGACTTCAACTGGTAGATGTAATTGAGAGGCTATTTTGTATACTAAAGTGTCAAACATCTGTAGTCTGATGACTAACTGGATGTTTCATTTGCCAATAAATAGGTAGATAAAATTGAAGCCTGTGATGATTAGTTATGAGAACTGAGAAGAACAAATCTTAAGCAATGATAGGTTAAGGCAAGCCTAAAGGAGGCTGGTAGACAATGGGAACCTTGTCATTGAACCTAGGTTGCAAAACCTTTTACAGTATCTGAGAAGTAACGACTCATGCAAGCTTCTCCGCTTAGAGCCTTGTGTAGAAGTTAATAAGCTGGTTGTCAAAGACCCACTGCGAGGCTGCTTGTGGCATGAGGATGATGTTTTCGTGTTCGCTTATAACATATCCGTGGTGTCTTAATGGTCTCAGGTGTTGATCTTTTGAAGGTGCCTTTATAACCCTAATGGCATAGGAATCTTGAATTACCTGCCTTGGCTTTCTATTGGTCACTTGGTCTTGACTTGGACCATTCCTTGTTACAATCTTATTAAACCATTGGGTTGGTTTGAGAGGGTTTATGCCTTGGTCTTGGGTTACACTAAGCAAATCTATATACTCTTATGATTGCAAAATGGAGTTTTATTCCAAAAGTCTTCATGTGTTGATTATGGATCCACCTATTTAATAGTTTAGCTGGATGAACTATGACTTGTTTGTAATTGTTAAATGGAATTTTCCTCTCCTTTTACTTTGCGAGTCCCGTTTAGTATCTAACATAACGTGCCTATAGGACCAAGTGAGAACCTAGTTCTCCGATTCTCCTTCCAGCCACCGTTCAAAGCAATATTTATGGTAAAATTACTTCATCAAAAAATATTTAAGGTGAAATTACTAAGGCATGCAACATTTGAGGCAGTCTTTTTAATCATTAACTTGGCTTGTGCCATGGTGCTTTCTAATTTATTCCTCATCTAACATTTATGATGACTTGGCTACAAGCTCTGGTTAAACTTTAAACAACTTTTCTGCCAAAACTTATTGATCAAAACAGGGAAAAGAATTTTTTACATCGAAAAGCCATTTTCCATTAAAGAATTGAATACTCTATTTTATTCAAATATAATTTCATATTGTTGTTCATAGTTATCTAACTTTTTCTAGTTAGGGTATATTCTGTAATGGAACAGCATAGCATTTTATACACACAGGATATAATTTTATCCCGTGTTAAGATTTTTTACTTCATGAGGGATTGACTTTCCTCAGCTAGCAGGCACTAGCTTGTTCTCAGGCTTCATCACTAATTCATCGACTCAGTGAATGCTAGGATACATAAAATCTTGTTGAATGAAAGAATTTTTAAATAAAAAATCTAGCATTTGAAAACTGCACTTGCTTTCTGGTGGAAGTATCAGGATTACTGGTGACCTATCAGTTATCACAAAATCAAGGTATCAGGTTTGTGCAGTAGGCGTGAGGAGTATCGATATATTTGTTTGAATGAAATATTGGCAGATTAATAAAGATAATCTGCTGTACTCATCTATGCTTTGAATTATACGATTTTCATTCATGCTTAGATGATCATTGGTTAGTACAGACAGATGGAATGATGATGGTGTTATACTTGCAAATAATTAATTTGGATTAGCCAATAAAAATCATTCTAGGACTATTTTTTGACTGGTTGTAGTAAATGCCAATGCACCAATTTATTGATGTTAGTGTTATACTTGCACATAATTGATTTATGATAGACAAATACTTACCCTCTTCTCAAACAAATGAGTTTTGATAAATAAAACTTTACTTTATTTTTCCAAATCTTACCTTATCAAAAAGACAGAACTTCGCTTTTGAGGGTAATCATAATAGAGGTTAAAGTAAGAAAAACAAAGCTAGTGTGATCCCACAAGTGGGGTCTGGGGAGGGTGAATTGTACATAGACCTTACCCCTACCTTGTGAGTTAAGGTAAATATTACCCCTATAATATAATTTTTTTAAAAAAGGTTAACAGTTAATTGGTTAGAAACATGTGACTACAGCGGTGGCCATTTTCCTTAAATGGGATCTAATATCAGCTCGAGAGGTGAAAAGATTTGCTAGGAAATTAGATCAATGACTTGGTGTTTTCCAACTCTGTCTATTGTCAGTTTGGTTGATTAATGTAACATCGGCTAGCATATTGTACGTAACTTCTCTGGTTTTGGCAGAGTGATTCATTCACAATACATCAATCTCTTCTATGACCTGAAAATATCTTTCTTATCCTACGAAGAGAGAGGAGAGGGAGGGAAGAAGCGATACAAGGGGAATGGGGTGGGAGGGAGGAATGATTAATATTGTCCATTTTTTGTAATTCACTTTAGTATGCCATTATTTTGTCATTATGATTAATGACGACTTTATCAGTTGCAATGGATGCAATTGCACCACCTTGCACTTTTAAGTGTGTACATGTCAATGGAAAACTGATATTTTTTCCTTCTCCTGCAGTGATGGGTTATTAGATTGAAATTTTTTCCCCTAATTGTTACCTAGGTTTCTCGGTTTAAAAAAAAAAATCCCTAATTGATGCTTCTCATCGTGTTTTATGATTACATGTATTTAATATCACCTTGATCAGGTTTAACTTGTTCCTCTCTCTAATGTGGATTCTCTTATACTGAAGGGAAGGGCCCAGAAGACGATAACCTAAAAGGGAGCAACCCATCTTCTGATGCTCAGAAATCTCATCAGAAGCCCTTGGACTGGAGGGAATTCCGAGCATCTCTCTACATTCAGGAGCTGGTATGGTTTCTAGCACCTCACTTTCCTTTTAGCATGATGATATTGCATGTTGATAAACTTTTCTTAATGTGTGTCAAACGACATGATTCACCGTGTACTCCTGTTTGAGGCGTGTTGATCTTCTCTAGGATACTTCCAAGTTCCTTAAATTATGTTTCTCTTGTACGAATGGCATAACATTCTGCCAAGACTACACACTTCTTTTTTTGGATAACCGTGGTGTCCAGGCCCTACTTCTTCAACCTCTCCAGTTATAGCTAGTTCTTCTGCTTCTTCAACCTCTACAGCTATGGCTAATTCTTTCTCCCTAATGCCTTCCCCCCCCCCCCCCCCCCCCCCTCTCTCTCTCTCTCTCTTCCCAACATCAAAAATCTGGTCCCTACTGTTCTTGATTATACCAATTACATGCCATGGAGAGAACTTCTAATCCCAGCCGGAGGCAAATATACTAAGGTGTTCTTATCATCTGTCCAAGCCTCAGTGGACAGATTTAATTGTTGTGCTAGTGGAGGTTGCAAGTACATGGAAATAGTTGAGGTGCGCAAAAGATGGAGTGGAAGAAGATGGTGCCATGATCTGGAGAGAAGAAGAACGTACGGAATATAAAACCTAAGCAATCTGATACCATGTAACAAACTATATTTCTAGATAAATTGGTGTACATTTACACAGAGATATATATAGTATACACATTGATGTATAAAGATTACTCTACCCTTATAAAGATATGTACAAATAATACTTTAATACTTATTGCTAGGACTGCACACCTGATGTCCACTGCTGCTGTCTGTGATATCTTCCACAAAGTAAACATGTTGGAATGAGTTATGGGTCCTCTCTAGGATAAACTTCTTAGCTCCTGTAATTTTCTTCCCTAGGACACATACGAGATCATTCTGTTAAGAGTGCCTATGTGATTACGGTTTTGTGAGCATATCATTGAAGCATTTATCTATTTTTTCCTTTGGTTTTCTATATCGGAATCTTCTTTCTCTTTCTCTCTCGGAGTTTGTCAAATCATAATTTAAATATACTAAAACTTGTGTTTAAAGAATAGGGTTTCTTCTAACACTCTTACAGCAGGCGGCAAATGCAGTCTCTGACACTCGCAAGCAAGAGGGAACAAGTTTTGGTCCGAAAGCTCTTCCCTTGAAGTGGGCACATCCAATTTCAGCACCTGAGAATGGCTGTGTTCTTGTTGCCACTGAAAAGCTCGATGGAATTCGTACTTTTGAAAGAACGGTAGTTCTCCTCCTCAGATCTGGAACCAAGCACCCACAAGAGGGTCCATTTGGTGTAGTCATAAACCGGCCACTAGGCAAAAAGATCAAACACATGAAACCCACAAATCTCGACCTGGCAACAACCTTTGCTGATTGTTCCTTGCACTTCGGTGGGCCCCTTGAGGCAAGTATGTTTTTACTAAGATCAGGGGCTGGTTCAGAGCTACCTAGGTTCGAAGAGGTGGTTCCTGGTGTGTGCTTTGGTGCTCGAAACAGTTTGGAAGAAGCATCTGCATTGGTAAACAAAGGGGTGCTTAAACCTCAAGATTTCAGATTCTTTGTTGGCTATGCAGGATGGCAGCTTGACCAGTTGAGGGAAGAGATTGAATCCGGCTATTGGTACGTTGCCTCATGTAGCGCAAATCTGATTTTTGCAGGTTCACAAACTTCGTCATCAGAGAGTTTGTGGGGAGAGATATTACAGTTGATGGGTGGTCAGTATTCGGAAGTAAGTCGGAAGCCTAAGCAAGACATATAAGCTTCTCAATGAGCATTCAGGTTTGATAGAAAGAGAAGTTTGTGTGAAAGTCAAATGTACATAATGGTGGCACAGGTCCTAATCTAGTAGAGCTCTCGTCTTCCATTTCTGCTTTCTCTCCTAGACCTTGCTAATAAGTTATGATCAATGTATGTAAATGAATAACTCTTTGGAGGATCCTAGTATTATGATTAATTTAACGTCTCATTGCTTCTCTAATTCTCTCCTTCCATTTCTCGTTTTAATAAAGAATTTGTGCAAACTTCTTTTGGTTCATCTTACAGGCCTCCATCCCCCAACACCCCCGAAAAGAAAAAGATGGTAGCATTTTAGCTATATCCGTTTCTCAATAGGTACTCCCTTAATCTCAAATGTAACACTATCAGAGAATCACAGTAATCCAGTTGGCTGACTACGTAAATGTTCACCTCGTTGGTGATACACTATGGATACTTAAAATGTTAATTTGACTTTATATAAGTTGTATAGGACAAGGGACTTGATACTTAGAACTTGATGACATCATAATATGGTCGATGGCAAATGAAAAAAATGTAACTTCTAATTTTGAGAGAACTATAAAAGCTTGAGATTTAGAACCAAAAACGACATCATAAATTACGAATTTTGCCAAAATTTTACAAGCGGTCCTTTTCAAATTTCAATTACATACAACGATTAATTCCGGTACCTCACTGTTTTCCATTTGTATACGGCAAAATGGAGTAAATATCGCAGCTGTCCGGTGCGAGGTCGGAGAAGAATGAGTTCGTTAGCCTCGGGTAAGTTCGAAGGGAACGAAGGCCGAGGAGTTGTGAGTCTTTCCAACTAAGTGTCAAAAACCGAGGGTATGTTGATAAGCACAGAAAACCCGAACCTGAGGGGAAGACACTCGACATAGGCTCGGAGTATCCGTTACGGGCTAGGCTACAGGTCACCTAACCGTTCCGCCATTTGCACTAACATTCGTACGGATGTCAGAACATCCGTACGGACTCCGTCTTATCCATTTTAGGGTTTTCTTAAAAGGCCTTTTTTAGGGTGTACTAAGGCCCATCTATCTGGAGCTATAAATAGGGGTGTACCCCCTTTATTTTAGGGTTAGTTTTTTACTATTCATCATACTTATAATTAAAAAAAAAAAAAAGAGGAGTTTTATTACTGATTGGCTCGGGCTATAGAAGCAATTTTCAAAACCGGACCAATTCTCAGAGCCCACAATTTGATTTCTTAAGCTTTACTTTCTCTTATTCATCAATATACGTTTATCATTTGCATGTTATTATTATACATAACTTATTAATCTAACCGCGTATCCTATAAAACCACTTACAAATTTAATTGTTACCATTTTAAGGGTAAACAGTTTGGCGCCCACCATGGGGCATAGGATAATAGTGGGATTAATTTACAACTCCATCGTTCACTTGTTCTTTGAAAGTTTGTGTTTTAGAAAACTCAAGATGGCAAGCAGTGGTCAATCTGGGCACGTGAACAATAACGAGCTACTCGGTGAAAACGACAACAACAATAGGTTACCGAACCCGAACGCGCACCATCGACTCAGCCCCCAAATGTCCCGAAGCCCGAAAGCCTTAACCGAATGCGTCAACCGAACAATGCGCGCCCCCGCCACAGATCCTTTAAATATATAACAATTCGGCGCTTTGCTTAGCCCGAAAGACGCCGTGAATGTCGTGGAGGAAATTAACTTATGTTTGATATTTGAAATGTTGTAGAAGCAATATACGTTTATCAATACCGGACCAATTCTCAGAGCCCACAATTTGATTTCTTCGGGCTATAGAAGCAATTTTCAAAACCGGACCAATTCTCAGAGCCCACAATTTGATTTCTTAAGCTTTACTTTCTCTTATTCATCAATATACGTTTATCATTTGCATGTTATTATTATACATAACTTATTAATCTAACCGCGTATCCTATAAAACCACTTACAAATTTAATTGTTACCATTTTAAGGGTAAACGAGTTTGGCGCCACCATGGGGCATAGGATAATAGTGGGATTAATTTACAACTCATGTTCACTTGTTCTTTGAAAGTTTGTGTTTTAGAAAACTCAAGATGGCAAGCAGTGGTCAATCTGGGCACGTGAACAATAACGAGCTACTCGGTGAAAACGACAACAACAATAGGTTACCGAACCCGAACGCACCCCCTACTGACCCAGCCAACCCAAATCTTCGGCGAAAGCCTTAACGAATACCGTCGATCCGGAACAATGCGGCCTTCGGCCACGGATCCTTTAAATAACAACAATTCGGCGCCAGCCAAGGCAAGCCCGAAAGACGCCAGATGTCGTGGAGGAAATTAACTTATGTTTGATATTTGAAATGTTGTAGAAACAATAGATGGCTATAGCCCAGCTCCAAAAGAAAGACAACGGAACAGTCTTGGCAGGGCCAAGTCGGGTTACCGAGCCAAGGCAAGAGAAAGACTGGGTCGTTGATAGTGACAATGGTTCGGGGTCCCGTGCATCTGTCGAGGTCCTGAAAATGCTCGAAACATTGGCTAAACGGATCAAATCTACTGAGAAAAGGGTGGAAACATACAATTCTCGAGTGGACCAGATCCCGGGGGAACCTCCAATCCTGAAAGGACCGGACTCAAAGAGATAAATTCAAAGGACATTCCCTCCGAGTGTGGCCCTGAAGTTGATCCCGAAAAGGTTCAAAATGCCTGATATCCTGAAATATGATGGGACGACGGACCCGCAGGAGCATGTGACCTCGTATACTTGTGCCATAAAAGGCAACGATGTTGAAGAAGATGAAATCGAATCAGAGTTACTAAAAAAGTTTGGTGAAACGCTATCCAAAGGGGCACTGACCTGGTACGACCATCTGCCCGAGCATTCCGTCACTTCTTTTGAGATGCTCGCAGATACGTTTATCAAAGCCCATGCCAGAGCCAAGAAGGCACAGGCAAGAAAAGCAGACATCTTCAGAATCACCCAAAGGGATAATGAGCTACTTCAAGAGTTCGTGAATAGGCTCCACAAGGAACGAATGGAACTCTCTCCGATCCCGGAATAATGGGCCGCTCAAGCCTTCACTAAGGGTCTCAACCCCCTAAGCTCCACCGCCCGTTCAAATTAAAAGAAAACTTATTAGAATACGAGGTAGTAACTTGGGCCGATGTTCATAACAGGTACGAATCCAAGATTCGGGTAGAGGATGAACAACTTGAACTTCTCCCTGGCCCGATAAATGGAAGTAAGAATTTTGAAAGGTCGATGAGGACGAATTCTGAAAGGTCGATGAGGACTTTTGAACTGGAGATAAGGCCACCGAAGGATAGATACCGACCCTATGCTCAATCGGAGAAATCCAGCTTTAAGTCAGACAGGGAAAGGAACGGTCCCCGTCATCATTCAGGTAGGAGTGACAAGCAAGCTGATCGCGGATCAAGAGGTCGAGGTTTGCTGTTCAGAGGTGATACCGGTGGGTCAGCCAACAATGGGGACAGCCCGAGATTATTAGAGTACAACTTCAACATTAACACCACAGATCTTGTCTCGTCCATTGGCCATATCAAAGATGTCAGGTGGCCGAGACTATTAAGATCTGATCCAGCTCAAAGAGATCCAAGCGTGATGTGTGAGTATCATGAAACTCACGGACATAGGGCAAAAGACTGTCACCAACTGAGAGAGGAGGTGGCTCGGCTGTTAAAAAACAGTCACCTTCGCGAATTCTTGAGTGACTGAGCCAAAGGACATTACAAAGGCAGGGAAAATCACAAACAGGTGAACCCATGGAGCCTCAACGCGTGATCAATATGATAATAGGATGAACGAAAATGCCACGAGGGCCACTGATGAAGAGGACAAAAGTTTCAATTGTTCGAGAGAAACGAACTAGAGATTATGTACCCGAAGGATCTATTTCTTTCAAAGATGGGGGTGCAGAAGGCATCATTTAGCCACACAATGATGCTTTGGTAATTTCTATCCTAATTTTTAAATCTTAAGTTAAACGTCTTTTGATTGATCCAGGTAGTTCGGCCAATATTATCCGATGGAGAGTGGTAGAACAACTGGTGCTGTTGGACCAAATTGTGGCGGCATCTCGGGTACTCAGTGGATTCAACATGGCGAGCGAAACTACTAAGGCAGAAATCTCTTTGCCGACAAACATCGCCGGGACTATTCAACAAACGGTGTTCTACGTTATGGAGGCGGAGATGAAGTACAATGCGTTGCTCGGTAGGCCATGGATTCATGGAATGAGGGCAGTACCCTGACATTACATCAAATGTTGAGGTTCCCAACCTCGAAAGGGATAAAAACAGTCCATGGTGAACAACCCGCGGCAAGGGAAATGTTCGCGGTCGAAGAAGTACCTCCCACTTAGAAGGAATCACCCGTGAAAGCTGCTGAATAGACCAAAGTCAAAGATGTTAAATAGCAATTAAAGAAAAGAGGCTCAGTCAGTTCGAGTGAAGAAAAGGAAGAGATGAGCCCGAACTTCGAAGAGGACGATTTCGGTGTATCCAGATCGTTCGTGCTACCGGATGATTCAGATGCAACCAAGTCTACAGTAGAAGAGCTGGAACAGATTCTCTTGTTTGTGCACCTGCCTGACAAAAACGTATACCTGGACATGGGGTTAACCTCGGAGCTCAGGAGTAAATTAATTGAATTTCTTCAAGCAAACGTCGATTGTTTTGCTTGGTCCCATTTAGACATGATAGGTGTACCACCGGAGGTAATAACGCATAAATTAAGCATCGATACAAAAATTTCCCCGGTGAAACAAAAAAGGAGACCGATGGCCGAGGTGAAGCACGCCTTCGTCAAGGAAGAGGTAACAAAGCTTTTAAATAGAGGCTCTATCTGGGAGGTTAAATACCCGGACTGGTTAGCTAATGTTGTTGTCATGCCAAAAAAAAGGTAATAAATTCAGAATGTGCATTGATTATAAGGATTTAAACAAAGCATGCCTGAAGGATTCATTCCCTATGCCTCACATTGATCGAATGATCGATGCGACGGCCGGGCATGAGATGTTAAGTTTTCTCGATGGGCATGAGATGTTAAGTTTTCTTGATGCATACTCCGGCTACAATCGAATTCGGATGAACCCAGAGGATCAAGAGAAAACTTCTTTTATAACCAGATACGGGACTTATTGCTACAATGTGATGCCATTTGGACTAAAAAACGCCGGTGCAACTTACCAACACTTAGTTAACTAAATGTTTGAAGAACAGATAGGTAAAACAATGGAGGTTTATATTGATGATATGCCAGTTAAGTCCTTAGAAACAGAGGACCATTTAAAGAATTTGCAGGAAACCTTCGACATACGTCGCAAATACAACATGAAGCTGAACCCGGAGAAGTGTGATTTTGGGGTCAGATCGGGCAAGTTCTTGGGATTTATGGTTTCGAACCGAGGAATTGAGATCAACCCGGACAAAATTAAGGCCATCGAAGGCATCAAAGTAGTTAACAACGTTAAGGCAATACAAAAGTTAACCGGAAGGATAGTGGCTCTGAGCCGATTCATTTCGAGGTCTTCGGACATAAGTCATCTGTTCTTTTCGCTGCTGAGGAAGAAGAATGACTTCATATGGACATCGTAATGTTAGAAAGCTTTGGAAGGCCTAAAGCGGTACTTGTCGAGCCCACCTTTGTTGCACACACCAAAGGCAGACGAGCAGTTGTTCTTGTACCTTGCAGTATCCGAAGTTGCGGTAAGCGGCGTTTTGGTCCGAGAAGAAGAAGGTACCTAATTCCCTATCTATTATGTCAGTAGAACATCAGGGGATGTAAAGTCACGTTACCCTCACCTCGAAAAATTGGCTTTAGCTTTGGTAAGTGCTTCTAGAAAACTGAAACATTATTTTCAATGCCACCCCATATGTGTAGTAACCACCTACATGTTAAATAATATCATGCAAAAATTGGAACTATTAGGAAGGTTGACTAAATGGGCCGTAGAAATAAGCAGTTATGACATCGAGTACAAACCTAGAATGGCTATTAAGTCCCAAATTTTAGCCGACTTTGTAGCGGAAGCGGACTTTACATCTACAATGGTTCCTGAGGTAGAAAAAGAGCTTTTGCTAACCGCGGGGAAAACCGCAGGTATCTGAACTTTTTACATGGATGGAGCATCGAACGTGAAAGGGTTCGGATTGGGAATTGTTCTTAAGGCCCCCCGCAAGTGATATTATACGACAATCAATCAGAACTCTACAATTGACTAACAATGAAGCCGAGTATGAGGCTATGATTTTAGGTTTGGAATTGGCTCGAAGTTTAGGGGATGAAGTCATCGAAGCAAAATGTGACTCCTTTCTGGTTGTGAATCAAGTCAATGATGTTTTTGAAGTAAAAAACGAACGAATGCAAAGATACCTAGAAAATTTTCAATTAATCCTACACCGGTTCAAAGAATGGACTATGCAGCACGTACCGAGGGGACAAAACAATGAAGTAGATGCATTGGCTAATTTAGGTTCGTCGGTCGAAGCGGAGAAATTCAATTCTGGTACGGTCGTTCAGTTGATGAACTCGACAGTGGAAAGTGGCCACACCGAGATAAACTCAATAAGATTAACATGGGATCGGCGCAATAAATACATAGACTACTTGCGAGATGGGAAGCTCCCGGCAGACTCTAAAGAGTCGAGGTCCCTTCGAACCAAAGCTGCAAGATTCTGCTTGGTCGATGACCAGTTGTATTGCCGATCCTTCTACGGACCTTTGGCTAAATGCTTGGGGCCTGGAGAAACAGATTATGTGATACGGGAGGTACACAAAGGGATTTGCGGAAACCATTCGGGAGCCGAAGCTTAGGTCCGAAAAATAATCAGAGGGTGATACTAGATGGAAGAGGACGCGAAAATTTTTGTCCGAAAATGCGATGGATGCCAAAGGCATGCACCAATGATACACCAACCGGGGGAGTTCTTTGCATCCAGTTCAATCAACTTGGCCCTTCACGAAATGGGGAATGGACATCGTCGGACCTTTGCCATGGGTCCCAGGTAAGGCTCGATTCATTCTATTTATGACTGACTATTTTTCTAAATGGGTTGAAGCACAGGCCTTTGAGAAAGTCAGAGAGAAGGAAGTCATTAGCTTCATTTGAGACCACATCGTTTGTCGGTTCAGCATCCCAGCCGAGATCACTTGCGACAACGGTCGACAGTTCATAGGTAGTAAGGTCAATGACTTCCTCGAAGGATTGAAGATCAAGAAGATTTGTCAATTCCATATCACCCAAGTGCAAACGGACAGGCGGAGCCGACGAATAAAGTCATAATTCAAAATCTAAGAAAACGACTAGAATCATAGAAGCATAAGTGGAAGGAAATTTTACCAGAAGTACTATAGGCCTACAGAACGACGTCGAAGTCAAGTATTGGGGAAACACCGTTTTCTCTGGTTTAGGGTTTGGAAGCATTGATCCCTGTGGAAGTCGGAAAATCGAGCCTAAGATTCTGGTATGCGACGAACGAGTTAAATGAAGAGGCTATAGCCGTGAAGCTTTACTTAGCGGACGAACTTCGCGAAAATGCGTTGGTCCATTTAGCAACTCAAAAACAACGAATGGGGAGATCTTACAATCGGCGAAAAAACCTTTGACATTTTCAAGTTGGGGACTTAGTGCTTCTGAAAATTACCCTGCACACTAAGAATCCTGATGATGGAAAATTGGGCCCGAACTGGGAAGGACCGTATAATATAACTGAAATAAACGGCAAAGGATCGTATCAGCTAGAAACTGAAGACGATTAATAGCTACACAACAACTGGAACGTGGCACACTTGAAAAAATATTACTGCTAAGGAACAAGCTACTAACCTTTTGTGAATTTCGGTGATTTTCACCTTTTTCTTGCAGGTTCAAACCGAAGCGAAATTCGAAGAAAGTAGAATTAGGTCTGAAAACATGTGTTGCACTCTTTTTTCCTTAGCTCGGTTTATCCCAAAGTGGATTTTCCAGCAAGGTTTTTAACGAGGAAACAATGTACAACGTGTTACTTTAGAATTCAAAAATCGGGCTAAGTGTCGTGAACTCGAAGACCAGCTAAGTACTGGGGACTTGATATTCAACAACACCATTTTCTATAGTGTTTCTCCGTTCATGCTTCAAGAACAAACACTAGGGGGCTATGATACCCTCGCCAGGAATGACAAGGTCGAAGAAAAGCTCAAAGAAGTGAAGTAAGAAGTGAAGACAAAGTAGAAACACTTTTTGTTTTTGTATTTGACCAAACCTTCTGCATTAGGATTCGTTGTAAAGGCCAAACGATCGAATGAATCGTGCCCACATAGTTTTGCTACGACAAAAGGCAGAAGGGGTCGGATGAAGTCCTTAGTTTCATGTACGAGACAATTATTTAAAATATGAAGAAAAATACTTCGGTAAAAATACGCATCAAATATGCTCTCTTAGGAAAGTACCCAAGAGTAACTATTTATTAAATCCCATAGGCTACCCTCGACTGGAGACTTCCGTCACAAAATAGATGAAGGCACTAAGGTACAAATGAACTGAGCCCAACTTACAAAGACTTCAAATAGTCGAAAGAGGGGGTAAAAAAAGTCCTCGACTCATATGCCCGAAGTGGTTCGGAGATGTCCGAATTCACAAAGCATAAAAAGGCTTCCACGAACAAGCCCTTATTAAGATATCGGATGAAAAGAAACTGGTATAAGTAGAGCCCAAATCTCATAAGTTTTTAAGGCCCAAGGTCAAACCTAAGCCGTTTCAAACGAAACAATATAAAAAATTCTATCCGACTCAAGGATCTGTTCACTTAACTCAAGTCTCATATGACTAAGTATCAGAAATAATCAAAATAAATACTGGCAAAGGAGAGCCCATGCAAATTTTATATCATAAAAGGCCAAGCCTGTCCTTGTAAAGAGTTACAAAAGATTGAAACAAAATATAAAGGTCCTTTTAAGCCTATTTAATCTGCCGCAGAAGAACCCGAGTCATCAGAGCCGGACCCTTCAGGGTCTTCCTTGGAACTATCTACAAGTGCTTTCTTGGCTTTGTTCCTCGAGTACCTTTGCCTCGGCAATCTGAGCAGGGATATCCACAATGCCTCATTGAGCCGCCTCGAGCGTAGACCTTCGAGACTTTCACTTCTCATATTCTACTAGAAGGATAGATCGAGCCTCGGCAACCGCAACTTCATCATGGGCTTCTTTCAGGTAGTCCTAAGCCTTTTTTAATTTTTTCTCCAGCTCGGACCTCATATTGCTCAGAGTAATTTGAATCTCGTTAGAAGCTTCCAGATCGGCCTGAAGTCCATCATTGTCTCGAATAGCGGCCTCAAGCTCACTCTTGAGTTTCTCATTGGCCTGGGCTCGACTCTCGGCTTTCTCTTAGGAAACCTTCAAGGTTTCTTTCTCAGCGGCCCTTTTGAACTTAGCCGCCTAAACTTCTCCTCCATGTTTGCGGCCTCGCCTTTGACAAAATCTAGTCCCTGCCTCAATTGGGTAATAATGGCCTCTAACTCATTGAGCTTTGAGATGTACTCGGAGTTCCCCCGGTTGAGCTACTTATTGTCCTCTTCTAGGAATTTATTTTTGTGGACCGAATCATCGAGCTCATTTTTTAACGGAAGGTTCTCCTTCTTAACTTCTTCGAGTTCGGCTCGGAGGGTCGAAGGACTGACTATTTGGCTCAATTAATCTTCTTTTTGTTGAAGGAGAAGTTTAAACTTCTCGCCTTTCTTGACTCTAGGCATCCAAGCGGGCCGTAAATCATCTATCTCATGCTGAGCTCGAAGAAAACCCTCATTCACTAGCACGACAGCCTGCAAAAAAAAAAAGGGGAGGGGGGGGGAGGGGGGGAGGTGTAGGGAACAAGGTTAGAGATCAGTAGACAATGAAGGTTACACCAAATAAATTAAAACTTATTGGAAGAAGCGAGAAAAAATATTCACCCGGTTGCCAGCATGCATACCCTCGTTGAGAAGGCACTACCACGAGAGTCTGGTCATCTTCTCTTTGTCGGACTCCGACACAAGAGATCAGTGATAACTGGCCACCCCCACGGGGCGAGACCAAAAACTGCAGTCTTTAGGAACGGTGACCATGCTCGACCTGGTCCTCCCCGACTCTACACTTGTGGAATAGGGAGGTGTCCGAACCCCGAGGCTTCCGCTGTTGCAGGAGGATTATCGACAAATATGTGATCAAAACTCTCCTGCTCCGAGGATGGAGCAGGAGGAGGAGGTAACGTTGTTTCGTCCCGTCTGGCTCTTTTTACCGAGGGCTCTACCTTAGGAGAAGTGTCGCCCGTAACGTCGATCGTCTCGACGACCCTTAAAGGGATTAGAGCTTGGAGATAGTAGGTTACCGGGGGTAAAGGGGTCTCAACTTCCCCACCTGTGGCAGAGCCGGGAAGATTAACTGTGGCGCTCTCCTCCGGTATCTCCACCGGAGTCGTCTCTGCCTCGGTAGCAGCGATAAAAGGTTTTAGGCCAATTCTAGTGACCTAAATGTCATCATCAGGCTCACCCCTCAAACCTCGAGCTCCGGATGCACCCGCTGCATCCTTCGAACTCTTCTCCGGATGCACCCGCTGCGTCCTTCGAACTCTTCTTTCTTTTGTGGCCCTTATAGGACTTGGTTTTCTGTTTCTTCTTTTCAGCCTCGGTTATAAGCCGTGCTGATCCTGAAATATCAAAATCTGAACTCGGAGTGGAGGGTTCACCCGTTGGTGCCAGGCGTGGGATCGAAGAGCCTTTTGCCAAACCTGAATATCGAAATGGTTAGATGGAAAAGGAGTCAAACAGAAGAAAAAATAACACAAAGTGAAGGAAAGAGTAGGATACCATGATTTTGTGCTACCCACCTGTCATGGGACAAATCTTTCTATGCCCTCTCTTGGTGCGGATATTGGCTAATAATTCTCTCGATCCACCTAGTGAATCGGGGGATCACCTCCAAAAGCCATCCATCAGCTGAAACATCGGAAATAGTTAAGAGAAATGTTCAAAGGCACACAGAAAGGGAATAAGCCCTATAAAAGTTACATTTATCGTTCCATCTTTCGGGGGAAGGCATGTACTCCGCTGGTATAATATCTGCGGTCCTAACCCAGACGAGATGCTCATACCAGCCCAATCTTTGTTCTCATCAATGTAGGAAAGAATAGGGTTCCTCTCTCGTTTGGCCAGCTTTATAACTCCGCCACGAAAGATCCTCAGGTAGTATAGCTGGATCAGATGGTGTAGGGTGAACTTGGCATTCGCATTGTTGGCTAGAAGGAGAAGGCAGGCCACAATCCTCCAAACGTTCGGACCAATTTGAGCGAGGCACACTTTATATATCCGACGCATCTCAAGGATAACCGGATCTATCGGGGGGTCGAGCTTGAGAGTGAAAGGATATGTGTAAATGTACAAAAACCCCTCCTTAAAGTCGATGATTACTTCATCATCACCGGTAGCAATGATATCTATAAGGCAGTTATCCCAACCACACTCAGTTCGGACTCTGGAAAGATGCGCCTCTTTGATTGATGAGGGGTAACGCCTGATGTAGAAACCCCGATCAATCTTTTTTACGGCCGTCTCCACGGCGAACTCATGATTGAAATTGTATCTTGAGGGGATTATGTCCTTGGCCTGGGATTCGAAGGAGTTGGCTTGTGCTTTGCCTCCGGGGCTGGTTACAGCCTCGATATTCGGGGAAGAAATCGAAGGAACGTTTTGGGAAGTAGAATCGATGTTCGTTGCCATATCATGAGTTCTGAATATCGAAGTATGAATATATGAAGGTTCGAAGATGAAAAAGATGAAGATATGAAGATTTGGAGACAAAAAATATGAAGATATGAAGATGAAAAGATGAAGTTATGAAAGATTAAAGAAGATTTTCTAAGAAAATGAGAAGATTTCGAGACCTCGGATAGAAGTTCCTCAGAAAATATCAAAAGCTCAAAAATTTGAGAAAAAGTTGAAATAGAGGCGCAAGAAGAGAGAAACGATCAAGGGAGGTAAAAGGTAAAAAGTGAAAAATGCAAATCACTGTAATGCCTTTTACAGATAAAACTTTGAGGCGGTCAGCGAAGTCGTCCAACCAAGAGAAGACACGTGTTCTAAGTCAGAGGGACGTGAAATGAAGAGACATATCGTTTCCCGCCTGTTTTCAAAGGGAAACTTTCTAATCACCGAGGTTATCAATCCACTTCCCATCACTTCGATAAAATTTTGGTCCGAGTAGTGTGGGGAATATCTGTATACGGTAAAACCGAAGCAATTTGCACATGGTAAAAACCAAAGTAAATATCACAGCTGTCCGGTGCGAGGTCGGAGAAGAACGAGTTCGTTAGCCTCGGGTAAGTTCGAAGGGAACGAAGGCCGAGGAGTTGTGAGTCTTTCCAACTAAGTGTCAGAAACAGAGGGTATGTTGATAAGCACAGAAAACTCAAACCTGAGGGGAAGACATTCGACATAGGCTCTGAGTATCCGTTACGGGCTAAGCTACACGTGTTACACCTCGGAAATTCCCCCTTAACGTACAGTGAATAGACTAACGAAGGGTATGAGGTATGCGAGGTTTGGAAAAGTAGGAGATAGTATTTGATGGTCCTAATTAAGATTTTCAAAGACATTCGAGTTAAGGAGAGAAAGTTGTTAAGGAAAGCGAGTTATAAGTTGAGTGTATCGGATAAGAATTTCGAGTATTAAGTTAATAACGTTCTAATGGAACCTTGAGGAAGAGTTATAACATCCCTTAGAATGGTAATGAAGTGATAAACAAGTGTTAAGAAGGTTTCATAAGGATTGGAGATCAAACGAGTCGACGAGAACAAGTCTCGAAAAACTGGGCAAACATACGGCCAGACATGCGGCGCGTATAAAATCTACGGACCGTATGTCCAGCCGTAGATCCATCCCAGAATGACATGTTCCACTGGACCAAATATACGGTCCAAAAATACGGTCAGTAGAAATTATACGGACCGTATGTTAGTCCGTATATTCCGGTCGGGACTGAATGTGAAATTTATATAAGGGACCTCTCCACATTTCATTTTCATTTCATCTTTCACCTCCACAACTTAAGAAGCCTCTAGAACACTCCAAACACTTCATCCACAAGAAAACAAAGGGAATCAAAGATCAACAACAAGAATTGAAGAGAATCAAGTGTATGAAACCCATTAAAAGTCATTCAAACCAAGAAATCCCAAGAGAGATGAAGTAGGGTTTTGGTGCAAAAGGTGTATCCTTTATTCAAGGCTTATTCCTCCATCATCTAAGGTAAGTTTCGTGATCTTTTTATGTTGTTTGAGGTATTAATAAGTTGAAACACTTGGATTGTAAAAGAGTATAGAAAATGGGTCATAAATGGGTGAATAGTGTCATGAATGAGTAGTATTTGGAATGAATCATGAAATTGGATGTGTTGAGATTATAGATACGTTACAAATGATATTTAGAACATGGGATGAGCATTATATGTGAAAGAAAACAATAATGGACTTTGGTCATGATTATGGAGAATTGAAGTGAAATTGTGAAATGCGAATAATGTGAATGAATGACGATTGTTGATTGTATATCCGATTGTTGTTATGAATGTTGGGAGTTGATATGGAATATGGAGGAAAGTAGTATAAACAAAGGAAATCTTGCCCTTTAATTTTCTCTAGCATTAGTAAGTACATTTATAAATGTTTAGCTAATGTGATACGAATCCTTTTGAAGGTAGAACGAGTGCATTAAAGAAGATCGAGCAAGCAATCGAATAGTTAAACGACAAAGGTATGTAAAGCTCAACCTTTCTTCCTAAGGCATGAATCCTATGTATGAATTTCCTCCTTTCTTATGAATGTCCCATCTTCTAGAAAACTATGAGTCCTTGTTCATGAATATCCATATGAGATAAGAGATATGCTACGAGTATGATAATGGTAATGATGAGCTTAAGTCTAGAGATGCTATGGTCTAGGATATGATGTTCCTACAAAGCTAATAAAGCTATCCATAGTTCATTGATGTTGATTATTGTATACGCTCACCTTATGTGCTAATTCCTTCAAGGTGAGGTGGAATGTTCATGAATGCTCCATAATGTAATCGAGGGTTCACGACCTTACGTCACCCCGATAAAGTATAATCGTCCACGAGTCCCATGCGTGCATTATGATGAATTATGATGAGTCTATGATGATGCATGGTTGATACGATGATGTATGAGTGGTATGATGATGTATATGCATATACGATGAATAATAATGGTAAGTATACGGTATATGTTATGAAGTCCATGTCATGGAAATGATATTACCTTTAATAGATTGTCCTTGATTTAAATACATGTTTTATGGAAAGCTATGACAAGCCTATGAGACGTATGTGATGATAAGAGACATACCGAGCCTCGTTATGGCCGAGTACGGAAGACATATATGTGATATTGTCGAGCCACTACGTGGCCGAATACGGATATTGTCGAGCCCCACGTGGCCGAATACGGATAATGTTCAAATGTGTACAAACAGATACGGCACTATGATATGTATATGTATGTGTTATGATGAATGCGAGATGATAATTAATTGTGCTAAGATCATGATATGCTTATGTGACGTATAATGATGTTAAGGATGATACCGAGCCTAGATGGTCGGGTACGTGATTGCACTGCATTGTAAATTATTGTATATGTAAGAATGTGGATGCAACAAGGGTATCATTAGAGGAATAAAGGGGTAAGTACGTATGGCGAATGTAAAAAGGTATTATGAGAAATGGATGGGTTCATTTTATCTTATGCTATCCATATGTTCCTATCACGTATTATTATTGCTCATGCTTTACATACTCGGTACATATTTCGTGCGACGTCCTTTTCTTTGACGGTTGTGTTCATGCCCACGGGTAGACGGGGAGACGGTGCGGATCCATAGTAGCTATCGGCCGGATCGTCGGGAGCCCTCCCCTTTATTCGGAGGTGCTATTTTGAGACGATTATTTTGTATATATATATATATATATATATATATATATATATATATATATATATATATATATATATATATATATATATATATATATATATATATATATATTTTGGGATGGGGCCTGTCCGTCCATATGTCTAGTACTCTAGTAGAGGCTCGTAGATACGTATGTGTGGGTAGTATGGTCTCACAGGTCTCTCATATGTATACGCACGTATGTACATTACTATTTTGACAGCCTAAAGGGTTGATGTCTATAAAGTAAATATGTTTTAAATGGAAGTCGTTTTCTATGATTATGAATGATGAGAAATATGAATGAAGGCAGGATAAGTAATAGAATGAGTGGTGCCCGGTGGTTAGCCTCGGGTACCCGCCATGGCCCTAGTCGGGTCGTGACAACACGTCACCTAACCATTTTGCCATTTGCGCTGACATTCGTACGGATGTTCTGACATCCGCACGGACGCCGTCTTATCCATTTTAGGGTTTTCTTAAAAGGACTTTTTTTAGGGTGTACTAAGGCCCATCTATTTGTAGCTATAAATAGGGGTGTACCCCCTTTATTTTAGGGCTAGCTTTTTACTATTCATCATACTTGTAATCAGAAAAAGAGAGAGAGGAGTTTTATTACTGATTGATTCGGGCTATAGAAGCAATTTTCAAAACCGGATCAATTCTCAGATCCCACAATTTGATTTCTTAATCTTTACTTTCTCTTATTCATCAATGTACGTTTATCATTTTCATATTATTATTATACATAACTTATTAATCTAACCACGTATCCTATAAAACCACTTACAAATTTAATTGTTACCATTTTAAAGGTAAACTCCATTATTTCTATCCTGTAAATGAAACATCCTCAGTGTTACCACAAAAACAAATCTCAATCATGTGATGAACACGAAGTTAAATGTTCTCTTAGAATAATTTTTTTAGGTCATTTGATCACTTTTTTCATCTGGATTTTCTGAAAGAGTACTTACGGTTTCTAGTATCCTATCCAGTCATATAATTCGAGATGAATTTAGAATGTTGGAGCAAGCCTTAAAAAAAACTTTAAAATAATACTACAACAAGATAAGTAACAATTTAGTTTTAAAAGTCACCATATAAGATATTAAATTGTTTAATTTGAACACTACTGCAAGTATACATAACATTATCTACTCTATTGTCTAGGCTTTTAGAGGAGAAAATTAGGTGGGTTGGCCACTTTTTAGACCATTATTAATATTTAGCTACTGTTTGAAATGTAATTATGAAATAGGCACTCTTTTAACACAAAATAATATTTGAACAAAAATATCCCTACTTAAAACACGAAAACTCTAGAAACAACTAATGAAATTTGAACATAATTCACTTCAGACTCCGTTAATTGTTCATGGAGTTTGAAATGTATGGCCCGAAGTATGCATGTCTAACCCGTCACGCCAGCCCGTTAATAGCCTGGACTAGATCAACCCGGTATAAGGAGCCGAGGCTGGACTAGGCTATTCAAAGAGGGGGTAAAGGGGGGGGGGGGGTGATGCTCCCCCCTTTCCTACCAAATCGGGCGACCAGGATTGTTTAAGCCGGATTTATGAGAAATCAGGTACACATCCGGATCCAATTATGATCCGTCAGAAATTGCGCAGGTGGTCAATTTATGGCCTTTCCCATTTGAAAAAAGAAGAAGATATAAATAGTCACTCATCAAAATAATAGCCAACAAATATATATTTTTATATCAATGTATAATTTGTATAAAATATATATTTATACATAATAGTGTATATTTTATATATTTGGCTAGTGAATGTAATTATTTTTTACCAAACGACCAAATGCGTAACTTTCCCTTTAAAAACTAACCGCCTCACCTCCCCCCCCCCAAACCTTTCTCTCTAATTGCATGCTTTTCCATTTGAAAAACTATAAATAGCATGCCCTTCAAACCCCCCTCTCTTCCTTTTATAACACAACTCTCTCTCCTCTCTCTCAATTTAATTATCTCCTTTATATCTTAAATTGCTAATAAATATTTGCTCTCGAGTATTAATTTTAAATTTATTTACGGCCAAGTGTATCTCAATGAAATTGATGGTCTAAAGTTATATCTTAATAAAAAGTCTCAAGTATATTCAATTTAACTAAGCTTTTATGTGCGTCACACGTGCATCTCGTGCGCCGCACGTGCATTTTGCGTGTCGCGTGTGCATCCCGTGCACCGTACGTAAAACTATTTTAAAACAACATATATATTATTTCAAAACATGTGTGTGATGTATAAATTTGGTCACAACCCAAATTGGAGGCCATGACCGGCACCCGGGCCCTACCTGCCGAGCACCGCTAAACTTACTTTTATATCATAATCATAAACAGGAGTGGACCTCAGGGGTCACCAGATGAAAGTCTGATAAATCATATGAGAAATATACTGAGAAAGGAATGAGCCCAAGAAGACATAATATGCAACTATACTGGTCAAAAACTGAGCAAGCCGACAAGGCCACTGAGAAGTACTATACAGCGAAAATATAGGCAAAAAGGGCCATACAAAACCTAGCTAAACCATGGCTGTCTACAAGCCTCTACTGAAGTATCTGACATAAAGATGTTGGGATAGGGCCCCGCCATACCTATATGTACACAAAAGAATAACATACCAAAAGTACAACAGCAACTCCGGAACAAGAGGAGTGCTCCAATGTCAGCTGAACGGCAACTTACGGAGGCAGATCACCAAACTATCTATCTGCACCTGCGGGCATGAAACGCAGCGTCCCTCTCGGAAAAAGGGGCGTCAGTGTCACGACCCAACCGGAGGGCCGCGATGGGCACCCAGTGCTAACCCACTGGGCACCTCTTATCATACTTTCACATTTACATCTAGGTGAGCCATATAGCTAAATCATACTTTTCATCCATTATTCATACTAATTCCATTAGGCAACAATTCATTTATATCATTATCGACAACTATGCCCACAACAATGTACATAAGCCAACGAGGCTGACAAAATGATATCCAAAATATAGGCCGACAAGGCCAAATACATCTAACCATATACACATGTCTACAAGCCTCTAAGGAGAGTATGTCATATCATATAGGCCGGACAGGACCCCACCATGCCCATAAATATGTACACAAAAGAATAAATACCAAAAGCTGTAACTCCGAATGAAATGGAGATCCGCTATGTAGTCCTTGAGTAATAAAGCTATGGATCAAGCCTGTCTCACTGTACCTGCGGCATGACGCAAAGATCTACAAATAAAAGGACGTCGCATACAAAGAATGTATCGAGTATGTAAAGAATGATCAACATCATTATAGAACATAATAAGCAACATAAGAAATAGCATAAGATGGGAGGTAGTAGAACCGTGGCCATAAACACTTACTTGCTTTTCATAGGGACTTTCCATTTCTAATGCGTGATTGTGTACATATATCCATATTCGTATCCGTATTCATATCCGTACTCATTTACATTTCGTATCCATTTTCGTATTCATAGCATATTCGTATTCATATTCATATTCATATTCATATCATGTACATAGCATACCCGACCATGAAGGTTTGGTGTTTCACATACCCGGCTAAGGTAAGGCTCGGTGAGTATACATACCTGGCCCTACCAGGGCTCAGAGTTATCCGTACCCAACTGCAGTGGTGTGCGCGCGATACATAACATACCCGGTCATATAAGCTCGGTATTACATAATAATCATATATAGACACATATACATAGGAGCTGCGCATCTCTTTGCATCATTACTATCGTCGTTCATTACATCTATCCCTAGAGGATTACTCATCATATAAGGAATTTAGTACAATCGTAACATATCGAGAATCATGATAGAATCATTTGGAGGACATCATGGGCTCATAGAAGAATAGATATTTGGCCAAAGAACCATGCCTTATGAAAGAAGGGTTAGCCTTACATACCTTTCCGTTCAACTATTCTATCAATTGCACGTTACTCCTTCAATGCTCACGTTTCTTCTACCTTCATTAGAGTTATACTATCATTAGAAAATCGATAGCTTAGCATACATGACTAAAGCTAGAGAAAATTGGACAACATCTCCTTTATTTATACGACTTCCTTCATATCATATATCAACTCCCAAACATCAATAATAACCTTCACAACATCACAACAATAGTCTTTATTCACCTACATTATCCTTACTTCTCAATTCACTTCCAATCATCCATATCCATGGTCATAGAACACGATTACATTCATTCATATACAATGTCTATCCCATGTTCTTAACATCATTTATAACATAACCATAATCACAACACATCAAGAATCATGACTCAATCCAAGCTATTACTCAAAAATGACACTATTCCCACATTCATGACCCATTTTCTATATTCTTCTACAATTCAATTGTTTCAACTTCTAAATACCTTAAACAACATGGAAATACCATAAAACTTACCTTAGATGGTGTAGGAATGACCCTTGGGTTGAAACACTTCACTTGAGCAAAACCTTAGTTTCACCTTCACTTGGATTCCTTGTCTTCGATGAACTTTAATGGGTTTCTTACACTTGATTCTCTTGGTTTGATGAAGTTGATCACTAATATCTCTTGAATTCTTATGGGAGAAGTGTGAAGAAGTATTCTAGAGAGTTCTAGAGAGAAGGGGTGTGAAGGGAAAATGAAATGAAATAACTTAGACCCCTTATTAATAATACTCAAATCTATCCTGCTCCAAATCTACGGACCAACATACGGTCCGTATAAATTTCACTTGACCGTATGTCGGGCTGTAGATTTGGTCCCGGTGAACTGGCCATGGGCTGATTATACCGCCAAACATACGGCCAATATATTTATACGCCAAATGTGTTGGATATAATGCCCGGTTCTTCGAACTCATTCTCGTCGACTCGTTTGATCTCCAATCCTTATGGAACCTTCTTGACACTTGTTTATCACCTCATTAACAATCTGGGGGACGTTATAACTCTTCTCAAAGCATCATTAAATCATCATTAACTTGTTACTCGTAAATCCTTTCCGATACATATCGTATGCCTTGCCTTCTCTTGGCAAACTTTATCCTCTTACCTCGAATGTCTTTGAAATCTTAATTAGGTTCATCAAATGTCATTCGTTACTTATTGAAATACCATATACTTCGTGCTCTTCGTTAGTCTATTCACTGTGCATCAACGAAAATCTTTTCGAGGTGTAACAGTCAGTATGGACAAAGTACTGAGTACGTAAGGCATGAAAGAGCAACATAATAAAGACATGAAAATAACATGAGATGAAAGAGAGTCAACCAGTACATTTGAGTGCCTCTGAGGGTGGATTACATGCATGCTTTTTAAAAAAAAACATCTATATATATATAAGCCACTCTATGGGGCTATCATCATCATACAATCGTATCCGACCTTAATGGGACTCGGTGTCATCGTACCCAACTGTAGTGGTGTGCATAATAGGTGTCGTACCTAGCCAACTATAGCGCGGCTCGGTGTTATAAAATAAATACATATATATAAAGCATGCATGAGAGCACAAAGAAGTGTTACGACACTATCGGAGTGACGTAAGGTCGTTGTACCTACGATTATCATTATGGAACTATCATCATAAACACAACTTACTTTGAAGGATCAACAATCATAAGACAAGATCAATATCATCATAAAGAGGTCAAGAACAAAAGCTTCTAGCACATCTAAGAGTTGAGTCGTTGTGGAATGGCTTTTGTTTACGTTCGTTTCGTTATAGATCATGCCAAAATGAAAGAAGATTTAGCCTTAACGTACCTCAAGTCGTCCAAATAATCCAACAACAAGCTTATCACCACTAGAGCGCCCCTGCTATAACAAAGGAATACATATACAACTTAGATGGGGCTTACATATTATGTATGTCAACGATAACTCAATTCTAAAGTGAAATGGATAGCCTTTCCCCCATTTCTTAATCATCACCACAAAATCCACAATTAACAATTAATATAACAACCTCGTACGATCTCCTTTAAACTCATATTCACCACATATAAAGCTATACCATTGAGCAGCCATATATACATTTGTATACAACACTTCCTCAACATTAACTATTATCCCTCATAATAAGTTTTTTCCCAAAACACACTAACAATCATAGCTCAAGTTAATTACACTCAACATATCATCAAGTTCATGTTTGAAAATTTCCTCCAATTTTTTTCCCTCAAATCTTAGCATAGTTACCACATAAACTCACAAACATGAAAATAAGATGAAATCTTACCTCAAGAACTCCAAAAACACTTCAATTCCAAGATCACTTCACCTTGAAACACCCTCCAAAGATTCTACAAGAAGAAGAGACAAGCTTCAACCACACTTTGAAACCCTAAGCACTTTAATTCTCACTTTAATCTTTGATTCTTGTTTGGAGAAGTGATTGAATATGTTGGAAGAGGTTTCTAGAGCTTTCATGAACTTGGGGTTAAGTTAAAATGACTTAAAATGAAGGGAGGTCGTAATATATAAAACCAACAAAATCCAAAATAGTAAAATCGACCGTATATACTGGCCGTATAAAATTATATGACCAACATTTTGTCCGTATAATTCTATACGGACCGTATGATTGGTCCGTATTTTACCACCTCAAAATTCTGCCTTCTCTGTAAATTTTTAAATCCTTAAATACGGTCCATATCTCAAAATACAGTCCATATCTTATAAATACGGTCCGTATTCCACATTTTCAAAACCAGCTTTTGTCAAAACGTATTCTTTTTTATTTTCTTATTCTCTAATCCTTCCATAACTTACCAAACATGAACTTAAACCCTTATAAGCATAAAATAGGCATGTCCAACCTCATATAACCTTGAAGACAATCCCGGTATCCAAAACTAAGACAGCTAACGTACGACGAATCTAAATGTATAAAACTACATGGTCTAACACATCTAAAATAAAAGGAAATTAGTGCAAGCTCAAAATGATGAAGGATGATCTTATTTCAAGAGACTTGATAGTTAAACTCAAAATTATTGGAAGTTGTTTCAATTTGGGACAGTTGTTTCTTAGAATAGTTTTCTGAGCATAGAAAACGATTTCTATGAACTATTTTCTAGCTTAATTCAATATTTTTTAAAGAAAATAAATCTATACACCTAACTCTACTTTTAGCAACTATTGAACTTAGTGGCTTGTGTATTGAGTCGGCCTGATCGTTATTGCTGAGTTTTATCTTGTGAGATGAGTATTTCATTTGGGTTTGGTTTGATCAAATTTACCTACAAATAATGGCAGGAATCAATTTCTTTTCATTAAATGTATATATCTTTCCTTTATTTTTCTAGTTGTCTTCGATTTGTAACTAATTTCCTTCTTTTTCTTTTTGAGATTCGTCGAGCATTTTCTTTCATAAATCCTATCGCTTCAACCGATGGAGAATTTGGCACTACGAGGAAGGAAGTTGTTTCAACAATGATCGGGATCTTCACAATTACTATCGTGATCGTCTTACTAAGCGTGCTTTCTTTTTACATTATTGTACTGAAATTAGGATCATGACTATTCATCGTAGGGTTGTGGGGTTATTTCCTTGCATCGGATATTCTATATGAAATGACTAAATCATTGGCGATACGACATGCAACATATGCTTTTCAGATTTTGTTCAAAATGAGTCTGTGTGCATGTTGTTGACACCTAATTTTTACCTCATAAAACGCGTATTTTAATTTTCAAAATTTCCGAGTCAATGATAGAGCAAGGATGCACTTTCAAAATTAAAACTAAAATTGCAAAAAATTGACATTTTATTAATTATTTTGTGAAAATTGACAATTACAAGAAATTATAAGTTATTTACTTTCACAAACGTGATTTGAAAAGAAGATACATATCCCGCTCCGTCTAACTCGAGAAAATTGTTAATTAAAAATGACGTATGAATTATGGCTCATTTTGACCGCATTTTTTCACATTTTTAAATATTGCTCGGAAGTATATTAATATTGGGCTTGTTTTATAGCTCGTATTTTAAAATGGCGTATTCCAAATTTTGTTTTTATAAAAAATAAGTTTATGTTGGGTTTTTAGACGAATACATATTTTTGCGAAATTAGGTACTTATTCAAAATGGAGTACAACGTTTGAAAAGTGTGTATTCTAAGCATGGGGGCCTTTTTAAATAATTTAAAAACTTTTGGGGGGAATTTAGATTTTAAAAGGGGGTTGAAAGTTTTTAAACAAAACTTCCAACCCCCCCCCCCCCTCCTTTTATTTCATTTATACGGAGATCCCCGTCTCCTTTCTTCTCTCTCAAATGGCGACTTAGGGTTTTATTTGCGATCGATCATCGAGCCATTTTCATGGCTATTCCACGGCTAATTTTTGAGGGGTTTTGTTCCCCTTTCTATCCTAATGCTATTATCAGGTTTAGTTTTATGTTTTACTTATGTTTTCATGTCTAATTGAACCCCTAATAGGATGTTACCCTAAAATTCTTCCGTGTCATGGGAGCCATGGACAGAAGCCATTGAGCTTGCTGTTATCTTGAGCACCATGACACCAAATGGAAGTTTTTTAAATGGGAAACTTCCATTGGATTAGGGTAAAGGGGATTTTATCCAAAATTAGTACTATTGTAACGTTGGTTGTACTATTTTTTGGGTTGTATGTGTCACTCACTGTACTATCCTAGTATTTAGGGATTATTGAATATTTTGTGTGTAAATTCTAGTACTATCCGTTGGAAATTATCTGATTTTGTTAAAATTGTTGAATATAGGATAAGTTAGTACAATTCTGTTGGGAATAATTTGGTCCTTTACTCGAATTTGAATTTGTGAGATTGAAATTAGGGTATTTTGGAGGGAAATTGGTTTGGATGAATGACATTCCCTCTTTTGTCCCTAAAGCCCTAATTATTTGCTATAAATAGAAGGCAATTGTGCCATTTTTGGGAACCCGACCTTTTGGCTAAAAATTCTAAGTATTCAGAAAATATACAATTCTCCTACTACTCAGATACACTGAAAAAACCAAAATATACTATATATATACTACCTAAATACTACAAATAGACCAGTACTTTAAGAATACTATAAGATATACCTACTTATACTATTCTAATATACATATATTATACAAAGATTTAAGAAGAAAAAGGTTGTTTTAAAAGGTTTTCAAGTGTTGGTGTTTGAAAGTTAACTCAATCCCTCCTTTGATCTTTAGGTTGCCCCAAATAAAGGTAAATCCTATTCTAATCCTTGTTCTTATTTCCAGTCATGATATGCTTTGTTTAAACTTGTTTACTATTTGAAATGCCATGAATGCTTAGTCTAGTACTCAATATTGTTATTTCTGTGCTTGTTTTATTATTTTAAGTTATAAAATGAGCTCTAAGTGTTGGATTATGTTATGCCAAATAGATATTATAACTTACTAGTTTAAAAATAGGAGGAAATAACTGAATATGGGGGGTGTAGGGTTTCTTAAGTTTGTTTTGAGGGTAGCTGGTTAGATGTTTGGGACAAAAAGTTTAGTTGGCCATAATCTATATTTGAAACTGTAATCTCATGTTTTTTTTTTTAAGCTTTGTGTTTTGAAACTGTGGTGGTTTTGGAGACTGTTTGATAGGATAGGAATACTTAGCTATGATTTTGGGTAATATATAGGTGTTCTGAAATCTGGGAATTACTCCTATGGTTTATTTCAGTTTTTAGATTCTAATTTGCCCCCATGTAGTTGAACATGATTTCTGTTAGTAGCTTAAGTTCACTTTAAAGTAGTAGATCTACTTGATATGTTGAAAATTGTCTCAAGTTAGCAAGTTTTCCCTTAAACTGATTCATGGAGTTATTTGTAGTCTAGAATAAGGTTTCATGAAAGCTGAATATCTTGAGTTTGCTTTTTGGTTGGATGATCATATCCTGTTACTCCCTTTACTGTCTAAATTACTAAAATATGATACATAACTAGGCTAAGTGTTTAATAACTTGATTTGTGATTAATACATTTCTAGTTTCTTGTGAAAAAATGACTTCAAAGATTTTAAGTCACTACTAGAATTTAGTTTGTAAACCTGAAGCTCTGAAAATCTGTTTATGTGTTCATTTTGATTTAGAACTGAAAACTGAATGGCCTTTATGACTTATTAGCCTATCCAAGTAGTTTAATAAGTTTGAAAACTGATTTGGAATGTAGCTTGTAGGATTTTGAAATCATGAAGTTGTTTATGTGAGGTCAGTTAATGAATTGGAACCTATTTCTGTGTCAAAACTACTTCTATGTGATTTTTGCTAAATGTTGCAATGCAACTTAGAATAAGCTGTTGAATTTGAAATATTGAATCACTATTTTCTCCTATTTGTCTCTACTTGAAAATGCGTAAAACCTGCAGAACTGTCCCACTTAGTTAACTTTAGATGATATCTTGTGAGTTTTAGAATAGCCTGAGTCCAAAAAAAATGCATTTTTGAAACCTCAAAGGTTTGTACATTGCTTGGATGATTTTTGACACTAGTCTAAGTTTGGACCCTAGGAGTAATCTTGCTTATTTTCATCCCTGAATCTCTTAAAATGAAATTTGAACTTGAACGGAAAACTTTGTCATGACCGAGTTTTGAGGAATCGATTTCAATTTTAAATTTGCAAGGTTTTTTGAGAACCTTGCTTTGTGGAGTCTCTTTTAGGCTAAGTAGATCATGTCCTATTTGAACAATAATTTGGCATAAAACATGCATTTTATACTATGTCCAAATACTGTTTCTTGTGGCCTGTTTTGGATTTAAGACTGTTTGGTTCTCTGCTTAGTCTTAGATTGAATTTGAAGATGTTAATGTATCTCTTATTTCTCATCACCCCTGAATCTTATAAAAAATAGGCTGAGTTGATTTGAAAACCTTGTTTGTAAACTGTATTTGTGAAAACTGTGTATCAACTTCCTAAAACTGAAATTTTGAAAAGCTTTATTTGACTAAGTGTTGTTTTTTTTTTTTTCCTTTTTTTTTTTTAAGTCTATAGTAATCCCTTATAAGGTGCAAGATGTTACACCTCGAAAATTCCGGATTTGTTGCCTTGTGAGTAGGCTAATGTGAACTTAAGGTGATTATGAAATCCTTACAAGATTAAGGGAAGTATTAGATAGCTTAAAGTGCATACTATAATATTTTAAAGTCATACGAATATAGGTGAAATTTAGTTCGTTGAAGGAAGTGAAATATAAGTCGTGTTGGGAAAGGTTTTCGCTATAATTGAGCTAATATTTATTTGATGATGTCTTGAGAGGTTGCTATAGGGCCTATTGTATGGTTAATGAAGTATTATATAAGTGCCAAGAAGGTTCCATGAGGATTGGAAGTCAAATGAATCAACGAGAGGAAGTTTCGCATAACTGGGAGTTATACGGCCACTTATACGGTCCGTATAACTTTATACGGTCCATATAAGGAGGGCCCGTATAACATGACCTTCACAGAAAGGGTCATTTTCTTGGTGGTGTTATATGACCACTTATACGGTCCGTATAACTTTATACGGTCCGTATAACTTGACCTATTTCAGAAAGGGACTTTCCCATGGTGGTGCTATACGGTCCACTTATACGGACCGTATAAGTGGTCCGTATAAGTCCATCGGGCTGAATTTTTATGTTTTGTATAAATAGATGGCCTTCGTTCATTTATTTCATTTTTCATCTTTCACAAGTCTTGAGAGCTCAAAACCCTTCTCCAAGCACATTCCACTTTGATCAAGAGAAACAAAGATCAAGAGACAGAATCAAGGTACCCATGTGTTAGGAGTCTTGCTAGGGTTAGTAGACTACAAGGAATTCTTGATTGAAGCTAGGGTTTTCACCTAAGTTGATAGCTGCTCCCAAAGCTCATTCCCATGAGATAAAGGTTAGTTTTCATGCTTATTTCATGTTATCATGAATGCTTGGTGGTTGAAGAACTTGGTTAGAAGAAAGTAGAAAATGAGGGCTAAGTGTAACTTTTATGATGTTTTTGAGTAATAAGCTAACTTGATTCATGATTCTTAGTGTAATATGGATATAATCTTGTTATGGAAGGTAGTAATGGTGATGAGGAAACGTTGTATGAAAATGTGCTAAAAATAGGTGTGAAGTTGTTAGTATAAGTTGAGCTTTGAGAATAAAATTTGAAGGCTTAATGGAGATGTGATTACTTGATGATGATATTGGTGTTATTATAGATGTTTGGGAGTTGTTTTATGTATGGTGGAAGTTAACGAAATAGAAATGCTTTAATTTTCGTTAGATCATGAATTATTCTAGTTTGAATTTAAGAGTATCATTGAGCTTAACCATGGTATGAATCCTTCTAATGTAGATTATTTCAAGATTCGACGGTGAACTTAAGTAGTTAAAAAACAAAGAGGTATGTAAGGCTAACCCTTCTTCATGAAGGCATTTTTTCTTTTTGGCTATACGAGATTTCACGACCCAAAGGGGGCGGCGGGCACCCGGGGCAGCCCCCCCCGGGGCACCTCTTAACTACTTTCACATCACTCTGGTGACCCAAGCAAATCATACTTTTCATTCATCATTTTTTCTATTGGGTGCGATTCATTATATCAACATTAACGTATGCCCAAAAAAATGTACATAAAACCAACAAAATAATTTCCCAAAAAATGGAAAAAAACACATCTAACCTATACACATGTCTACGAGCCTCAAAAAAAATTCATATCATATGGCAAGGGGCCCCCGGTTAAAAATGTAAAAAAAGAATTTAAAAAAGCGCTCGAATGAAATGGGCTTGTTTTAGTAAAAGAATATACGTATGGATCAAGTCTATCTCCCCGGGCCCCCCGGGCATGCCCGGGGGCCTAAACAAAAGGACGTCGGACGGGGAA
>NC_081344.1:36192548-36200037 GCF_029784015.1 Lycium ferocissimum | reverse complement strand
TATCATTTTGACGAGCTGTTTGTTATGCGTTAAACTAGACCTGATGAAATTAATTTTAGGCTTTGAAACACCTTTAAAACTCCTCATATACTAGGAGATATGCCTCCTACAATATAGGCTAAAATCGGGTCTGAGATTTTCTTGAAATTGTTCCGATTCATTTCGTTTAACTTCTAATCCTCTTCAACCTCATGTAACCTCTTATACATACATATACACAGTCATTTACCTCCATAACAATTCATATACATGTCTCGAAGGGTCCATAGAATCACAATAACCATAAGTAGAACTCACAAAGCTTCGACGAAACTCCGATCGAAAAAAAGTATATTCCTATCTTTTGTCCATCTTCTATATCATTACTAATAATCTCAAATACTTTAAAAGGTCACTCACATTACCTCATATACATACTCATAACGCGATTTCAAATCCTTTAGGTTACCGGTCACCTCGAGATACTTAAGACAACCATATTTATAACGATATTCTTACTAACTCGATTAACTTTCCTTGAACCTTCTTAACTCATTCTTTCTTGTTTTAATACAAGTAGCACGGATTATTATGAGTGTGACATTCTCCCCTCCTTTAGAACATTCGTCCTCGCATGTCAAATGAGGACTAAAACTCGTCAATTAAATAACCGAATCACCCGTTATCGCCAGACTATAGACATGGTTAAAAGATTTGACCACGAAAAGGGTGTTTTTAGGAATATTATGCCTAAAAGTGCTAAACGACCAAATGGGTCGTTACAAGTGCCTTCTCCGGCATACTTGTTCAGAAGTTTGTTCAGAACTTTGCCTGTAATGGCATACTCTACTACTTTGTAAATTGTACTTTTGCCTCCTCCGGCATAAGTACTTTTTGTTTTGCTTATCATAATGCGATCGTTTTGGTTTAAAAAAAAATGAAAACCTCCTCTACCTTCATCCAATTTAAATCAAATGATCGCAAGTTTATTCCAATTAGAGGATTGATTTATTTGGACTAATTTATACTTCTATATAAACTAGAACTTTTACCTTCTCCTAAGATACTAGTTATGAAATTGGTTCGAACTTTGTCGGTAACGGCATACTATACTCTTTGTAAATTGAACTTTTGCCTCCTCCGCATAAGCACTTTTTGTTTGGTCGATGATAATGCAGAATCGTTTTTGGTTTAAAAAATATATGAAAACCTCCTCTACCTTCATCCAATTTAAATCAAATGCTGTACGAGTTTATTCTAATTAGAGAGGATTGACGAATCGACTAATTTATACTTCTATATAAACCAAAAATTTTGCCTTCTCCGGCATACTTGTTATGAAATTGGTTGTAACTTTGCGGTAACGGCATACTCTACTCTTTTGTAAATTGAACTTTTGCCTCCTCCGGCATAAGCACTTTTTGTTTTGCTGATGATAATGCAGTAACTGTTTTTGGTTAAAAAAAAATTTGAAAACCTCCTCTATCTTCATCCAATTTAAATCAAATGCAAGTGCTTATTCCAATTAGAGGATTGACGCAAATGGACTAATTTATACTTCTATATAAACTGAACTTTTGCCTTCTCCGCATACTTGTTATGAAATTGGTTGTTAACTTTGTGTGAACGGCATACTCTACTCTTTTGTAAATTGAACTTTTGCTCTCCTCCGGCATAAGTACTTTTTGTTTTGCTTATCATAATGCGAATCGCTTTTTGTTAAAAAAAAAAAAAAACCAAAAACCTCCTCTATCTTCATGCAATATAAATCAAATCCATGCAATAATTATTCCAATTTAAAATGGACTCGATTTATACTTCTATATAAACCTAAGTTTTGCCCTCTATGGCATACTTGTTATGAAGTTTAAAAGAAATTTTTCCGATAATGGCATACTACTCTTTTGTAAATTGAACTTTTGCCTCCTCCGGCATAAGTACTTTTTGTATTGGTTATGATAATGGACTTTGCCTCTAACGGCAAAATGTACTCCTAAATAAATTGAACTTTTGCCTCATTCGGCATACTTGTTCTAAATTTGTACACAGTTTGCCTTAATTCAAGTTTAAATCGATAAGCATTACCTGATTTAAATTGAATTTACTATAATTATAATTTCAAGTAAATAAGCATTGTATACTAATTTAAGTAAGGTATAAAGTAATAAAATCGTAACAAAGCAATAAATCAATCAATTCTATTTTTGCCGATTAATTTTATCATGCTAATGTTCAATCGAGTCATGTATATGTCGATTTGTTTCTTAATAATCAGGTCGTAGAAGATGATTTTTTTTTTAATATTAACAATCTAAACTCAATAAAATCGTTAAATTGAGTTGAATTAAGATTTGTACCTTTTACTGATGTTGTAGCAGCAAAATCAATTGAGAAATCTGGCTTGAAACAACGATTTGAATAATGTGAAAAATTGGGAACGAAGTTTGGGTTAACGATATGAAAGAAGGGAAGGATTTGAATAAGGGTAGATTTGAATAACGATATTTTTTTTATATGTAACGATTTAGGGGTAGTAATGTCTTTTTACTATGTTGTTTTTGCTCGGAAGGGCAATAATTAAAGACCACCATTTTGAGGGGCAAAATCTAAAGACCAGCCCAAAAGAGGGGCATTCGCGCCAATTGCCCCTAAAATGGCCCTCAAGTTTTGATGTTTTAACGTGCTGCAGAGGGTATTTTTGAGAAATGAAAAATGGTAACTTTATGTTAGCAAAACCCATATATATATATATATATAGACACACACATATGAGAGTTTATATATATATAAGATAAGAGCCGAATTTTAATAAAATTAAAAAACAAAGAACAATGGAGGCACGGGGTAGGACCTCCAACAATTACTTTTTAAACGGAAAAGGTTTAAAGTGTTCTTAACGTATTAGAAATGGCTCAAAAATGTCCTCTTTCACCTATTGGATCAAATTTGCCCTTCCTTCCATCTATTTGGATAAAAAATACCCTTTAAATTAAATTTAAATCTAAAATTGCCCCTCCTATTAACAAAAGCTAACGTTGAATATATAATCTTTTAGTTATCACATGTTTTTTGTTTCCAGTTCTCCTCCAAACAAATGAATAAATCTTGAAGCAGTATCATTTATTCCCCAAAATTGATAGCAGAACTATATGATCAATTTTTTATTTAATCTGTCAAATATTTCTTCCAGAATTAAAAGAAGTGTTGGTCTTTTGAAAATGGGTTTGGGTTAAATGAGTTGGATTGTGAATGAATTTTGTTCTAATTACATGTGGACCAATAAAAATGAAGCCACATATTTAATTAAAAAATTTATATTCCACATCAGTTTTTCATAAAAAAGCGAAAGACAATTTTAGACTTAAATTTAACATTAAAGGCATTTTTATCCAAATAGGTGAAAGAACATATTTAATCTAATAGGTGGGGACATTTTTTGAGCCATTTATAATATGTTAAGGGCATTTTTGAGCCTTTTCCGCTTTTAAAATGATGAATTGTCGTTTGTATTGCCACATGTTGTCTTCTTGTTCATTTTTGGTTTCTTCTGTGGCTCCTTGCAACACCATATGATGAAAAAGAAAAAAAGAAAAAAAGAGAATGTTGTTTAATTTCGACCAAAGATGACCAGGAAATTTAATTGCATCCTTTTCATAAGACTAGACGTTGACGAGCTTTAAAAACTTTGAATCTAATCATACTTGATGAAATGTTAGATAAATACATAATATCGTTGTTTTCGTTCAAAGGAAGATAACGTTCGAAATAGAATTGTGTCAATACTTAGAAAAACAAAATAAAATACAATTTTAGATTAGGAGAATTTCAGATGCACCTTTGAGAAATTCTTGAGATTACATTTACCGTAGAAGTTTGTCTCCAATTTGTCTACACTCAATTAATGATCGTAAAACATGCTGTATCTTTTAGGAAAAAACTTAGATGAACTCAAAATTTGTCAAAGTAATAGATACTTACATGACATTTGTTTCTACATGAACTTTATAATTTAATCATAGTTAATTATTATGCATTATCCTCTCTATTTATATCTCAAATAGTAAATTAGTATGATTTATTTTTTTTCCTAGGATGGAGCAATATTAGACGGATTAGAATAACCTTTTTTCTATTTTTTTTTTTTTAATTGAAATAACCTCTGTATATTGACGTCACATTTTTTTTTAAAACATTATGAACACTCTAGACATGGCAATATTAATTAATTTTGCGTGATTAATGTTAATATGTTGCGTGAGATACACATAGTACTACTAGTCCCCCAGCAATCATAAATATTACCACGATACGCCCTAAACCACGCTTAACGTTACTACTAAATCGCTTAACAAATACACATATAACATTAACCACGCAAAATTGTAGAGTCAGAGCCCTAATCCTCATTACATATAACTTTGGCTGTTATGAGCACCATGTTTGCCAACAATAAAAGAGAATACACAACATACTGTGTCATAATTGGTGAGAACATTTGGGGATTAAAGAAACAAAGAGAAGAAAAGTGGAGGGAAAACGTGGGAAAGGGTTTTTAAATGAAACCCTTGTGGGTCCGTGAGTGGGTGTGAGTATAAAGACATGAATTTATTTTATTTTATTGCGGGGCACGTCTACATTTATTCATAAAATAATTAATTAATATTATTCATGTCGATTTTTTTTGATGATTATATATAGTTGAGTGATTTTATTGATATGTAGCAAAGTTCAATGACTTTCTTACATAATTTCTCAAAGCTTGAAGACCTTTCGAGATATTTACCCCCAAATGTGTGTGTATATTACTGTTTATATAAATGTATATATAATGATTTGTTTTTAGAAAAATTCTTCAATTACTTTTCTATCTGAATTTCATACTTTTTTTATTTGGTATGTTTTAAATATTTTAAACTACTCTACTTGCCTCTTTCTCGTTGTCGACTAGACATCATTTCTTTGTTTTTCTTAGTTACTTGTTTTAATTTAATTTATTTTCATAGTTTCGGAATTCTTATTTACAAATTATTAATTTAGTTAGCTTGGTAGTTATAGTTTTCCATTATTAGTTTATTACCAAGAAAATTTTGGAGTTTGTTAAGTGCGTAGTTAAATTTAACAAATAAGTAGAGTTTAGCATTTAGGTATAAATTACATTGATGTTTGTTAAGTAAAATTTTTAAAAAATTTCTAAAGTTAGTTAAATTTTCAAAGTTAACAAACTAAATAGATCTACAATTTATAATTTTGATTACACTTTATTTTATTTCTTTTATTAATTTTCTTAAAGTGCGGCCTCAAATTAATAAATAAAAAAAGAATAGTGGAGAAAACTCTTTTGGAGGTTCTTTTATGCACCAAAATAAAGAGCGGAGGGTAAAACATTTTTTTGGGCAGATTGCCCTTCAAAGGTACTGGTCTTTAATTTTGGCCCCTCAGAATTATTGTTCTATAATTTTTGTTCTTTGCCTAAAAATTTATGGGTCCCGGATTCGAACCCCTGCTCAGTCAAAAATATTAAAAAAAAAACTGCAAGGAAGAGTTTTGAATTCGCAAGGCAGAGTTTTGGATTCAAACTCTGCCTCAAGGTAGAGATTTGCCTGCCTTGGGGTAGAGTTTTGCCTACCTTAAGTTAGAGTTTTGTAGGCAAATTCTGCCTTGTGAATTCAAACTTTGCCTTGCGGTTTTCTTTTTAATTTTTGACTGATCAGGGGTTTGAACCCGAAACCCATGAGTTTTTAGGCGAAGGACAAAAATTAAAGACCAATAATTTGAGGGGCAAAAATTAAAGACCACCCCCAAATAAGGGCAATCGTGCAAATTGCCTAGGGTAAAACCAATTTGTTAAGCTAGTGTTGCTTCTATTGACAAATGATATCGAAGGCTTCCGTCACCGCTGGTACAAAATCCTAGGCCCGCCACTGAATTTAGAACACCATAAGGCATGTAGATTTTATTTTCTTTGCTACTCTTTTTTTTTTTTTTCCAATCTTTTGCGGAAGTTGTTGGTGAAAAAGGGTTTTAAATACGTCATAATGTGGAAAAGCATTATTGTGCATCATGTTTAAGAGAATCAAGGGGTTGCTTTGCTACTTGCATAAACATGTGGAACTTATTTATAACGGACAAAGAGTTTCAGGTCCAAATGTGGAATAATGCCTATATACAAATTAACATTGACTACAACACGATTATTAGGACTCATAGTCGGTGTAGATGTAGGACTAATAGTCCGTGTATTTGTATTGTACTAGGTTACCTATTTCTCTTATCATTATCCCTTTGTATTCATTATATATATATATGAATAAATATGCACAGCGATTGTTATCACATTATACTAATTCTCTATACATGATATCAGACGTTCAGGGCAATTCAAAACCTATTCAACCGTCGTCTTTTTTTTTTTTTTTAGTCACTTCTTCCACGATAATTTGACTTCCCAGCCGCTTGTTTCTTCCGTTTCTTCAGATGTCTTGCTTCCTTATGCCATGTCTAATTCTGATGAAGAACTCGAAAATAATTATAATGCGTGTATCTAAGTTTTAAATTTAATTGAAGTAAAAGTAGGTTAGCACAATTTGGCAATAAAAATTTACCTGCATATCCATCGGTGACCAATTCAAATTCAAATAGATAGTATTATTATTATTATTATATTATAGAAATGCTATTAGGAAACAAAGTTTTTGTTACACCAAATAAGCTTTGGCGCGAAGTTACAAAACACTTATCCACTTAGGAGTTAGGTGGATCCATAACCTAACAATTTTTAAATTTAAATAAATGTACTAGGAAGTCGTGAATATGTGTATCAGTAATTGTTCATTAGAGAATTTAATTGGTAATTCTTTAGTTGAACACGATACCTTGTATTTTGTCGGCTTAAGTTTTAATTTTCATCATTTTCTTCCTTTCCCTTCTCTTACCCCCAGGGTCCACCACTAAGAAGAATTTAGAGGATAAAAATTTAACGAGTCCGGAACCAAAATGCCCCCAAAAAACACATTTTGAACCAAAATACCCCAACAAAAAAAATGTTACCAACTGTTTTAATGCTAAAGAATATATCTGCGCTAAAAAAGTTAATTGGACGCCTGTTTAATCGCTATAGCTGTGATAAATTATCATATATAGTGTCCCTCTTTTTTCCTACTTTTATTAACCTCTTCCATTAGCACTTTTTAACGCATTTGATCATAGATTAATCATAAGCCTGACCACCTAAACTTCAATATTTTATATAGAACCCTACTTATTTTTGTGCGATTAATAAGGTAGATTAATACATCAAGGATACATAAAAGTTCTGATGCTTCCGTTTAATGGTTGAAAAGTGCTAGAACTCATTTTCGTTTGAAGGCTATGGACATTAGCTTGAAGTTCTTTACTAATACTTAAACTTGTTCATTAATAATTAATCAAAGTTAGTCAAATGGCGGCCATTCTACAAAAAAAAAAAGCTTAATTAAATTGCATCATTATAACCGAGTAATGAAAAAATTAA
>NC_081344.1:36185086-36192448 GCF_029784015.1 Lycium ferocissimum | reverse complement strand
TTTATTAATTTGAGGCCGCACTTTAAGAAAATTAATAAAAGAAATAAAATAAAGTGTAATCAAAATTATAAATTGTAGATCTATTTAGTTTGTTAACTTTGAAAATTTATCTAACTTTAGAAATTTTTTAAAAAGTTTACTTAACAAACATCAATATAATTTATACCTAAATGCTAAACTCTACTTATTTGTTAAATTTAACTACGCACTTAACAAACTCCAAAATTTTCTTGGTAATAAACTAATAATGGAAAACTATAACTACCAAGCTAACTAAATTAATAATTTGTAAATAAGAATTCCGAAACTATGAAAATAAATTAAATTAAAACAAGTAACTAAGAAAAACAAAGAAATGATGTCTAGTCGACAGCGAGAAAGAGGCAAGTAGAGTAGTTTAAAATATTTAAAACATACCAAATAAAAAAGTATGAAATTCAGATAGAAAAGTAATTGAAGAATTTTTTTAAAAACAAATCATTATATATACATTTATATAAACAGTAATATACACACATTTGGGGGGTAAATATCTCAAAAGGTCATTGAACTTTGAGAAATTATGTAGTAAAGTCATTGAACTTTGCTACATATCAATAAAATCACTCAACTATATATGTCATCAAAAAAATCTGACATGACAATATTAATTAATTATTTTATGTCATGTAGACGTGGGCCCCGCAATAAAATAAAATAAATTCATGTCTTTATACCCACACCCACTCACGGACCCACAAGGGTTTCATTTAAAAACCCTTTCCCACGTTTTCCCTCCACTTTTCTTCTCTTTGTTTCTTTAATCCCCAAATGTTCTCACCAATTATGACACAGTATGTTGTGTCTTCTCTTTTATTGTTGGCAAACATGGTGCTCATAACAGCCAAAGTTATATGTAATGAGGATTAGGGCTCTGACTCTACAATTTTGCGTGGTTAATGTTATATGTGTATTTGTTAACTGATTTGTAGTGGTAACAGTTAACTGTGGTTTAGGGCGTATCGTGGTAATATTTATGATTGCTGGGGGACTAGTAGTACTATGTGTATCTCACGCAACATATTAACATTAATCACGCAAAATTAATTAATATTGCCATGTCTAGAGTGTTCATAATGTTTTAAAAAAAATGTGACGTCAATATATAGAGGTTATTTCAATTAAAAAAAAATAGAAAAAAGGTTATTCTAATCCGTCTAATATTGCTTCATCCTAGGAAAAACAATACTTAATCACATTCAATATTTATAATAAATCATACTAATTTACTATTTGAGATATAAATAGAGAGGATAATGCATAATAATTAACTATGATTAAATTATAAAGTTCATGTATGATAGACTATGTAATAGTATAAATATTGTAAATATTCCCTTCCTTATGTATTGTAATCAGGTCCTGTAATTTAGGCTAGTATCATTCTAATTAGGGATACCTACTTTGTATATAATAACCTTGATACATCAATACAAGGCACGGATTGATTTACTACATGGTATCAGACTAGGTTTCCTTCCAAAACCCTAGCCGTCCACCTCTCTCTTTCTCTTCCAACCCTAACCCTAGCCGTCCCCTTTCCTCCTTCCTCTTCTCCCTCCCATGACTGACAACAAAAATTTCCATTCTGCTTTAACCGTCACGAATGTGAAATCCTTAATCCCAATCACTCTAGACATGGAAACCGGCCATTATCACGAATGGGCAACCCTATTCAAAGTCCTAGCCCGCGTTCACTCCGTACTCGAGCACATCATACCACCCACTGACACCGCTGAACTCACCGCGTATAACGCAACAAAGGCGGCTAACCTTCCGCTCACGGAAACGCCTAGATGCGGTGGTCCTTCAATGGATATACGCCACCGTCTCCCCTGATATTCTTACCTCTATTCTCGTGGCGGATGATGTTGCCGAGAAGGCTTGGAATCGCGTTGCTCAACTTTTCCAAGATAACAAACACTCACGGGCGGCGTACCTTGAAACTGAATTCACCACCACAAAAATGGCCGACTTCGGCTCGGTTATGGCCTATTACAATAAAGCCTGCTCGAGTCTCTCACGGATCAGCTTGCCAACGTCGGGTCGCCGAGTGTCCGATCAACGTACGGTCTTGCGACTTCTCGCCGACTTTACCGGAGACGTATGCACACTTTGTCACCACCATTCAACGAAAGATGTCTTGCCTTCTTTCTCCGGGTGTGCTCCGGACTCAAGCTTGAAGATGCGGCTGCGAGGAACGTGCCCGCGATTCCAACCCCGCGCTCTCTTGTTGACAATGATACTCCTCTCCACCACACAGCGGTAACAATAATTCCGCTAACCGACGTGATAATAATCGTGGCGAGAATTCTAACCGGAACAAAGTGGCAAAAATAACAACAACAACGCCAACCGCGGGAAGCAAAGCCGCGGCGCCGACGGGGCCTGCCCGGTGGCCGGTGGCGCCGGGACGGCCACCGGCGGGGGGCGCGAGGGCCCTGCGGCTCGGCCGCCCAAAGAGCGGTGGCCCCCCCCCTGCCCGTACCCGACGAGACAAAGGCGGCAGCGACCCGCCACGTCGCGACCCGGCAGCGGCATTCTTGGCGCGGGTCCTCGGCCTCAGCAGGCCTATTCCATGCACGTTCCTCCCAACTCGGGGTACACTCCGACAGACGTGGAGGCAGCCATGCATACTCTATCCTTGCATCAACCGGATGACAATTGGTACATGGACACCGGGGCGACTTCTCACATATTTGCCAACTCAGGTACTCTCACGTCTTATTTTAATTTTGAGCAATAATTAAATCATTGTTGGTAATGGTAGCACTATTCCAATTCGAGGCTATGGTCATACATCCCTTCCCCCACCTAATGCTCAATTACGTCTCCGAAATGTCTTGCATGCTCCAAAACTCATCAAAAACCTTGTTTTAAAACGTAAATTCACTAAGGATAATAATGTTTTACGTGAGTTTGATCCTCTTGGGTTTTACGCGTGAAGGATTTACCGACGGGGAGCCGCCCAACGAGATGTGAGAGCACCGGGGAATTGTATCCTCTCAATGCCACAATGGTCCACTCCACCATCCACCTTCCTTGCCGCATCACCTAGCTTGTGGCATTCCCGCCTCGGCCATCCGGGAAAAGCTATCCTTAGTTCTCTTTCGTAGTAATGCCTTAATTGAATGTAATAGGGCCCGTACTTCTTTTTGCACCTCTTGTCCTTTGGGGAAACATGTTAAATTGCCATTTTCGATTCGTTGTCGTTTACTACTATGCCGTTTGACATTATTCATAGCGATTTATGGACATCTCCCCGTTTTAAGTTCTAATGGGCACCGCTATTATGTTTTCTTTCTTGATGATTATAGTAATTTTCTTTGGACTTTTCCTATCTCTAACAAGTCCCAGTGTATTCTATCTTTCTATCTTTTAAGGCATTAATACGGACTCTAATTCGAAAGAGACATTAAAAACATTCAATGTGACAATGGGCGGGAATTCGCAAATGGGCAATTTCAATCTTTTTGCGCTCGATGGTATAAATTTTCGTTTTCTTGCCCCCATACATCTCCTCAAAATGGCAAAGCGGGCGAAAAATTAAATCCATTAACAACATAGTGCGCACTCTTCTTGTCCCTCCCGTCCCCCTCTTTTTGGCATCATGCTCTCCAAATGGCCACCTACCTCCTCAATATACTTCCCACTAAAGTCCTTGGGCATAAATCACCAACCCAAGTTCTCTATCAACGAACCCCTCCTATTCTCATCTCCGGGTTTTTGGGTGTCTATGCTATCCACTTTTCCCATCTACGACTATTCATAAGTTAAAAGCAAGATCCACCCCGTGTGTTTTTTGGGCTATCCGTTGAATCATAGAGGATAAGTGTTATGATTTGTCCACCAACAAAATCATCATCTCACGGCATGTCCTCTTTGACGAAACTCAATTTCCCTTCTCCAAATTGCACTCCCCTCCCCAACGTCCTATGAATTCTTGGACCATGGCATTTCCCCCATATACCTTGCATTTTCTATCTCCACCGCTCCTCCCGTCGTTCCTCGGTCCACCCCTCCACCGCTCTCTCCGCACCCGATGGACACGGCCCGGCCAGCCCCCCTCCCCCACCGCCCCACCGGATCGCCTGGGACCACCAGCGACACGCCCGCCTGTCCGTCCCCTCCCCCACCGCCCCACCCGTGATCGCCCGGGGCCAGCCTCCTACCACCCCCACGGTCAACGCAGCAGCCCTCCCGTACGGTTACTAGAGGCCAACGCGGGATTTTCAAACCCAAACAACCTTTCAACTTAAATACTTCCAGCCCTCTCTCCATCTCGCCTCTCCCGCGAAATCCTGGCCGTCAATGCTCTGACCACAATTGGAAAGCTGCCATGGTTGATGAATATAATGCTCTAATTAATAATAAGACGTGGGAGTTGGTTCCACGTCCCCCTGATGTGAATCTTATTCGTTCTATGTGGATTTTTCGTCATAAAAAGAATTCTGATGGTTCTTTTGAGAGAGGCACAAAGCCCGTCTTTGTACGCGATGGCGAGTCTCGACGGGTTGGAGTTGGATCGCGAGACCTTGGTCCGGTGGGTCGGCTACTATTCGCACTGTCTTGAGCATTGCACTTACACACTCTTGGCCCATTCATCAGTTGGACGTCAAGAATGCTTTCCTACACGGTAATCTTAATGAGATTTGTTTATACGCGTATTTTATTGGGTTTAAGGACCCACGCATCCCCATCATGTCTTCTTGAAGAAATCGTTGTACGGCCTTAAGCAAGCTCCCCGTGCATGGTTCCAACGCTTTGCGTAGACTATGTCTCCACCATTGGTTTTCACATAGCAGATCGATCACTCTCTCTTATTTATTGTCGAGGTTCTCGGCATTACATTTCGCTATATGTTGATGATATTATTCTCTGACTTCCTGCGATGCTCTACGGAAATCCATCATGTCTACGCTTAGTGCCGAATTTGCTATGAAGGATTTGGGCCCTCTCAGCTATTTTACCGGGTATCGACCCGTGCCCGACTTCCACGCATGTTTCTCTCTCGGAAAAATTATCGCAACAGACATTATAGAGCGTGCGGGCACGCACAGCAAGCCCCGGTCCCGGACACGGTCGACACCAAAGCCAAACTTGGTGCCACGGCCGGCCCTCCTTGCGATGATCCCACCCAATATCGTAAGTTGGCCGGCGCGTTACAGTACCTTACATTCACACGACCAGACATCTCCTATGCGGTTCAACAAGTATGCCTTCACATGCATGATCCTAAGGTTGCCCATATGCATGCTGTTCGCGCATGTCCGACATTCAAGGTACTTATTGACTTTGGTCTCCATCCGTACAAGTCCTCCATTGCCTCTCTTGTCTCTTATCTTGATGCGATTGGGGTGGTTGTCCTGACACCGCCGCTCCACATGCTGTTCTTTGTGTCTATTGCCGCGATAACCTCCCTCTCCCGGTCATCCAAACGAGCCCACTATGTCTAAATCGAGTGCGAGGCCGAATACCGTGGCGTTGCTAATGTAGTATCTGAGTCTGTTGGCTTCGCAGCTTCTCTTGGAGCTCCGTTGTCCAATTCGGTCACTACATTAGTCTATTGTGATAATGTTAGTGCCATATACCTATCGTGTAATCCGATTCAAAGACCAACGCACTAAACATATTGAGATGGACATACATTTCGTACGTGAGAAAGTTGCCCGTGGAGAAGTTCGTGTCCTTCACGTCCCGTCCCGCTAGGTCAGACGCAGAGATATCTTCACTAAAGGTCTTCCGCGCGTGCTCTTTGATGATTTCGAGGACAGTCTAAGCGTCGACAACCTCCCGCTTCGACCGCGGGGGTGTGATAGACTATGTAATAGTATAAATATTGTAAATATTCCTTCCTTATGTATTGTAATCAGGTCCTGTAATTTAGGCTAGTATCATTCTAATTAGGGATACCTACTTTGTATATAATAACCTTGATACATCAATACAAGGCACGGATTGATTTCCTACAATGTAGAAACAAATGTCATGTAAGCATCTATTACTTTGACAAATTTTGAGTTCATCTAAGTTTTTCCTAAAAGATACAGCATGTTTTACGATCATTAATTGAGTGTGACAAATTGGAGACAAACTTCTACGGTAAATGTAATCTTAAGAATTTCTCAAAGGTGCATCTGAAATTCTCCTAATCTAAAATTGTATTTTATTTTATTTTTCCAAGTATTGACACAATTCTATTTCGAACGTTATCTTCCTTTGAACGAAAACAACGATATTATGTATTTATCTAACATTTCATCAGGTATGATTAGATTCAAAGTTTTTAAAGCTCGTCAACGTCTAGTCTTATGAAAAGGATGCAATTAAATTTCCTGGTCATCTTTGGTCGAAATTAAACAACATTCTCTCTTTTTTTTTTTTTTTTCATCATAAGGTGTTGCAAGGAGCCACAGAAGAAACCAAAAATGAACAAGAAGACAACATGTGGCAATACAAACGACAATTCATCATTTTAAAAGCGGAAAAGGCTCAAAAATGCCCTTAACATATTATAAATGGCTCAAAAATGTCCCCCTTCCACCTATTAGATTAAATATGTTCATCTTTCACCTATTTGGATAAAAATGCCTTTAATGTTAAATTTAAGTCTAAAATTGTCTTTCGTTTTAACAGAAACTGATGTGGAATATAAATTTTTTAATTAAATATGTGGCTTCATTTTTATTGGTCCACATGTAATTAGAACAAAATTCATTCACAATCCAACTCATTTAACCCAAACCCATTTTCAAAAGACCAACACTTCTTTTAATTCTGAAGAAATATTTGACAGATTAAATAAAAAATTGATCATATAGTTCTGCTATCAATTTTTGGGAATAAATGAATACTGCTTCAAGATTTATTCATTTGTTTGGAGGAGAACTGGAAACAAAAAACACGTGATAACTAAAAGATTATATATTCAACGTTAGCTTTTGTTAATAGGAGGGGCAATTTTAGATTTAAATTTAATTTAAAGGGTATTTTTTATCCAAATAGATGGAAGGAAGGGCAAATTTGATCCAATAGGTGAAAGAGGACATTTTTGAGCCATTTCTAATACGTTAAGAACACTTTAAACCTTTTCCGTTTAAAAAGTAATTGTTGGAGGTCCTACCCCGTGCCTCCATTGTTCTTTGTTTTTTAATTTTATTAAAATTCGGCTCTTATCTTATATATATATATAAACTCTCATATATGTGTGTCTATATATATATATATATATATATTTGGGTCTTGCTAACATAAAGTTACCATTTTTCATTTCTCAAAAATACCTCTGCAAGTAAAGACGTTAAAACATCAAAACTTGAGGGC
>NC_081344.1:36156682-36184986 GCF_029784015.1 Lycium ferocissimum | reverse complement strand
ACAATCACCTAGTGGCTAATCCCTATACCCTCTTACTCCAATTTTAAGACAAGCAAATAGGCTCTACAACTCTTATATCTTATATCACTACTAACAGTTCTCAAAACAAGATCAATAAATGCATACAGGGCTTAATACACTAAAAAAAACTCTTCATGAATTAGCAAGACAAGTTAAAAATTACTCAAATTCTCATTTTAACCAGTTATTCAACTTGGGTAGTCCTAGATATCACTAAACAGGTCAAAGGAAAGCATTTTTTTTTTAATCTTTTCAAACACCCAACAAGGTTCAGAGGTAGTAAAACTATAACGACTCGTTTTGTCGTTACCGTGATTCTTCTATTTTTGCCCTCGTTGACCCATTCCTAAGTCTCGTTAGAACTATTTTGACCCGAGAAGATAGTTGGCATGAATTCATAGGCATCGTTTTGGGCTTCGGAATGTTTTCTAGAAAAAATTAGCTTTTAAGCGAAAACAGTTTGACTGGGAGTTGACTTTTGGGTGAATGGATTTCATTCGTATATCTATCAATTTTGAGAGATTCATAAACTGATTTATGATGCTTTGGTGGGACTGGTTCGGTTCCCAATGCACTCAGGTGCATTTTGGGACTTGGTTTGGGAATGATTATTGAGGTTTGGGAGTTGGCTTAATCAACAGTATCTCTGTTGGGAAATCTCAGGTCACGAGTGCATTCATAGTGTGTTTTACATGTGGATGCATATTTTGTTTGTTGAAATCGGACCTTGGATGATTATCGAAAATCGGGTTGGAAAGTTGGTTTTTGGCCGCTCGGGAGTTGACTTAGTCAACGGTATCTCTGTTGGGAATTTGGAGTGCGTGAATGAGTTTGTAGCACATTTTTACCTATATCTACATATTTGGTTTGTCAAAATTGAGTTCTGGATGAGCTTTTGGAGTTCCGGGGCGAAAAATCGGGGCATCTGGTGTCTAGTGACCGCTACAGCGGACCCTTCACCACTCGGGAGGCACCGCTACAGCCCCCTTAGGACCGCTGCAGTGTTTTTACTTTTGAAGAGGTAGTGGTTTCCGCTATAGCGGTCCCCCAGAAAACTGAAGTCGGGTCCAGTATAAAACCCTCATATCTCCCTCATTTTAAGTCCAAATGAGGCGATTCAAAAGCCAAAATTCAAGGAAATTTCATGAGGAATACAATGGCTCCATTTAATCATAATTTTGAGGTCATATTGGCATGAAAATCGAGGAAAAACAGAGACTATGTCGAATTTGGACTTCATTTAGGATACTTTCTCTCTTAGAAGCTTGGGGATAAACGGATTCTTGATTATTTCTCAAGTTTGTTCCTATGGGTAAGGTCTAAATCTCATTATTAATAGTTTTCATTAATTAATCCATCATTTTGGCTTTGTAAAACCCTTTCTCTTCCAATAATCTCTATGCAAAACCTAGGGTTCTTCAACCCAAAATTGGGGTTTTTCATGAAAGAGTTCTAAAAATGAATTGGCTTCCTAGATTGTGAATTAATGATGTTAATGTAGCTATTTATGCTAGATAATGATATATCTAGGCTTGTTAACCAATAACTTCCATTCTAGAGTTGAAATTCTTGAATCAAAGTTAGGGTTCTTAGACCTAAATTTGGGAGTTTTCATATAAATGATAATTTTAAGAATTAATTGAGTATTCCTATGATTAAAGTAATGGGTTTTTTCTCTTTTGGTATTGAATTTGGTATTTTGATCATAAAATTTCCGTTTTGCCATTGAGACCCGTTTTTCCTAAATTAAAGGTTGGAATTTGAGCCGAATAGAAAGTAGTTAATATGGGTATCATTATTCATGATTTCTTACATAGAATTCACATATGATAGAGTTTGGTTATTTGGAGATGCTTCGAAAGACAAGGCAATGTGTGGGTTCGTGGCACCTGTTCGGCTTCCATGTAGGTTATGGCTTCTCTTTCGGTAGACTCCGGTTAGTTTCATATATTCGTGTATTAGAAGGAATGGAGAATTAATGTATAGGAATTAGATATTTGGGATGGAAACTTAGGATGGTATTGTGTGTGATTTGTGTGTTCGGGCTTGTGGCCTGTAGATTCCTTAGGTTGTTTGATTTGGTTTTTCATTAATATTGATGGATATATGTGACTTGGAAGTAGCGGGTGAAACCTATTGTTGTGTATAATGATGAGAACTTCCCGTAATTTGTGATTTTTGTGTTATACCATTACTAGTGAACCTAGTTGATAGATGGGAGGCTAAAATACACCAACGATTGTGATTGAGTTCCAAAAGGAGTTGTGACGAATGATTGTGAGTGTAAGGTGAGATTACTTGTTCTAAGCTAATAGGTTGATTTAAGGAAGTGGTAATAATGTAAATTGACCTTGTGTGTGGAACTAACCACCTTGTTATGTGTGTTTGATTGTTCAATTGTGTTGGCTTGATGCCATGTGCAGTTGGTAGATATCGAATTCTACTTGTTGTCCTGATTCGGATAGGATTGACTTACCCATTGTTGGTATTTGTACTTGGATATATTGTTGGCATACCCACTATTAGTTCTTGAGTTATTGATATATGTTGGCATACCCACTGTTGGCATTGTGATGTGATACGTTGTCGGCATACCCGTGTGGTATTTGTGATATTGAACTCGACTATTGGTGATTGACATATGTATTGCATGCATTCTCTCATATTTATCATGCATGGTCGATACCTGGTGATGATCCGGTATCATTGATTGAGCGAAACTGATATTTGATAAACTCTTTTACTTGAGTGATTGTGAAAAGGCCGATGTCCAAAGATCCATTCCAGAATCGTTGTTTATATGAAACTGATACTTGATAAACTCTTTTACTTGAGTGATTGTGAGGAGGCCGATGTTCGAGGTTCAATTCCGAAATCGTTGATTTGTGAAATTGATATTTGACAGACTCTTTTGAGTGATTGTTAGGAGGCCGATGTCTGATGGTATATTCGGGCATCGTTGTTGCATGGCTGATTCCGATGTTATCCCGGAATCATTGTTAGTGCATGGACTCCGCGGGTCCCTCAGAGTGGTGCCGGTGAGACTCCCCCTGTGAGCAATTAGCTAGGGTCCCGTCTGTTTGTTTGGCAAAGATTCGGTACGGGTGGCACTCAGACTTCGCGAGTCACACTGGGTTGTGCTATCGAGACGTCTATATTTTCGTCTGGCGTACGTGTGTACACCTCATTTGCATGGCATGGCATTGCATCCATACATCTTGCATTGCATTGCATTAATGCATCTTGCATTGCATGTTATGTATGGCTTGTTTGAGATGATTTGTTGTTTACTTATGATGATTGGATTCAGATTGATTTATTCAGGCTTGGCACATTTGGGATTAGATGATTTAATTAGGCAATAACGTGTACTTGGATCTGAATTTATTGAGGTATCCTATAGACCGTCCATAAGATTAGTATATGTTTGGTCTCTATGTGATGTAGGATAACGAGTGTCTTAATGATGAGTTGACTACTAGACTGAAACGATCGATTTAATGTTATGTGAGTTCCGATATTATTGCGAGCTTGACTGGTGACTTATTAGAGTGAAATTAATGCTTAAGGGTATTGATATACCATGTCTGGTAGATAGCTATATGACTTGATTGGGTTGTTATCATGTTTATCTGTGAATCCTTTTACTGATATGTGTTACTAACCATTGTCGGTCTATGATACTTACTCAGTACGCGTGGTTTGTACTGATATTGCAGTTGCTACACCCTTTTTGGGTATAGATTTATTTCAGGTGATTAATCAAAGCATATGTGAAAATACGCAGTGCTTATTTGGAAGACCTCCTCCCATTTCATTTCGGGACGGAGATTAAGTCTTAGAATGTATGGTAATACAAATCATTAGTCGCTTCGTACTAGTCTGCACTGGTCATGGGAAGTGGATCGAGTCTTTAGGTTTTACATCATTGTAAGTTTGTTGATTTTTTCAGTTTATTGAATATATTATGAAGTTTCTGCTAAATTTCTAAGTATCTATTGATTTAAATGAATCGCCTTTACTTAATTGATGTGAAATCAATGAGAGGGTTCGCGTATGTCACGACGCCCCCGTGAGCGGATCGTGTGTCCCTGACACCCACACGTACCTACCTCGCCGACTAGGCGTACCCAATCCATCAATCCCTTAAACATATCTAAATTCATACGGTATACTTCACACAAACATACATATGCATATATATATATATACCGAAACTCCGTAAATGCGAGAAGCGTTAGGGCTATCATAACGAACGTAGCTGCAAGCTCGAACATACATGCACGACCGGGTGACCCACAAGCCACGTACATGCTCCACGGGCCTGTCTATCACAACGAGAATCGAGAAGGCCGGGACGGGACAGGCCCCGCCGTACCCAAATGACCATATATACGAACATACAAACAACGAAAGATATATACCAAAAGTGTCGACTGGGATCGGGAGTTCTTCAAACAACCATCGATGTCCTACACCGGCCCCGGCGTGTCCGCGCGCGTTCGTACTCGCGGCATGTGGCGCACCCCCCGAAGAACGAGCGGGGTCGACGAAAACGTACCGTAGTATGTAGCCGGAAACAAAATATACATAATCATAATCGGTCGGATAGTAAAACCGCAAATCGGACCCATAAGGGGTCGGGGGCCCCGAAACCCTACCCAAAGGGCCCCGGGCCCCGGGGGAGAAGGGGGCGAAAGGGCTCTCCCAACACCCCAAACCCAAGTATAACGAACGGGCCCGAATCGACGTACGAAAAAACCCAAAAGGGAAACGAGTCCGGACCGAACAACCAAACGGAATCTTTATCCAAAACCCAGTTTTGGAAACATGCAGGGGAGTCATAAGCATATACGGAAAATACATCCTTCGGAAACCCGCCCTTTAATAAGGGGCGCGTAAAGGGAAAAACCCCCCAAACATCCCGGGACGCGGGGACGAAAGGTTTGGGTCAAAACCCCTCCCGCCGCCATCCCCTAATATCACATAATCGCATTTCACAGATGTGACGTATCCGCCCGCACATCCGAGGGACGCGTGAACAATGGCCGAGGTGCACGAATCACGTAACCCGGCCCGGAGCAGCGCGGGAAGAAGCATCAGGACATCCACGAACGTATCCACGAGAAACCATATACATACGTACCGACATACGGACTTAATGAATCGAAATAGTTCGAAGATAGGTCAAGCCAAAGAAGTCGATTACGTTTTCGGAAGAAAGTATCCTTAATCGTTTCGGATATGTCGAATAATATCAAGGTTCGTAAAGATAGTCATAATGCTTAATAGTCAGCCGGACGGAAACATGATTAGCGTTACCTATGAAGAACGACGAAATAAATCGATTTGAGCCACACAGAGAGTATCGGGGTTTTGTGGGCCCACCTTGGACCCAACCATAGTGAAGTACGCAAATTATGGATAATAAACCTTGGGGAGTCGTCCATAACCATCTTAGAGTGTTTAGACTCCATTTATGGAAATTGCATACTTATAGGTCAATTGAGAAGAAATTGGTTCAATCTTCTTGAATGATTTGGCGCTATTTCCAATCTCGGTCGAGAAGCGTAAGTACAATCGAGGCTCGCTTTCAAGCTCGTTAACTCGTAACATGCCAAAGAAGGATAGGGAAGTCTTTACATACGGATTGCGTCTTACGCTCCTCAAATCTCAGTTCCCGTTTCGTCCAAAAACTGCAAATGGTCATCTTTACCAGTTACTATTCATGCAAGCTAACATTTCAATCTTGGGGTTATACTTGGCTACCGAAATTCCGGCAGCACCTCCCCTATAAATGTGACGCCCCGAGAATTTGACCGGCTCAAAATATCAACGCACCCAACAACAACATCAATAACAACAACAAAGTATCATAAAACACATAATATGGCTTAACTAGCCATTTTAAAGCATAAGATAACATCTTTCACTCGACCTTACACTTCCAAATCAATCTTACCATTTTCTTATTCATCACTTATCAAGATCACTACAACATAATTGATGTACATCATATCGTTTTTCACCAAATATACATAAGGTATACACAATATACAAGTTTTCCACCGAATTCATAATCCATTCAAAAAACCTCCAAATTTCAACATAAATATTCACGACATATTTTTATCCTTCAATTTCGTTTATAACAACCACCATATACATCTTACAACTTCATTCTTCCCAATTACATAATTTATAATAAAAATCATATACTTTCCGACAACAACTTAACGACAAATTTTTCATATTAACTTAAACCATTAAACCTTTATTGAAATCATAAGAATCATAACGACACAACTAACATATCAAACAAAACAATTCAATTTCATTTCAATTTTTCCATAGGTCACGGCCAACCTTTAATTTTCCAACTTCCGTCGAATTCATTCAACTTTCATTTCCAATATGAATTCCATCATAATTATAACTAGAACACAACATAAAATTCAACACATCTTCAATACACAACCATGCACATGCGGCTATATACATACACACTCCACACACTACAATTCACAACACACAAATTCTTCATACTTCTCATTTGTTTCATAAGACCATAACAACATAATCAACATACTAACAAGTTTAACAACTTTCCTTCATACAAGTACCATGTTCCACGGCTACAACACACTCACACACATGCACGGCTAACACACTCACAAACACAATTCCATGATTTCCATACCATTCCACTTATTCTAACATCCATAACCCTTCCATAACATGAAAGAAAACATGAAATTCTTACCTTTTCCAATAGCTTCTCCTTGCCAAAACAAGCACTCCCTTGACTTGAAAATTATACCAACTTGTAGAGCACCTTGAACTTGTTACTAATCCAAGAAGAGCCAAATTTTTGAATGAAAACTAAAGCTCCAAGAATTTTTTTTCTCTTCTTTCTTTTCTCTTTTTCTCATTCGGCCGAATGGCCTTTTTCTTTTCCTTCTTGATTTCTCTTTTGTTTTTTCTTGAAAATTCTAGAGATGTCATGCATATATAATTGCCCCCTTAATTAATCACATGCATGGCACATGGAAAATTAATTAACTTGGGTTTGGGCCTAGGCCAGTGCCTAGCCCGGCCACCCTAAATCTTGGGCCTCACTTTCTTATTTTTTTTTTTGGCCCAATTCTTCACTTAATCATATTTTACAAATTTCGAAACAAATTTCCAGAATCTAAGTTTGCCCTTATGCCTTCTTCGGTGTTTTCACATTCAAGCTTCCACATCCGCCACACACATTAAGAAAAATTCAAACATGGCCTTATTTCTCATAACTCACAATTATTTCGAATTTTCCGATTATGCAAAAAAGGCGGGATATAACATCCTCCCCCTTTAAAACATTCGTCCTCGAATGTTAATTCAACCCTCGTGGTAGATCAAAATCAGTCGGAGAGGTCTACTTGCCATTTACATACTTACACTTGATCGAAGAACTTGTAACGGCTTTCATTCTCCAACTTCATCCATCTTTCTTCAATATCACCTTATTAGGGTTGTTCGTACCGTCTTGAATCGGATATACGGCGGAGTAATCTTAACGGAACGAAGATCAAACGAACGTCAGACGAAGTTATATCCGGAATCAGAAGCGCGAAAATGCAACAGGGACGTACAGAGGTATATCAGACGGATCTATAATTAGAGTCAGACATATTGAGATTTATCGGACGTACTTCAAAATCGGTCGGACGTATAACACATATACCCGTACATAAATCCGATCGAGGTCGATGTACGACGTATGTCGAACGCATCCGCGATCGAGCGGTATACGAAATATATCGAACGGAAATCGTAGTCGTACGATAGACGGAGATTTATCGACGATTTGAATTCGATTCCCGACGTACCAAAGTATATCGGACGATTGTGATCGGGGTCGGACGTACGGTATATTAAATAGATACGTAGTGAGAGTCAGAAGCACTAAGGCATAGTAAACAGAGTTTCACCGAACAGGGACGCAGAAATATAACGTGCAGAATCACAGTCCGAGTCAAACTATCTTTATTATACTTCAGAGACTTACGGAAATTTCCTTGTCATCCTACTTACAAACATTTCCAATAAAGTTCAAATTTGCTTTGGTTTCGTAATCGCATGCTTTTCATTCTTCTCCGATCTCTTTACTTAATACGTGTAACCTTTTAAGATCTCTAATCACTCCACATCCAAATTCCACTTAAGTTACCCCAAATTCTCATTTAGTCTCCATATCCATATTTGCGAAAAATTCTTGACGTACTTCCTGCGGGTCACCCATCCTGTGATTGCTCGGTCTCGCACGCTTAACTTCAAAACTTTTATGCATTTCGGTGCGTTATCGATAATATCCCGCGTCAAACTGCCCCACACACGATCTTTGCCACGTGATTTACATAAGCTTCGCTCGCCTTAATAAATTTTTCAGAAATTTCTGTAGGGTCCCACCCCGGTCCACACTACACACTTACCATATTGCCCTTCAGAGTTCCTCAACATCTACTTCCACTTGTACTCATAATTATTCGCCACCCTAGGTTTCTAGATTTATACATGCGGCGGAGTCATCTCCGCCGTCTTCTACACGGACAATATCTTAAAGAAATCGTACATACATAGGAGATTCTAGAAAGCTCATATACTTATAAAATAACCAATTTCGGGTCCGACCCCGGAGCCGCCGCGAGGTGTGTCCACTATCATCCTCGTCTGTCGCTCCCTCGCCTATTTGGCCTCGGCTATCTCTTGCGTCGAACCCGAGGGTATCGCATGGATGATCGACAATCCCGCTCGGGTGACCGCATCAAAGAGAAATCCATAGCACTCTCCGAGGTAGCCGGGGGACATGCTCACTCTCGGTAAACAACCGGCGCACCCCGGGGAAATCCCCCCTCCGTCGTCCCGTGGGGCCCGCCGGGTGCCGCCTCGCATAACAACTATCCTCCTCCGCGGAGGTAGGCTTCCGAGGGCCATCGCCGCGGATCTTCCGAAATATCCGTATCGTAACCATCCTCCGCGGAATCCTCGATCTAGGGATGGAGACTCGGGAGGAATCGTAGCCGGGTCCTCCGACGAATCCGTATCACTGCTTGTCCCTCCGGGATCCTCGAAGGGATACATCAATCGAGTAATCGGGGCTCTACCTACTCGGCCCCGGTGACATCCTGGGGGCCTTCTTGGCACCCCCATCCCCCACATCAGACGCTGCCCTCTTTATCTTTATCAACCTACAATCACCTGCAAGGAGAGGGTCAGAAATAATTTCCAAAAATGCTGACGTTGATGCTCTTTGTAGCCTCGCTGTATATACAGCAATTCGTTAGAAAGACCCATCCTAACTATCGCACGATCTAAGATTCCAAGAAAGGGTAACATAACATCCTAGATGTCCTGTAGCTTCCTGTTTATAGATGTGGGGCCCAACACATCGATAAACAAGACTCTACTAGACACGGCTCCGCGTACATTCCGAGAACCGACCGCTTCCGATACCACTTTTGTCACGATCCGCACAGCGCTGGCCGTGATCGGTGTCCTAACCGGACACTCACACGTACCTACCGCCGTACTAGGCGTACCAACCGGCCGAATCCACTTAAACATATCTAAATTCATACGTATATTTCGCACAAACATACATATATATATATATATATATATATCGAAACCCGTACAAGAGCCGTTAGTGGCTATCATACCGTACGTAGTCGCAAACTCTCGAACATACGTACCCGACCAAATGACAACCCACAAAACCTACGTACATGTCTACAGGCCTCTATCATACGGTAACGTAATCGAAGACGGGGACAGTGGCCCCGCCGTACCCAAATGACCATATATACGTAATATACAAACAATGTAAGATATATACTAAAAGTATCACTCCGATCAAAAGGAGTCTTTCAAACAGTTAGGACGGATGTCCCACACCGGCGCATCCCGCGCGCGTACGTGCACCGCCGGGCATTGAGCGCGACCCCCAGAAAGTAGCGAGGGGGGGTCGGTACGAAATGTACCGAGTATGTAAAGTTGAAAACAAAATATACATAATCATAATCGGTCTGACATGTAAAATCGCGCGGACGAGAATCGGATCCGTTAGGGCCGAGTCGGACTTACGAGCGTACGTACGTAGAATCGGACCCCGAGAGATGCGAGAGGGGTGTCGGACAAAGCCTCTCGACCACACAACTCGTAAGTATAACGGACGTAATCGACCGAATCGCACGTACGTAAACGTGAGCGCCAGAGGTGAGTCCGACCGTACACGCGGACATATGCCGGACGTATCTTTATCCAAACCGCAGTTTCGCATCATGCATGCGTCATGCGCGCGCGCGCGTACACATATACATCATAAATCGATCCCGCCCTTTACTGCGGACGCGGTAACAACCCTTGGCCGTAGTACGGGACGCGGTGGACGAACGCCGAATCGTATCAAATGCCATCCCGGCCGCCATCCCCATAATATCACATAATCGGATCATAATCGATGCGAACGGATCCCGCCCGCACATCCGAGGGACGCGGTGAACAATGCGGTGAGGTGCACGAATCACGAACTCGGCCCGGCGCGGTGAATGCGCATTGAGACATCCACGAATGTATCCATGAGAAACCATATACATACAAACCGACATACGTACTTAATGTAACCGAAATAGTTCGTAAGATAGGTCAAACCAAAGTAGTCGTATTACGTCGAAGCGAGTATCCGAATCGTTTCGTATGTCGAATAATATCAAGGTTCAAAGATAGTCATAATGCTTATTAGTCGGCGATTTTAAAACATAATTAAGCGTTACCTATGAAGAACGAAAATAAATCGATTTGAGCCATACAGAGAGTATCGGGTTTTGTGGGCCCACCTGGACCCAACCATAGTGAAGTACGCAAATTATGGATAATAAACCTTAGGGAGTCGTCCATAACCATCTTAGAGTGTTTCGACTCCATTTATGGAAGTTGCATACTTATAGGTCAATTGAGAAGAAATTGGTTCAATCTTACTGAATGATTTGGCGCTATTTCCAATCTCGAATTCCGAGAAGCAGAAGTACAATCGAGGCTCGCTTTCAAGCCTGTTAGACTCAGAACATGCCAAAGAAAGATAGGGAAGGCTTTACATACCTGGATTGCGTCTTACGCTCCTCAAATCTCGCCCCGTTTCGTCCAAAAACTCGCAAATGGTCATCTTTACTAGGTTACTATTCATGCAAGCTAACATTTCAATCTTTGGGTTATACTTGGCTACCGAAATTCCGGCAGCACCTCCCCTATAAATGTGACGCCCCGAGAATTTGACTCGGCTCAAAATATCAACACAGCACCCAACAACAACATCAATAACAACAACAAGTATCATAAAACACATAATATGGCTTAACTAGCCATTTTTCCGGCATAACATAACATCTTTCACTCCGACCTTACACTTCCAAATCAATCTTACCATTTTCTTATTCATCACTTATCAAGATCACTACAACATAATTCGAGGTACATCATATCGTTTTTCACCAAATATACATAAGGTATACACAATATACAAGTTTTCCACCGAATTCATAATCCATTCAAAACCTCCAAATTTCAACATAAATATTCACGACATATTTTTATCCTTCAATTTCGTTTATAACAACCACCATATACATCTTACAACTTCATTCTTCCCAATTACATAATTTATAATAAAATCATATACTTTCCGACAACAACTTAACGACAAATTTTTCATATTAACTTAAACCATTAAACCTTTATTGAAATCATAAGAATCATAACGACACAACTAACATATCAAACAAAACAATTCAATTTCATTTCAATTTTTCCATAGGTCACGGCCAACCGTTAATTTTTCCAACTTCCGTCGAATTCATTCAACTTTCATTTCCAATATGAATTCCATCATAATTATAACTAGAACACAACATAAAATTCAACACATCTTCAATACACAACCATGCACATGCACGGCTATATACATACACACGGCCTCACACACTACAATTCACAACACACAAATTCTTCATACTTCTCATTTGTTTCATAAGACCATAACAACATAATCAACATACTAACAAGTTTAACAACTTTCCTTCATACAAGTACCATGTTCCACGGCTACAACACACTCACACACATGCACGGCTAACACACTCACAAACACAATTCCATGATTTCCATACCATTCCACTTATTCTAACATCCATAACCCTTCCATAACATGAAAGAAAACATGAAATTCTTACCTTTTCCAATAGCTTCTTCTTGCCAAAACAAGCACTCTCTTGACTTGAAAATTATACCAACTTGTAGAGCACCTTGAACTTGTTACTAATCCAAGAAGAACCAAATTTTTGAATGAAAACTAAAGCTCCAAGAATTTTTTTCTCTTCTTTCTTTTCTCTTTTTCTCATTCGGCCGAATGGCCTCTTTCTTTTCCTTCTTGATTTCTCTTTTGTTTTTCTTGAAAATTCTAGAGATGTCATGCATATATAATTGCCCCCTTAATTAATCACATGCATGGCACATGGAAAATTAATTAACTTAGGTTTGGGCCTAGGCCGATGCTATGGCCGGCCACCCTAAATCTTGGGCCTCACTTTCTTATTTTTTTTTTTTGGCCCAATTCTTCACGAATCATATTTTACAAATTTCCGAAACAAATTTCCGAGATTCCAATTTTGCCCTTATGCCTTCTTCGGTGTTTTCACATTCAAGCTTCCACATCCGCCACACCTGCTAAGAAAAATTCAAACATGGCCTTCTTTCTCATAACTCACAATTATTTCGAATTTTCCGATTATGCAAAAAGGCGGGATATAACGACGTCGTACCGAGGTGAAAAAGATAGGTGCCCGCGCGACCCCAAATCGGGTCGTGATAAGTTAGTATCAGAGCTTAGGTTACCGGTTTACTAGGTACAAGAGCAATGTGTAGTAGAGCCTCGTGGAATGATACGGAGACGTCTGTACCCATCCACGAGAGGCTACAAGGCAGGTTAGGAGAACTCCCTTTATTCTTTCTATTCGTGCTACTTTGGTCGAATTGGTATCTCGGTAGGGTCCAATTGGTATCTAGGAGATTTCATTTGGTATCTATGAATTCTTGTTGTATTCTCCCTCGAATGGCAGAAACTCGTTCTAAATTTTATGCTATCGATTTTGTTTGTCAGGTTGCAATACGATATGGAAAGTGCCGTCTTAATTCCGACACTTGACCAAGTTCAGTTTTAGTTATGGTGTGAGTTTCCATTGTGGGAATTTGGTTAAGATGTTTCATTGTTGGTTCTTTGAGAGATGTGGAGTTAGTAATAAGAGCCGAAGGATATCTATGATCCTAGTGGTCGGTTGCTCGGAAATGGTCAATGCATGTGGGCTTAGTAAGAGCGATCTATTGAGGATAGGATTGGATTTGAAAAAAAAAGGGTTTGACTCCGAATGCGAGGACGAGTGTGAGTTCGCTAGGGATTACCAGATTCGACGAGTATAGTGATTGCGTATGGTAGATAAGAGGAGTTGAGAGTAAGTACTAACAGGTCAATATTGTGAGGGAGCATAGAGAATTCAAATTCTTAAGGGGATTGGTATTGGCACTTGTTGTGTACATGGAATTAAGTCGAGATAAAGAGGATTTGGATAGAAAATTCTTGAACACTAAGAAGGAAATAATTGGTATCTGGCATGCTTATGAGAATGTGTTTGTGACTATTACAAGAGTAAGATTCTAGTAACCAAGCAACTGTTAGGAGTTATGTCCAGTATCGGATTGAGGCCGAGAGCCTTTGTCCTTGTTGTGTGGCTTCGGTGAGTTTTATTATTTATCGATGCCGTTATCTTGTTGAAGTTGATGGTATAGTCGCTTGAATAGTTAGGTGTTCTTAGGTTCGACAATGGAGACATTCCAATTTAGTGAATCAGAGATGAGGCTTAAACCTTTTCAAGTTATATGGATCATTTTGGAATTCAAAATAAGGAATGGAATAAGGAAACCTTGGTGGAGGAAAGTGGGTCATTGTGGACCAAGTATGTGCTTCGTTGGATTTAAAGTTTAGTCGGTTTAGACTCTAATACGTTGAAAGGTAATCTAATGTGTAAAGTGTGATGTGATTCTATCTTCAAGGTTAGTTCGGTAGTGTGCAAGATTTATGATTTGCGGTAATTGATTTAGTGTCTTCGAGAATTGGTTGGTGTTAGTCCAGAGTGGCAAGAATTAGGTGCGCCCTTGGGAGTACATGAATTTATTTGAATGATGGTATTGTAGTCTAGTATGGAATAGACGAGCTTGTGATTGTTGTGTGATTGAGAACGTAAGATTACAGAACGGGTAAGTGATCAGAAGTGGTGACCAGTGAATGAGTTAGTGTGTGTTTAAGAGAAAAAGGATTTGTAGAAATTCTTAGTATGTTATGGCTATCAGTGTTTCCGAGATGGGATCGTGTTGTGCTAAGTGTTTTATGTTATGAACAACATTGACGGAATGACTTCGGATATTAGGGGCCCGAAGTGATTATACTTGTTAGCACTAGGGATGGTGAGATTTTGATGCTTTCAGAAGTATTATGGGCTATTGAGGTATTACAATGGAAAGTTTGATAGTTAAAAGATTGATTTATGAGTACATATGTCCTTAGTATCGGAAAAACTTAGGTTGTACAGGAATGCGTATTGGGTAATGTTAAGGAATTTGATGCCGCATTCGCAAGATTTAGTCATCCGGTACCTTTAGAACAATTTGGGTAACTTTTGGTTTGCTATGCACGGTAAGAGTGTGATGGGTTTCGGATCTCGGAATCAGTTTGTGTGATTATTGGTATATTCTGAAATGGTGCGTTCATTGTGGGTTATTATGGTTTGAATGGAAATGGTTAGATCGAGTTTTTAACTCCAAGGGAACTTATGGGTTCCAAGCAAATCAGTTTAAACGAATGTGATAAGGAACGCCTGATTTTTTAGGTTTGTTATCAGTAGTCCATGTGGTATTTCACTAGAGTCAGCCTTTTGATTAGTACAATGGGTTATAATGATAATGGTTGTGCTTCGGAGAGATTCTAGGATTGTGATAAGTCTCTGTTCTGATCATTGGATGTTGGCAGATCTTGCTCTATGCAATACTCGATGGTAAGTTCCTAGATAAGTGATTTGAAGAGTTAAGGAGACTTAAGACTGACCAAGTTGGCTACGAGAAAGACAAGTTTCGATGAAATAGCTTAGAGTTTTCTGGAAGTTTTAGGATTTTCTTTTGGAAAGAGAAAGTCATGGTTTCAGTTTGTAATGTGTACTTCTAAGAAATTGTGATTCAAGGAGCAACTAGCTCAGAATCTCTTACCAGTTCTAAATGTTTTATGATTAGTTATGTCTAAAGGTTTGTCTATGAGAGATTCATTGTATGTTTTAGAGACATGGTAATTGGGTCTTTTGGCTAAGTGCAAACGAATTGCGGTTTGGGTTTGCTTCTTGTTGTAAGACCTTCGTGTTGGCTGTGATATGATTTCCTTGGTAACCGTAAGATTCTCCCACTCTCATTCTTCACTCGAGGACGAGCGACTATTTAATTGGTATATGATGTAACGACCTGTTTTGTCATTACCGCGATTCTTCCATTTTTGCCCTCGTTGACCCATTCCTAAGTCTCGTTAGAACTATTTTGACCCGAGAAGATAGTTTGCATGACTTCCTAGGCATCGTTTCGGGTTTTGGAATGTTTTTTAGGAAAATTTGGCTTTAAGCGAAAATAGTTTGACCGAGAGTGACTTTTGGGTGAACGGATTTCATTCCGAGATCCATCGATTCCGAGAGGTTCATAGACTGATTTATGGCGTATTGGTGGGACTAGTTCGACTCCCAATGCACTCGGGTGCATTTTGGGACTTGGTTTGGGAATGGTTATTGAGGTTTGGGAGTTGACTTAGTCAACAGTATCTCCTTTGGGAAATCCGAGGTCACGGGTGCATTCATAGCGTGTTTTTACATGTGGATGCATATTTTGTTTGTTGAAATCGGACCTCGGATGATTATCGAAAAATGGGTTGGAAAGTTGGTTTTTGGCCACTCGGGAGTTGACTTAGTCAACGGTATCTCCGTTGGGAATTTCGAGTGCCTGAATGAGTTCGTAGCGCGCTTTTACCGATATCTGCATATTTTGTTTGTCAAATTAGGGTTCCGGATGAGCTTTCGGAGTTCCGGGGCGAAAAACCAAAAACCGGGGCATCTGGTATCTGGTGACTGCTACAGAGGACCCTTTATGGCTGGGGCAGCACCACTACAGAGCCCTTAGGACCGCTGCAGCGGTTTGACCACTGAAGCGGTAGTGGCTGCCGCTATAGCGGTCCCGCAGAAAATTGAAGTCCAGTCCAATATAAAAACACTCATATCTACCTCATTTTAAGTCCAAATGAGGCGATTCAAAAGCCAGAATTCAAGAAAATTTCATGAGGAATCCAATGGGGTAGTCCAATAAGCATTTTGAGGTCATCGTGGCACAAAGATAGATGAAAAATAGAGACTATGTCCGATTTGGACCTCATTTAGGATACCTTCTCTCTTAGAAGCTTGGGCATGAATGGATTCTTGATTATTTCTCAAGTTTGTTCCTATGGGTAAGGTCTAAATCTCATTCTTAATAGTTTCCATTAATCAATCCATCATTTTGGATTTGTAAAACCCTTTCTCTTCCTAAAATCTCTATGCAAAACCTAGGGTTCTTCAACCCAAAATTGGGGTTTTTTATGAAAGAGTTATACAAACAAATTGGCTTCCTAGATTGTGAATTAATGATGTTAATGTAGCTGTTTATGCTAGATAATGATATATCTAGGCTTGTTAACAAATAATCTTCCATTCTAGAGTTGAAATTCTTGAATCAAAGTTAGGGTTCTTAGACCTAAATTTGGAGGTTTTCATATAAATGATAATTTTAAGAATTAATTGAGTATTCCTATGATTAAAGTAATGGGTTTTTTATCTTTTGGTATTGAATTTGGTATTTTGATCATAAAATTTTTGTTTTGCCCTTGAGACCCATTTTTCCTAAATTAAAGGTTGGAATTTGACCCGAATAGAAAGTAGCCAATATGGGTATCATAATTCATGGTTTCTTACATAGAATTCACATATGATAGAGTTTGGTTATTGGAGATGCTTCGAAAGACAAGGCAACATGGGATCATGGCACCTGTTCGGCTGCTAGGTAGGTTATGGCTTCTCTTTCGGTAGACTCCGGTTAGTTTCATATATTCGTGTATTAGAAGGAATGGAGAATTAATGTATAGGAATTAGATATTTGGGATGAAAACTTAGGATGGTATTGTGTGTGATTTGTGTGTTCGGGCTTGTGGCCTGTAGATTCCTTAGGTTGTTTGATGTGGTTTTTCATTAATATTGATGGATATATGTGACTTGGAAGTAGCGGGTGAAACCTATTGTTGTGTATAATGATGAGAACTTCCCGTAATTTGTGATTTTTGTGTTATACCATTACTAGTGAACCTAGTTGATAGATGGGAGGCTAAAATACACCAACGATTGTGATTGAGTTCCAAAAGGAGTTGTGACGAATGATTGTGAGTGTAAGGTGAGATTACTTGTTCTAAGCTAATAGGTTGATTTAAGGAAGTGGTAATAATGTAAATTGACCTTGTGTGTGGAACTAACCACCTTGTTATGTGTGTTTGATTGTTCAATTGTGTTGGCTTGATGCCGTATGCGGTTGGTAGATATCGAATTCTACTTGTTGTCTGATTCGGATAGGATTGACTTACCCATTGTTGGTATTTGTACTTGGATATATTGTTGGCATACCCAGCATTTATTAGTTCTTGAGTTATTGATATATGTTGGCATACCCACTGTTGGTATTGTGATGTGATACGTTGTCGGCATACCCGTGTGGTATTTGTGTTATTGAACTCGACTGTTGGTGATTGACATATGCATTGCACGCATTCTCTCATATTTATCATACATGGTCGATACCTGGTGATGATCCGGTATCGTTGCTTGAGCAAAACTGATATTTGATAAACTGTTTTACTTGAGTGATTGTGAAAAGGCCGATGTCCGAAGATCCATTCCGGAATCGTTGTTTATATAAAGCGATACTATGATAAACTCTTTTACTTGAGTGATTGTGAGGAGGCCGATGTACGAGGTTCAATTCCGGAATTGTTGATTTGTGAAATTGATATTTGACAGACTCTTTTGAGTGATTGTTAGAAGGCCGATGTCTGATGGTATATTCGGGTATCGTTGTTGCATGGCCGATTTTGATGTTGTCCCGGAATCATTGTTACTGCATAGACTCCGCGGGTCCCCCAGAGTGGTGCCGGTAAGACTCCCCCTGTGAGCAATTAGCCAGGGTCCCGTCTGCCTATTTGGCAAAGATCCGGGACGGGTGGCACTCAGACTTCGTGAGTCACACTGGTTTGTGCTACTGAGACGTCGATATTTCCGTCCGGAGTACGTGTGTACACCTCATTTGCATGGCATGGCATTGCATCCATACATCTTACATTGCATTGCATGTTATGTATGGCTTGTTTGAGATGATTTGATGTTTACTTGTGATGATTGGATTCAGATTGATTTATTCAGACTTGGCACATTCGGGATTAGATGCTTTACTTAGGCAATGACGTGTACTTGGATCTGAATTTATTGATTGAACTTGTTGAGGTATCCTATAGACCGTTTGTAAGATTAGTATATGTTTGGTCTCTATGTGATTTAGGATAACGAGTGTCTTAATGATGAGTTGACTACTAGACTGAAAGGATCGATTTAACATTATATGAGTTCCGATATCGTTGTGAACTTGACTGGTGAATTATTATAGTGAAATTAATGCCTTAGGGTATTGATATAACGTGTGTGGTAGATAGCCGTATGACTTGATTGAGTTATTATCATGTTTACCTGTGAATCCTTTTACTGATATGTGTTACTAACCATTGTCAGCCTATGATACTTACTCAGTACGCGTGATTTGTACTGAAATTGCCCTTGCTACATCCTTTTTGGGGTGTAGATTTGTTTCAGGTGATTGATCGAAGCATATGTGGAAATACGCGGTGCTTATCCGGAAGACCTCCTCCCATTTCATTTCGGGACGGAGATTGAGTCTTAGAATGTAGTGGTAATCTGAAATCATTAGTCGCTCTTGTACTAGTCTAGACCAGGTCATGGGAAGTGGATCGAGTCTGTAGGTGTTACATCATTGTAATTTTATTGATTCTTGAGTTTATTGAATATATTATGAAGTTTCCGCTGAATTTCTAAGTATCTATTGATTTAAATGAATCGCCTTTACTTAATTGATGTGAAATCAATGAGAGGGTTCGCCTATCAAGGTGGAAAAGGTAGGTGCCCGCGCGACCCCGAATTGGGTCGTGACAAAAACAGTGCAAATCAGAACAAAGCAATCATAGGGCACACAAGTTCTTCTTTTATACCTTTTTAAAGTCATTTAGAAAATGGGAAGTTCAGATCCATTTTAGAGACTCTCGGAGTTAGCAAGGTTCTCTATTTCCATAGCAACATCCAAAGTCAAAATAATCAGTTTTTAGGAAGAATCTTCAACAGAGCAGTTTTAAAAGAGTTTGAAAGCCAGTTTTACAAATCTCCTGAATAGATTTTCAAGGGCAATGGTCTAAACTAAGATAACAGGTTCAACAGGGATATGACAAACAAATAAATACCTCAATCCTCCTCTAGTTCAAGACGGGCAAAGTACAGAATCACACAGGACACATTTCAAGTTTCAAAATCATTTCAAGTTTAAACGGTATTTAAAGGATGCTTCAAGATCCAAACATACATTATGCTCCCACCTTGCTCTTAAAACCAACATGAGGCTCACAGAAATACACAAATAAGGCTAAGCACAAAAACATCCTATAGTCAAAATCTTTTTTCATCCAGTTTTACACTCTCAGATTCTTAGGTTATTTCTAAACATCTCATGCCATCTTTAAGACAAACTTTAACTATCAGTAACAAGTAGAAGAGAAAACCACTTCACTTTAAACTCCAAAATAGTTTTAAGCTAAGATGATCATCCTCCAGGTACCAAAACAGCCTCAATCAAAACCAAAGGACTTTATAACTCAATGAAACCATGACAACATAACAAGAAATCAGATAAAAGTAGCTCCATAACCTTTACCACAACACTAAACTCCACAGAAAGTCATATGGCAGATCTATATCTCAAGAATCCAATGTAACAGTAAACTATAAAACTAGAACAGACCCTTCTTTACATCTTTTAACCATTTTAGAATACCAATAGCATCTAACAACTCTTAAACTACATGATATCTACATCTTAACACAAATACACTATTTTAACAGTTCAAAAACACGTAAGAGCCAAAACATGTTCCAAACTTTCACATAAACATTAACACATATAAACAGGTTACAATGGGGGAAAAAATAAAGTAGAATAGGAGTATTACCTTTTTGTAGGGCAACCTAAAGATCAAACGAGGGAGATTGGATCAACACTTCAACAAACACTTGAAAACCTTTTTAAAGATGATCTGTTATCCCCAAATTCTTCTTGTATGTTATAGTATATGCTATAGTTTTTGGTATTTTCAATAGATAATAGTATATTTTAATAAATAGGTCGTATAGTATAGGGTATATTTCGTGTATATAGGCTAGAAAGTTTTATAGCATTTTCAGAACTTAGGAAATTTTCCAGAAAAAAAAGGACCCTGTAAATGGCCAAATGACCTTCTATTTATAGCAACTCAAAATAGGGTTTAGGGATAGAAATGGAAATAAATCAGATTCCCAACTGAAATTCCCCCCAATTCTTACCCTAATTTCAAAATAATTCCAATTTTTCACAAAGGACAGGAGGATATTTGCAACAAAATATCAAATTCGTACTATACCCAATCAAAAATGAAACACCTCATCAATACAAACAAAATACAGCCCATTGTATCAGAATCTACCCCAAAGAAATCCCACAGAATTAGGGAACAATAGAAAATAGTACGCTTAGTCATCAAATAGGTACAATCAAGGAATTCCAACGTAAACAAATAGTACTAACTAGGATAGAATTCCCAAAATCACACCCCAACTAAATCCAAATAGAGAATTCCCCCTAAATTCCTTTAATATTGTATTGAGTAGCACAAGATGGATAAGAGTTACTTAAAGAAATTTGGGTAACACCCTAGTTTAGGATCGATAATATGTGAAATAAATGAGAAAACATAAAATTAACCTGAGGAGCTATAATAACCCGGCGTGAGGGTGAAAACCCTCATGAATGATAATAAAAGTCCATTAATGGCGGCGGTGGAGAAACCCTAATCGCCGCGAGTGAGGAGAGAAGAGAAGACGACTCAGCCTTTACTCGTGAAATGAGGGGGCCAAAATTATCTTTTGATAACTTTGGTCCCTTCCTAAATATATAGTAACCCCCCAAAAAATATTTTTTAAAAAAAATTAAAAAGGCCCCTCATGTTTAGAAAGTATTTTTTTAAGGACCCCTGTACACAATTTTTAAAATGAATACTCAACTTTGTCAAAACTAGATATTCGTCTAAAACTCTTTCATAGACCCGTTTTTTTATATAATCCAAATTTATAATACGTCGTTTTAAAATATAAGCCCAATATTGACATAGTTCCGGATAATTTTAAAGGATGTGAAAAAATGCGATAAAAAATGAATCAATTCATACGTCGTCTTGATTAACGATTTTCCTGAGCTAGACAGAGTAGGATACGTATTTTCTTTTTGAATTATATTTATGAAAGTAAATAACTCGTAATTTCTTGTAATTGCTGGTATTTAGGAAAATAATAATTAAAACTCAATCCTTGCAATTTTCTCGGGATTTCTAAATTTTTAAAAAAAATTTAGGGCATCCTTACTCCGTCTTGGACTCGGAAAATTTGAAAATTAAAATGCACATTTTATGAGGTGAAAATTAGGTGTCAACAAACCACACTTGTAAATAGGAGGCTGCAGGACATTTAGGAAAATTGTCTTTCTTTGTCAGCTTAGATCGTCCGATACAACTATGTTATGAGGATTTCCTTTCTCCTGGTCGTCTATTATGATTTCAATAATGCCTGTGATGAGGAAAGCTTCAGTGGCCCAAAATAGCAAGTCAGTGGCAGGTAGGAGAACTGGACGGGTACCCTTTGGTAGAGGTTGAGGAGAGTGAGTCCCAGAATGAGGTTCCATCTCGGTCCTCTCATACTTTGTCCAATTAAGAGGAGCATAGAGGAGCCCGAAATCCAGGTCTAGGAACCCCAGCTCCTCCACATGATGCCTCAGGCTAAGATATGTGAAAGGTCATTTAGTTGTTGACCCAGTTAGTAGCCGCTCGGGCACAGCGTCAGGATATGGGTTATGGTGACAGGGCTGTTAGTGCCAGGGTTTGAGATTTTATTAATTTAGACCCTCCATAATTCTTTGGATCTAAACCAGATGAGGACCCGCAGAACTTTATAGATGGGATGTTGAGGACGTTGCGGGTAATGCATGCTTCAGATACTGATTCAGTAGAGCTGGCTTCTTATAGACTACGAGATGCTGTTGTTCATTGGTATGCGACCTGGGTGTTATCCAGAGGGGTTAATGCACCCCCACCCATATGGTAGGAGTTTACAGATGCTGTTCTTCGGCATTACTTATCGCTAAAAATTCGACGAGCCCGAGCTGATAAGTTCCTGAACCATAGACAGAGGAGCATGAGTGTTCGAGAGTACAGCCTTCATTTAATTCATTGGCTAGGTATGCTCTAGCTATGGTAGCTGAGATGGAGAATCGTGTGTATCGGTTTGTGAGTAGATTGGGGCCACATTTGATTGATGACTACATGACGGCCTCACTTCAGATAAGTATAGATATTTATCTTGAGGAGTGTCAGCAGCAATGGAGGACCGAACGTGAGCTTGATAGGGGCCAGAGTAAAAAAGCTTGATCTTCAGGTTTTTTCAGGAACTTCAAAGGTGGTCAGAGGCAGCAGTTCGGTAGGTGTTCAGCCTATTCAGCAGCTAGTGCGCCTTTATAGTTTCCAAGACCCAGGTTTGATTCCTATTCATCTTGAGCCAGGCCAGAGTTCCAACGCTTCCAGTTTCCAATTCAGGAGTGGTCCTAGTCAGACGAGGCTATCTCTACCGCGATGTATTCAGTGTGAGAAGTTATATGCTGGGCAGTGTCACTTGGGTTTAGATGTTTGTTATACTTGTGGTCGGCCAGGCCACATTATGCGAGATTGTCTCTTGAGAGGTGGTGGAGGTATAGTTCAATCGACAGGGTCTGCAGCTGGTTCTTCATTGTCTGTACGCCTTTCTGGGAAAGGTTCTCAGACACCAGCCAGTCGTGGTAGTGGCAAAGGTGGAGTGTCCAGTTCGAGCGGTCCTCAAAATCGCATCTATACATTGGATGGTCGACAACATCTCGAGTCTTCGCCTGATGTTGTCACAGGTATAATATTAGCTAATTCCCATGATGTGTATGCATTGATAGATCCAGGCTCTACATTATCGTATGTTACTCCTTTTATTGTTGGCCAGTTTGGGGTGAAACCTGAGTCTATTAAGCGTTTTGGGGTGTCTACACTTGTTGGTGATCTAGTGATAGCTAGATAAGTATACATAAATTGCATAGTTATAGTCTGTGATCGTCATACTATGGCAGATTTGATTGAGCTAGATATGGTAAATTTCAATGTTATCATGGGTACGGATTTGTTGGCTTCTTCTTATGCGAGTGTTGATTGTAGAACAAAGATGGTTCGATTTTAATTTTCGGGAGAGCCAGTTCTACAGTGGAAGGGTAATACAACATCACCAAGAGGTAGGTTTATTTCCTATCTCAAGGCAAAGAAGATGATTGCCAAGGGTTGTATTTATCATCTAGTCCGGGTTCAGGATACAGAAGTTAAGCCACTGACTCTTCAATCTGTTCCAGTAGTTAATGAGTTTCCAGATGTATTTCCAGATGAGCTTCCAGGTCTTCCGCCAAAGTGGGAGATTGATTTTTCCATCGACGTATTACCAGATACTAAGCCAATATCTATTCCTCCTTATCAGAATGGCACCAACTGAGTTGAGGGAGCAGAAGGAGAAGTTGAAGGACTTGCTTGAAAAAGGCTTTATTAGGACTAGTACATCACCGTGAGGAGCACCTGTGCCGTTTGTACGAAAGAAAGATAGCTTGTTACAAATGTGTATCGAGTACAGGCAGTTGAATAAGGTGACGATAAAGATTAAGTACCCGCTTTCAAGAATTGACGATTTATTTGACCAGTTCCAAGGTGCCAGATATTTTTGAAGATAGATCTAAGATCAGGGTACCAAGAAGCTAGGGTCAAAGAGAAGGATATTCCTAAGACGGCTTTTAGGACCAGATATGGCCACTTTGAGTTTCGTGTGATGTCATTCGGTTTGACTAATGCCCCAGTAGTATTTATGGATTTGATGAATCGTGTATTTAGACCTTTCTTGGATCAGTTCATGATTGTATTCATTAATGATATTCTATTCTACTCTAGATCAAACGCTGAGCATGCGGATCATTTGCGTGCAGTATTCAAAGTTCTTCAGGATCGGAAGTTATATGCGAACTTCTCTAAATGTGAATTCTGGTTGAACTTTGTGGCTTTCTTAAGGCATGTTATATCAGAAGAAGGTATCAGGGTTGCTACACAGAAGATTGAAGCCGTGAAGAATCGGCCTAGACCCATTACACCAACAGAGGTTAGTAGTTTTCTGGGCTTGGCAGGTTATTATAGGAGATTTGTAGAGGGCTTTTCTTCTTTTTTTTGCATCACTAATGAAGCTGACTTAGAAGGCAAATAAGTTTTAGTGGACAGATGCTTGTGAGCAAAGTTTCCAAACATCGAAGTATAAATTAATTTCGACACTAGTCCTGACACTTTCCAGAAGGATTTGAGGGTTATGTTATTTATTATGACGCTTCGGTGTCGGACTGGGTTGTGTGCTGATGCAGCATAGTAAGGTTATTATTTTTGCTTCGAGACAATTGAGGAAGCATGAAAAGAATTATCCAACACATGATTTGGAGTTAGTTGTAGTGATTCATGCGCTGAAAATGTAGAGGCATTACTTATATGGTTTACATATACATATACACCGATCATAAGAGTCTTTAATACATTTTCAAGTAGAAGGAGTTGAATTTGCGTCAGAGGTGATGGTTAAAGTTGTTGAAAGATTATGATATCGACATTCTGTACCATCCAGAGAAGGCGAATGTAGTGGTTGATGCCCTTAGCCGCAGATCCATGGGTAGTCTATCTTATTTGCGGCCAGAGAAATGGTAATTAGCACATGATCTCATCAGTTAGCTAGATTCGAAGTTCGATTATTGGATTCCGGCGATGCAGATTACCATTCAGGACTCAGCGACCTCATAATTGATAGCCAAGGTCAAAGAGCACAAGTATGAGGATCCCACGTTGGTTCATTATAGAGACACAGCCCCTCCAAAGAAGAAGTCACCATTTGAGATTTCTGTAGATGGAGTTCTCAGATATCGAGACAGACTATGTGTTCCTAATGTTACCAGATTACATCTTGTATTATGGGAGAGGCTCATTATTCCCGTTATTCTATTCATCCAGGGACAATGAAGATGTATCATGATATTAAGGAATTTTATGGGTGGGACGGAATGAAGAAAGACATAGCAGAGTTCGCAGCCCAGTGCCCTAATTGTCAACAGGTGAAGATTGAACATCAGAGTCCCGGTGGATTATTGCAGGGTATTGAGATGTGGAAATGGGAAGTAATTAATATGGATGTCATTACAGGCTTGCCCTATTCCCAGTGTAAGTTTAATTTCATATGGGTAATTGTTGATAGACTTACCAAATCAGCCCATTTTCTGCCGGTCAGGACTACTTACTCAGCCGAGGATTATGCGATGCTTTTTATTAAGCAGATAGTCTAACTTCATGGTATTTCGGTATCCATCATCTCCGACAGGGGTATACAGTTTATAGCTAACTTCTGGGTCTTTCCAGAAGGGCTTGGGGACTCAGGTGAGTCTTAGCACGACAATTCCTCCCCAGACAAACAGACAGGCTGAGCATACTATTCAGACCCTCGAGGATATGCTAAAAAAATGTGTGATAGACTTCAGAGGTAGCCAGGATGATCATATTCCTCTTATTGAGTTTGCGCAAAATAATAGCCATCATTTCAGTATCAAGATGGCCCCATATGAGGCTTTATATGGGAGGAAGTGTAGGTCAAACAATGGATGGTTTGAAGTAGGGAAATCTAAGTTAATAGGACCAGATTTGATCCAACAAGCAGTAGAAAAGTTCAAACTCATGCAGGATTGATTATTGGCAGCTTAGAGTCGTCATAATTCTTATTCAGATAATTACCGACGAGACTTAGAATTTCAGTTTGATGATTAGGTATTCTTAAATGTATCCCCTATGAAAGGTGTCATAAGATTTGGTAAGAAGGGTAAGCTTAGTCCACGGTACATTGGGCCTTACAGGATTGTGCGTAGAGTAGGCTAGGTAGCTTATGAATTTGATCTACCTTCGGACTTAGAATCAGTCCATCCGGTCTTCTATGTGTCGATGCTTCATAAGTGTATCGGAGATCCTTCAAGATTTTTACCCGTTGATGATGTTCAGGTTACCGAGCACTATCGTATGAAGAAATTCCCGATCTGCTATACTAGATAGACAAGTTCGAAAAATGAGGACTAAGGATGTAGCTTCAGTTAAAGTTCTTTGGACCAATAGGGATGTCAAGGAGATGACTTGGGAAGCTGAGGAAGATATGAGATCTAGATATCTGCCCTTATTTCCACTTCCAGAGGAGACCCAGACAGAGGCACCATTGCTTTCAGGTGCATGGTGTTTCATTTCTTATGAGTATTGATCGTGTGAGGCTATTGTTGCTATTGCTTGTTGTGGCCCTATGTGGCGTTGTATATTTTTGGTTGTTGTGACAGGTTGGTAGTGGTACAGTTGCAAGGGAAACTCTGTCAAAATTTTTATAAGACCTCTAGGAGCTTAACATTTGAGGACGAATGTTCTTAAAGGGGAAAGAATATTACACCTCGCCTTTAGTATATGCTAAAGTTTTGCTTTAAGTCGGTCTTCGTAGGTTCATACTGGAAATCATTGGAGGGTTGTGTACAAGGACTAATGGTGTATCACGGAAATGTATAAGTCCGTAAACATGTTTGAATAAGATTACAAAGGTTAAACGTTAAAAGAATCAGAGAGAATACGTTTCGTCGGAAAATTGGATGGAGACCATTTTCACTGACCGTGAATAATTTCACGGGCCATGAAAATAGTGGTTGGCCACCGTGAATTGGAGGCAGTGGAGAGGAGCCACTGGACTGATTTCACGGCCAGTGAATTTTTTCGTGAAAGTGACCATGGAATTGAGGCAGTGGAAAATTTTTCTTTTGTTATAAACTAAAGGGGCACGACCTTGGGTCATTATTTCACCCAAAAAAATATTCTTCTAGACCTCCAAGCTCTCTCAACCATCTTAAATCATCCATAAACATCCCAAGACATTTCAAGAGAAGATCAAGCCTAAAATCCTTAACTAGTTTATGGCAGGTGTTATATCCCGCATTTTGCGCATTGGGACAATCCGGTTTAACTATGATAAGTTAGAGACAAAACCATTCCGGGATACAAAGTCGGGAATTTTGACCTTCGATTTTGTTTTAAGACCTAAGTTGTTCATGAATTTGTTGGTATGGAACCATTAGGAAAATTTGGGACCAATATTGAAATATTTGAAAGTTGGCAAATCATGAAAATTTGGCCATTGGCCATGTGGCTTGGAGTGGTGCCCACACATTTTGTGGCCAAATTTGATTGGTCCAACCCATGTGTGGGCCATGGACACTTGGACAACATACATATAAGCTCAAAAGATGATCAAGTAGTCATCTTTCCTCATTTCCTCATACTTAGAAAAATCAAGAAAGTTGAAGAACAACAATAGCCACTCTCGGCCAAAAGAAAAAAAATGGAAGATCAAATTGAACCATCCCAAAATTATTTCCTTGGTGCAAATCCACTAATTGGAGGTCCCTAAGTAACGTGGAAGTGCTGTTTGGGTCATCAAACCATCCGTTGTGTAGATCGCAAACCCTAGCCTATTTGTGAAGTTGAAGAAGAAAGGTAAGAATTGATCTTGTTTTATGTGTTATGAGTGGGTTATATGTGTTGTAGTATGCTAAAATGGGAGAAATTCATAATAGAAATGGTT
>NC_081344.1:36094714-36156582 GCF_029784015.1 Lycium ferocissimum | reverse complement strand
TGAGTGTATTTCTTTTCTTGTTCGTCTTCGTCCCATTCTTGTTGTATATATGTGTGTTGGGACATTCTTTGGTCTATGTGAGGGCATAAGGATGAGAATTGAGCAAAATAAAGTGACCGCCTAAAGTAGAGTTTGTGTGCAGCATAATATATTCGATAAAGTAATCTCATGCATTGAAGCTTCATTGTTAGTCATAACGTTCTTGGGTTGTGCATATGGTTTAAAATCGAAAAATGGGGTGGTCCTTGGAAGAAAAACGTGCATGACAGGAGTTCAGATTCAAAACCAATGTAGACATCATTACTCTGTGATACCTAAGTGGTAGATTGAGTCATTGTGTTGTGCGATTTGCTTGAGGACAAGCAAAGACTTTAAGTTGGGGGTGTTGATGTGCCATGAAATTATGGCACATTCGATGCTTTTTGGCTATAAGTTTTGCTTGTTTTTGAGCAACTCTTGGTCTTTTTGATGTGTTTGTGACATGTTGCAGATGTGTAACGTATTTTGGGAGCAGGTCGTGGAAATGAAGTAAAAAGATGTTCAAAGAAAGAAAGAGAACTGAAGCCTGATTTATACGGATGAATATACGGATCGTAGAATATTCACGGTCCGTAAAAGCCATCGTAGGTGCTTAACAGTGAGGCCTCAGACTTGAAAAGGAAGTCCAGGCAGAAGTACGGACCATATATTATTTACAGTCCGTAACTCCCACCGTAGATCGGTTCCAGAGAAGTCTTAAAGAGAAGAGGATTTTACGGACAGGTTATACGGACCGTATAATATTTACGGTACGTAAAAGTGGAGCGTATATCTGTCAGCGGGGGAGGATTCTACGGACCATATAAAATGTACGATCCGTACATTGGTCCGTCGGGGGAAATTTTGTCAATCTTATTTTGCACGACTTTGACTCTTATAAATACCTTATTTAGGTTTCTTGTACACGACATTAGAGCAGAACTCAGTTTTATTTTCCTTAGCATTAGTTACTCATAGTTTTGGAAGTCTTTTGGGGATTACAAACAATTGCAATTAATTTCTGTTCAATTCCAAGCAATCAATTGTAAGCATATGATTCCCATTATTTCTTATTGTTTTTCTTCCTCTATGAGTAGCTAATTTCCCTTACTAGGGTTGTGAACCCAATGATGGGTGTTTTGTGATTGGGTTTGTGATTGATATATGCATAATGGATTGTTAGGGTTTATTTATTCTTCATTCTTCATGCATAGTTAATGGTTGCAAACATTGATTAACGCCATAAACCTTGATTTATTTGGGAAAATAATTAGGGTTGGTAAGAATAAATAACAAGAACTCAAAGCTTTAAACTTTGTTTAATAGATTCACTTAGGAATGAGACGAATCTACTTGGCAAAATTAACCGTTCTTCATATCACTTTCTTATATTTGGAAAAATCATATAAAGAAATAATTTTTATTTATTGCAAAATAGTAGAGATTCACATAGAAGTTAAGTGCATTCATATAGCAATCCATTAGAAGTATATCAAGATCAATACCCATGATCATAGACCTCATCTAAAGGGGACACAACCTTAGTTTCTTTTACCATAAATTTCCACAAAAGCAAGTAGTTAGCAATTAGTCATAAAAAAACCAATTTTTACCAAAATCGTCGGATTAAGACATTAGACCTAAATTTAGCATCCTACAACTTTAGTAACCGTTTCACACCATATTCCCTGTGGGATTCGACCCCAACTTTGTTGGGTTACTATATTTGACAACGTCCGCGTTATACCATTAATAGGTGTAATTTGAGCGTATCAATGACCACTGGGCAGCCTCCACCGGAGGTTGTCCAGCCATCAGCAATACCACCCAATACTATACAACAACCCATGCAGCTTTTACAACCACAAACCTATGCATCAACCTTAAAACCTATACAACCAGTTCAAAACTATCCACCATTATTACAAAAGAAAATCACGTACTTGCATGGAGAACCAAGATTCTTGTGGGATGAAGAAGAAATAAAACAGATGATAAAATAAGAAAATCTCCAATATGCCATTGTTGGAAAGTTTTCATATGGTTGGCCTGATATTAAAGAGCTTCGTAAACTTATACCAAAGTAGTGTGAATTGAAGGGAGAGTGTCCTATAGGTAAGTTACGCAATAGGTATGTGCTGCTTCGTCCAACCCTTGTTGAAGACTATGTGAACCTACTATCAAAGCCTGCTTTTTATATCAATCATCAAAATTGGTGGTATCCCATGAGAACCCTCAAATGGGATCCTTGGTTTGATCCTAATGCTGAAACAAGCATTGCTATTGCATGGATATGGTTCCCTTATTTGCCTCCAAACATTTTTGTCAAAGAAGTTGTTTTCACGTTAGCTTCAGCAGTAGGGAAGCCATTGCAAGTGGATATGGCAAAAAAGAATCTAACCAGGCCTAGTTGTGCAAGAGTTAAAGTAGAAGTGGACTGATTCAAAGATTTTCCTTAAAGGATAAATATTAGAATGAGAAAGAAGATCACTGGTGAGATTATTGATAAGTGGATTGAGATTAATTATGATCACCTGCCAAAGTATTGTAAAACATGTAAGTTATAGGGACATAATGAAGTTGAGTGTTTCAAGCTTCATCCTGAATTGTATCCAGTAGATGAGGAAGAAGAGATGAAGGAAGATACTAACAAGAAAGGAAGTACAAACAAAAACCAAGATACTAATAATATTGATGGTTCTATGGAGAAGAATGATCACAAACTGGGACAACATACTGGAGAGAGTTCAAAGAAGGTGGAGGAGAAGAAGAACAAAAAAGAAGACAGAAATCAGAAGGAACAACTCCCAAGAAGAAAAAGATATGAAGGGGATATAACAAACCAGTTCAGGGATGGAAAGCAGTAGCAGATAATAGAGATAATGGAGTGAAGGCTAACAATGATTGGAATATTACAGGTGTTGCTACTAATAATATGTTTGGTGCTTTGGCTGCTAATGATGGTGAGGAGCATGATGATCTTAACACTGATCATGAAAATGTAGTAAAAGAATAAAGTTCAAGCAAGGAGATTGTTAAGACAACAACAACAAAAGGGAAAGAGACAGCAAAGCCATGGGTAGAGGCATCGTTTGGGAAGCAAAGTCAAAAAAGTAAAAAAAGAGGTGAACATAGTTTGGGCAAGGTGTTTCCCGATATTCAAGTGACAGATCAAGAGACACTACATGATGGTGAAGGAGTAAAGGCTTCTGATACTCAAGAGTTTGGTCCAGAAATACAAGTGAATAGGTCAGAATTACTAAAATGGTAAGATCCTTTGGGTGGAAAAACTGGTAATGAAAAAGATGTGGAAAGCTGCACAGAATATTCTAGTTCTGTGTCCACAAGTATGATTCCTGATAAGCCTTTGGTTGTGGAGGAAGCATCTTTCGATCGGCTTGAAGTGGAGAGTAAAGGAGAAGATGTTGATAAAGGAGAAGATCCTAATACTTTAGATCCAGGAAATTCTTCACTCCAAGTGATGCATACTGAAAAGTTAAAATCTGATAAGGTAGGCAATGATGAGCAAAGAGACATAATGGAGGATGAGTCATTGGATCCTAATATAGAGCAGATTTCAAGAGATGGAGATTTATCTCCTAAGCAGATTAGTAGCTTAAAAAGTGGTAAGCGGACAAAGCAAAATGATGTGCCACTTCAAGTTACTACAAGGAGTAATAAAAACAAGCCTCTCAGTTCTCAATGATAGACAAACTATTATTTTGGAATATTAGATCAGTAAACACTCAGAATGCTTTTCAGAGGTTGACTGATTTACATAGGAGGCATCATTATGCAGTTATAGCAATTATGGAACCTTTCCAAGAGCCTGAGATGATTGAAGAATACAGGAGAAGGTTAGGTATACAAAATGCAATGGTTAATGTGTCAAAGAAGATCTGGTTATTCTGGACTGAGGAATGGCAAGCACAAGTTATAGTTGATTCAGTGCAGCATGTTACTCTCAAGCTATCTCATATAAATCTGCAGTATGAAGCATATGTTACTGCTGTCTATGCTAAATGCAGTGGTGCAGAGAGACAGGAATTATGGGACTCAATTGGACAGGTGGCTCTTAATGTTCATGTGCCCTGGATAGTTGGGGGTGACTTTAATGTTATTCTCAAACCTGAGGAAAAGTTGGGAGGCCTTCCAGTTCATCACTCAGAAACTGCTGAATTTGCTCATTTTGTTAATAATTGTGGTTTGTTGGAGCTGAAATTCTCTGGGAGCAGATACACTTGGTGGAATGGTAGAATAGAGGAGGATTGCATATTCAAGAGACTTGATAGAATTCTGGCCAATCAGGAATTCATGGATTTATTCCCATCAGGTGAAGTTGTTTATCAGATTAGACATGGTTCTGATCATGCTCCTCTCTATGTAGTTTGTGATTGTCAGACTGAAGTGGTAGTTAAGCCTTTTAAATTCCTGAATTTTGGACTTCTCACCCAAAGTTCATGGAAGTGGTGGAAAATAACTGGTGTTTGGATTTTACAGCTAATCCTTTCATTGTGTTTCATGCTAAAATGAAAAAGGTGAAGCAGGCCTTGGCAGTATGGAGTAGGGAAACATATGGCAATATTTTCCAGCAGATTTCCACTATGGAGGATGTGATCAAAGTGAAGGAGCTGCAGTTTGAATTGAATCCCTCAAGTCTGAATAGAGAAGCTTTGCACAAAGCTCAGGCTGATCTTAATAATTATTTATGCTTGGAGGAGGTATATTGGAAACAAAAGTCTGGCATGAGGTGGTTCAAGGATGGAGACAGAAATACCAAGTTTTTTCATAATTATGTTAAAGGAAGAAGGAGGAAGTTGGCAGTTCATACTATACAAAATAGGCAAGGGGACTGGTTAAACACAAATGCTGATATTGGACAGGAAGCTGTTTCTTTCTATCAACACCAGTTCAGACAAGAAGCAACATCAGGTGATTATGAGATGCTTAAGAAGATTCCTAAGGTGATCACTAATGCATAGAATGAGGACTTGACTGCTTTACCTAGTGACGAAGAAGTCAAGAATGCAGTGTTTGGATTAAATGGAGATAGTATCGGTGGTCCAGATGGTTTTTCAGGCCATTTCTTTCAAACATGCTGGAGTATCATAGGTGGAGATGTAATTAATATGGTAAGGGCCTTCTTCTGTGGCCAAGAACTGCCAAGATGCATCACTCACACAAATCTTATGCTGATTCCAAAAAAGGAGAATATAAACACCTTTGCTGATCTGAGACCTATCAGGCTGAGCAGTTTTGCTAATAAAATCATCTCTAGAGTTTTGTATGAAAGAATTGTTCCATTGTTTCCTGCTATAATATCAACCATGCAGACTGGTTTTGTTAAAGGTAGGAGCATTGTGGAGAATGTACTATTGGCCCAAGAGATCATCAGGGATATTAATAAGAGAAACAAACTACACAATGTGGTGGTAAAGCTTGACATGGCAAAAGCTTATGATAGAGTTTCATGGATATACTTAACTAAAGTGCTTAGACTATTTGGTTTCTCTGAAATTATCATAGATATGGTTTGAAGAATGGTATCAAACAACTGGTATTCAGTATTGATTAATGGGAAATCTCATGGCTTTTTTAAGTCATCAAGGGGTTTGAAGCAAGGTGATCCACTCTCTCCAACACTGTTCATAATAGCTGCTGAGGTTTTGGCCAGAAATTTGAATGACTTGCATGATGATCCAGCATTCAAGGGATATGGTATGCCAAAGTGGAGTCCTCAGATCAATTATATGTCATATGTAGATGACACAATCTTATTTTGCTCAGCAGATCCTGTTTCTTGGAGAAAGACGAGGAAAGTGCTAAGAAACTATGAGAAAGTGTCAGGTCAGCTGGTAAATAATGAGAAGAGTTCTTTCTACTTGCATGAAAAGGTCCCAGCAACTATTGTTAGAGTAAAAAGGAAAACTGGGATGAGCAAAGGAACTTTTCCATTTACATACTTGGGATGTCCAGTCTTCTACGGAAAAAGAAAGATAGTGTACTATGAAGGTTTAATAAAAAAGGTGATGAATAGAGTAATGTCTTGGCAAAACAGGCTACTGTCATTTGGTAGAAGGTATATTTTGATTGCTCATGTTCTGCAGACTATGCCAGTTTATCTGTTATCTGCTACAAATCTATTAAAAGGGGTGATTGAGCAGCTGCACAAGATTTTTGCCAAATTCTTTTGGAGTAATACTACAAGAGTTAAAGGAAAACACTGGGTTGCATGGGAGAAGATGTGTTTAGCAAAAGAGAAGGGAGGTCTTGCATTTAGATCTCTACATGGTATCTCAAAAGCTCTTTTTGCAAAACTGCGTGGAACTTTAGAACATCAGTGTCATTATGGGGTGCTTTCATGGTTAACAAGTACTGTAAAAAACTTCATCCTGTTATTGCACAAGCCAAGGATGCATCTCATGCATGGAAGAAAATAGTAACTGTAAGGGAAGACATTGAGCACAATATATGGTGGCAGATCAAGGCAGGTACTTCTACTTTCTGGTTTGATAACTGGACAAGACAAGGGGCATTGTTTTTTTGGATAATGAGCACAACTTAGAAGATGAGAATGAAGTTAAGGAATATATTCTGAATGGAGAATGGGATCAGCAGAAATTAACCTCAGTTTTGTCAAGTGAAACAGTGGAATACATTGTGGAAAATATCAGTCCTGCTTTAATGGAGGCTGATAATGATAAGGCCTGGTGGATGGGGGAAAACAGTGGTCAATTCTTTGTTAAGTGCGCATGGGAAGCGGTAAGGCAAAAACAAGAAGCCAGATCAGTGTATAAATTCATATGGTTGAAGGGCATGCCAATAAAGATCAGCTTCTTCTTGTGGAGACTATGGAAAGGGAGAATTTCCACTGATGATAATCTAAAGAGGATGCATATCAGTCTTGTATCAAGATGCTGGTGTTGTGAGGATCATAAGCAAGAGACCATGTCTCATTTATTTCTAACATCTCCAACAGCTTTTAAGCTCTGGAAATAGTTTGCTTCTTGTGCAGGTTTAAACATAGAAGGGCTGCACCTGCAGCAAGTCATAACACTTTGGTGGATAGCTCCTGCATCACACAAGTTACATACCATCTTTCAAGCCACTTCTTCTATCCTAGTATGGGAAATATGGAAAAGGACAAATTCTATCAAGCATGGCAGGAATACTACATACAGCAGAATGGTGTATCAAGTTTAGCAGGCCATATATCAGCTGGTTCAAGTGAAATATCCATGGATGAGGAGGCTTCCACCAGATTAGCCTTCTATAGTGGAGATGAAGCCTTGGCTTATATTGTGTGAGCATCTCATTATCAAGGAATACTCTAACAATTTGCAAGAGATGTTCGGTTGAAACCGACTCAACCGGCATTGAAGAACACTATTCAGGATGTATGGAAAATACCTTGGTAGCTAGTGGACAGGGTAGAGTTGATGCAGCAAAGAATGAGGCACCTGAACATGGACATCAAGCATGTTTTCAGAGAAGGCAATCAATTAGCAGATTTTTTTGGCAAACACTGCTTTTCAACATGATAAGTTGCTGGAGTTTCATAGTTTTCAGGAGCTACCATCCATGGGAAGGAAGATTATAAACATGGACAAGTCACAAATTCCATCATTGAGGATCAAAACAAGGAAGATTCAAAGATGCTTAGAATGATATATAGCTATAGGTGGTATTTTCTTTATCATAGTGTAAAACCATCTTGTTTGAGTATTCATCAAGATGGTTCAAGTTCTATATTCTTATTTCTGATGTAGAAGACTTTTTTTGATTAATAAAAAACTAGAAGGCATGCCTTCTGGATATTCAAATAAAAATAAAAGAAATTGAAACAAAACAAAATAACAGAGAAATATTAGGATTCATCAATAAAATCTCTGTTTCAACCAAAAAAAAAAAAGTATATATATATCGAATATTATGGACTATAATAGTATACCTAACCTATTTTCCTAGAACTATTTTCCTATACTCTAAGTATTTTTCAAAACTGTTTTGAGGTGGACTTACGTAGGGTCCTACTTAGGCTAAGAGCCTTCAGGTATTAGTCTAAGTGTTCTAGTCCGACACCCTAAACGCCTAATTTTGGGCAAAATTTTACCACTTTTGATTCTTCAAACGTGGTATTTTTGCATAAATGACTAATTTCTATTTGCGAAAATATAAAACAAAACTATTTTTATCACAACCAATTTATATCTATATGGAAATATTATTAGAACCCATAGGTAAACCGCAATTGAGCGGATCCTTAATACCGGGGTGCCTAACACCTTCCCCGGGGGATCATCAGAACCCCTACCCATACTTTGGTTAGATTAGGATTCTTTTAAAATTTAACCGTTTTGAATGAACCCTTTTCGAACTGGTTTTTCCAATTTCCTAAAAATTAGGTGGCGACTCTAAAATAAGTCCATTTAGAGCACCATCCACGTAGAAGTATATTTTTTCCTTTTCCCGGTATGATTGACAATCGTACTTCCTCGGGACACTTTCCTTTTTAAATGAGGCAAGTGCAATTATGAATCGAAAAAAATAGAACTACTACATGGTGCACTTCACACCATAAACAAGACTATGCTAGACACGACTCATAGACAACCCTAGCACGCAACTGCTCTGATATCAAATTTGTCACGACCCAATCTGGAGGGTAATGCCGAGCACTCGGGCCCTACACCTAAGCACCGCTAACATACTTTACTACTATGATCATAAACAAGATAGAAATATGCTAAGTCATAGAAGAGATGTGCTGAAAAGGAATGAGCCTATAACGATACACTATACAACCAAGCTGGGAAAAACTGTACGGTAGAATATAGACCGTGCATGACTGTCTACAAGCCTCTAATCGAACGTCTGTCATAAAGAAGTCGGGACAGGGCCCTGACCAACCTATATATACACAAAAGAATGACATACCAAAACTCAACAGCAACTCCGGAATAAAAGAAGTGCTCCAACGTCTACTGAACTACAACCTACTGAGGCGGATCACCAATCTATCTATCTGCACCGGCGGGTATGAAACGCAGCGCCCCCAAAAAAGAGACGTTAGTAGAAAAAAAGTGCAAAGTATGTAAGGCATGAGAGTAATAAGAAAGATACATAAGAGAACATAGAATGTAATTGATGCATCATCTATGCCTGACCTGCTTCTGTGAACCAACGTTGTACATAATTGCTGTGCAGGCATGCATGAGGTCATACATATAGATATGTGTATATAATGCCTGTCAAGCCTCTGTGGGCATCCCATCATATCGTATCGGCCTCTGTGGGCATCATCATCATTATCATCGTAATCATCATATGATCAGCTGTAGTGCGTATATAACGTTGTCACCTTCCCCATACCCCCCCCCCTACACACACATATATATAATACATAATACATAATATACACGTATATAGGGCCTAAGGGGTCATAAATTTGTATATGCATAAATGTAAATGAAATACAATGCATGTCATGATAAGAGTACAAGTAACTCTAGAGATCATACTGAATTTTTAGGAAGACTTCCTAAAGATACATTATGGAATATGAATCAAGTCGATCACCCCTAACATTAAGCGTAGAACCATTATGGATTAATGTCACGTGTACGTCTTGTTCATAAGGATCATGCCGAAAAGAAAGAAATGGATAGCCTTAACATACCTCATCATCCTCTTAACCACTCAACGTTTGTGTTATCGAGCTAGAAAATCTACATTCAAGATGATCCACACTAAGGTTAAGTCATTGAAGCACTTACAAAGTCAAGCTAAACTAATAGGTGAGCTAACGAAATTTGAGCAGCATTTTCCCTACATTACTTACTTCCATCAATCTTCAAAACAACACCCAAATATCATTAACAATACCATAGACAAAATATTACATTCAAACTGAACTCAAATCAGTCCCAAAACTTCCTTTCATAATCAGTCCATAACAAATACTTCAACTCAACACCTTATAACCTTTCTTCCATAACTATTTTCACATTTAAGACTTGCTAAGTCTTCATATCAACTCAAAATAAGAAATAAACTGAGAATCATAGCTTATTATTGGAAGAAATTCACCCCACACAATTTACTTTAAATCTTGTCCACCATAACTTCAACCAGAAGCAAACAAAAGTTCCTTACATAAACTAGTTAAGGATTTTAGGCTTGATCTTCTCTTGAAATAGCTTGGGATGTTTATGGATGATTTAATATGGTTGAGAGAGCTTGGAGGTCTAGAAGAATCTTTTTTTAGGTTAAATAATGACCCAAGGTCGTGCCCTTTAATTTATAACAAAAGTGAAATTTTCCACTGCCTCAATTTCATGGACCGTGAAAAAATTCACTGGCCGTGAAATCAATCCAGTGGCTCCTCTCCATTGCCTCCAATTCACGGTGGCCGACCACCATTTTTACGGACCGTTAAAATGGTCTCCATCAAATATTTTAATGAAACTTATTCTCTCTGATTCTTTTAATGTCTAACCTTCGCAATCTTATTCAAACATGTTTAAGGGTGTGTGATAGAATTGAGATAATTTAGGACTTACGGTTGTTTTTGTGATGACATAGCTTTACTTACTTTTATTGATTGTTGTTTCTGTGGGCTTATCTTATTTCAGTGTTGGATGATACTTGTTGATAATTTCATACGGTTATGTGTTGTTGTGCCTATCTATCTATTCTATTGATTTTATGCATGATACTAATCTTAGTCGGCCTATGATATCTATTAGTACATAGTATTTGTGTTGATACTACCTTGCTGCACTCTTTTGAGTGCGGATTATGATCCAGAGACATCCACCAGACCTCATATTTAGCGTAAAGCCAGTTTCTGACAGATCTGAGGGTGAGCTCATATCCATGCCAGGCTACCTGAAGATATTCTCTTATTAATTTCTACTTTCATTCTAGACATTACTTATGTTATTTCAGAAAATTGTTGACAGTTTATGTTTTAGAGTCCTTGTATGATGACTTTCGAAAATTTGGGGATGTAATAGTTAGATTTCTGCACTTTTATTTATTGATGACATGACTAGACAAATTTATGATTTAATTCTGGTTATCGATTTATAATTGTTCAAAATGATTTGATAATTGGGTAAGGGGCTGATTCGCCCACTAGGGGATTTATGTGGGTGCCACTCATGACTACTTAGGTCATGACAAAGTTGGTATTAGAGCCCTAGGTTCGTTGATCTCATTGTACAAGGACATGTCTAGTAGAGTCTTGTGTATCAGTGCAGAGACGTCTGTACTTATCTTCGAGAGGCTATGGGACACTAAGAAAATTCAAATTCTTTCTTTCTTTCGTGCTACTTGATTCCTCTGGATGATTCAATTTGTTATCTGACTTTTCTTTCTATTCTCTCACAGATGGAGAGGACTCGTGCAGCAGCAGTAGCAAATGAGGTACCCACTCCAGCCACTGGGGCTGCAGCTCGAGGTGGAGGGCAAGCTGCTAGGGCCGTAGTTCGTGGTAGAGGCTCGGCCAGGGGCCGTGGCTATGGCAGAGGTAGGGGAGTAGCAACACCAGCTAAGGGCAAGGCTCCTATGGCTGGTCAGGGCCGCGCTGAGTCTCTTAAGCCTCAGATAGCTCCGAATGAGGCGGCAGAGTTTGTAGCAGCACTAGCTCAGCCAGATATTATAGCTCCTCCAGTGTTGCTAGACGTTGTGGTTCGAGTGTTGAACCTGCTGAATGGGTCGACAGAGGCAGGTGTGTTACTAGATGTTCCAGGTGCTCAGGGTGCCAGAGTGGGTGATTCGGTTCCAAGCGGAGTTCGTGCTCGGGGGTTACAGCATGTTGCAGCTGTGGCTCCTTGTTTGGATGAGGTTCTAGGACTAGAGGTATTTCCTAGGCCAGTGGGAGGTCTGGTGTTGATAGGGGATGAGCACGATTTATTCTAGAGGTTCATTAAGATGAATCCTCTAGAGTTCTTTGGCACTAAGGTTGAGGATGCTTATGAGTTTATCATGGATTGTCATGAGAGGCTCCATAAGATTGGGGCAGTGGAGGAGTATGATGTTGAGTTTGTGACCTTTCAGCTCTTGGGTGATGCCAAATTATGGTGGAGGGCTTTTGTGGAGTGCAGGCCAGCGGGGTCGCCCCCATTGATGTGTACTCAGTTTTACTAGGTGTTCTTAGACAAGTATGTTCCTTGTACATTGAGGGACTAGAAGCGTGATGAGTTCAGTAATATCGAGTAGGTTAATTTGTGGCTGTTACGAGGCTCAGTTCCATTCGTTGTCTCGCTATGCCCTCCAGTTTGTGCCTACTGAGGAGGAGAGTGTTAGGAGATTCATGAAAGGGTTGAGCACTGGTCTTCTGTTATCAGCTCTTCAGCTTGCAGTAATAGGTGCTTCCTAAGGGACAGAGTTCCCAGGTCTATTCGGGACGCCATGTTCAGTCAGCCATGCAGGCTTTAGTTGGAGGCCCATTGGGGGTCAGTCTGCTAGGGGCCTTGGAGGACAGAGTTCCAGATTAAGTGGTTATTCGACTTCCTCGACTGCTGTTCAGTGTCTGACGCTAGACTGCGAATGCTTTGTGTGTGGTGAGATAGGGCATTTGAAGAGAAATTATCCTAGACATAGGCAAGGTGGCCAGCGTACTTAGTTTCAGGCTCCCAGAGCTCCAGCATCAGGTAGAGGGGGAGGATCTTATAGTGGTAACCGTGCTCAGTCTGGGCATGGCGGTAACACGGCTGGTAGAGGTGGTACCCTGTCTAACAGAGGCGGGTTTCAGTCTTGTAGAGGTGGACATCAGCTCGGCAGGGGCGGATCTTAGAAAGGGCAGGTTGATTGCAATGGTTCGTAGGCTACTGGCGGACGAGTTCACTGTTATGCTTTTCATGGCAGGTCAGAAACAGAGAGCTGCGATGCCGTCATCACAGGTAACATTTCAGTCTGTCACTAGATGGATTTTGTATTGTTTAACCTGGGTTCTACATATTTCTCTATGGATCTTGCTATGATTTGTGATTTGCTGATGCCCCTATACATGTATCTACTCCAGTTGGAGACTTTGTGGTTGTAGATAGAGTTTTTCAATCTTGTACTGTCACACTTATGGGGTATGGCACCTGGGTTGATTTAGTGATTCTAGACATGATAGATTTTGATGTCATCCTGGGTATGAGTTGGTTAGCTCCTTATCATGCAATTCTGGACTGTCATGCCAAGACAGTCACCTTAGCTATGCTTGGGGTGCCTAGACTTGAGTGGAAGGGTAACCTTAGTCTCTCCCCAAAGAAAATTATTTCCTTTATTCATGTAAAGATGCTAGTGGATAGGGGGTGCTTGGCTAATTTGACACATAGTCGTGATTCCAGTGTTGACGGTCCATCACTTGAGTCAGTTCCTGTGGTACGTGAGTGTGCGGAGGTGTTTCCTGCAGACTTACCAGGCGTGCCACCAGACCGTGATATTGATTTCTGTATTGACTTAGAGCCAGGGACCCACCCTATTTCTATTCTGCCATATCAGCTGTCACCAGTAGAGTTGAGAAAATTAAAAGAGCAACTTCAAGATCTTCTTATTAAGGGTTTCATTCATCCGAGTGTCTCCCTATGGGGCGCTTCTGTTCTATTCGTGAAAAAGAAAGATAGGACTATGTGGATGTACATTGATTACCGCCAGCTAAATAAAGTCACCAACCGAAATAAATACCCCATCCCTCATATTGATGATTTGTTTGATCAGCTTCAGGGGGCTTCTGTGTTTTCGAAAATTGATTTGAGATCGGGTTATCATCAGTTAAAAATTCGGGCAGAAGATATTCCTAAGATAACTTTTCGAACTAGATATGGGCATTATGAATTTCTTGTTATGTCTTTCGGGCTTACTAATTCCCTAGTTGCTTTTATGGATTTGATGAATGGAATTTTTAAGCCATACTTAGACTCCTTTGTAATAGTGTTTATTAATGACATCCTGGTTTATTCGAAGAGTAAAGAAGACCATAAAAAACACTTGAGGGTTTTCTTCGGTTACTGAGAGACAAGGAGTTGTATGCCAAGTTCTCTAAGTGTGAGTTTTGACTTGCGTCTGTGTCCTTCTTGGGACATGTGGTTTCGAAGGAAGGGATTATGATTGATCCTAAAAATATCGAAGCAGTGAGAGATTGGGCTAGGCCGACATCAGTGACAGAGCTTCACAGCTTTGTGGGGTTGGCCAGTTACTACCGTAGGTTCCTAAAGAGGTTTGCTTCTATTGCTTCACATTTGATCCGTTTGACTCAGAAAGAGGTACCTTTTCAGTGGTCCAACGAGTGTGAGGAGAGCTTCCAAAAGCTCAAGACTCTATTGACTACAGCTTCGATTCTATCTTTGCCCATGGAGGGCAAGGACTTTGTGGTTTATTGTGACACTTCTCATTCTGGTTTGGGTGCTTTTCTGATGCAGGAAATGAAGGTGATTGCTTATGCTTCTAGACAGCTGAGGATTCATGAGAAGAACTATCCTACTCACGACTTAGAGTTGGCAGTTGTGGTTTTTGCGTTGAATATTTGGAGGCACTATCTCTAGTGCCTGTAGTGAGGTATTTACTGATCATCGTAGTCTTTAGCATGTGTTTACTCAGAGGGATCTTAATTCTAGGCAGCGGAGATGGATGGAGTTGCTTAAGGATTATGATATTACTATCCTGTATCATCTTGGCAAGGCAAATGTGGTGGCAGATGCCTTGAGCAGGAAATCGGCTAGCATGGGTTGTTTGGCTTGTTTGATTGCGTTAGAGCGTCCGTTGGCCTGGGAGGTTCAGACTCTGGCTAACAGTTTCATAAGGCTTGATATGTCTTATTCGGGCAGAGTGTTGGCTTATCTTGAGGCGAGATCATCGTTTCTGGAGCAGATTAAGGCCAGACAGTTTCAGGATGCGAGTTTGAGTAAGTTTCGCAATAAAGTAATAAAGTCTTGCGTGGTGAGGTCAAGAAGGCCGTGAGTGATGATGAGGGTGTCTTGAGAATCAAGGGGCATGTTTGTGTTCCCCGTGTAGATGATTTGATTAAGACAATTTTAGCGGAGGCTCACAGTTCTAGATATTTGATCCATCTTGGTGCTACCAAGATGTACCATGACTTAAGGTAGCACTACTGGTGGGCTAGGATGAAGCGCGATATTTTGAGTTCATTGCACAGTGTTTGAATTAATAGCTGGTGAAGTACGAGCACTATTGACCAGGGGGTATGCTTCAGAGGATGCCCATTCCAGAGTGGATGTGGGAGAGGATAGCGATGGATTTTGTGGTTGGTCTTTTGAAGATCTTGGGTAAGTTTGATTAGATTTGGGTCATCGTCGATAGATTGGCCAGGTGTGCCCATTTCATACCAGTTCAGATTACCCATACTGCTTAGAAATTAGCCCAGATTTATATTCGTGAGATTGTTCGTATGCATGGGGTTCCTATTTCTATCATATCCGATAGAGGCACGATGTTTACATTCCAGTTTTGGAAGACTTTGCATTCCAAATTTGGCATTAGATTGGACCTTAGTACAACTTTCAACCCTCAGACAGATGACCTGTCTCAACGGACTATTCAGGTCCTAGATGATATGCTTTGAACTTGTGGGATTCACTTCGGTGGCATTGGGATTAGTTTTTACCATTAGCAGAGTTGGCGTGTAACAATAGTTACCACTAGAGCATTGATATTGGCCCCCTTTGAGGCTTTTATGGGAGAAGATTTAGGTTTCCTATCGGGTGGTTTGATGCATTTGAGGTAAAGCCATGAGGTACTGATCTTTTGAAAGAGTCATTAGATAAGTTAAGGTGATTCAGGAAAAGCTCTTGGTGGCTCAGAGTAGACAGAAGGAATATGCGGATCGAAAGGTCTGAGATCTTGAGTTCATGGTTGGAGAACAAGTCTTGTTGAAGGTCTCACCCATGAAGGGTGTGATGAGGTTTGGGAAGAAAGGTAAGCTTATTCCTAGATTCATTGGTCCGTTTGAGATTCTTAGTCGAGTGGGAGATGTAGCCTATGAGTTGGCTTTGCCCCCAGGTTTGTCAGGAGTTCATCCAGTGTTCTATGTCTCTATGTTGAAGAGATATCATAGTGATTGTTCATTTATCGTTCGTTGGGATTCTGTCATGTTGGATAAGAATCTGCTTTATGAGGAAGAGCCTATTGCAATTCTAGATAGAGAGGTTTGTAAGTTGAGGTCAAAAGAGATAGCGTCAGTGAAGAATCAGTGGAAGAACCGTCCTATTGAGGAAGCTACTTAGGAGATCGAATCTGTTATGCGCAATAACTATCCCCAGCTTTTCACTGAGTCATGTACCTTTTCCCTTGTTTCTATTCCTTGTCCGTTCGAGGAAGAACGGTTGTTTAATTGGTATCTTGTAATGACCCGCTAGGTCGGGGGTGACTTAGTAAACTAGACCTCCATTAGGAATTTCGAGGCCGCGGGTGAGTCCGTAGTGTGTTTTAATTCATATGTGTATGTTTGGTTTGCGTCTGTAGGGCCTCGGATTGGTGTTGGGATTTTTGGGTGAAAACTGGTGGAAAAATCAGAGCTACTGGTCAATATGGACTGCTACACACGTTGTGGTACTGCTGTACCGAGTCCGCCGAAGCGGGTAAATGGTTACCGTCGAGGAGCAAGAAAAGTGAATGAGGTCCACCCTAGCGAGACCTTTCCCGCTATAGCGGGACCGCAACAGTAAAAAGAGGCAGAGTCAGCGTTTTATATTCTTTATTCCGAACTCATTCCCCAAATAACTCCAAAACAATTCCCAAGAACACTTGTGGCAATTTTCTAAGGCTAGGGCTAAAATACTCCTGAAAGGTAAGTCTCAAACCTTTACTTTGTTTATTCCATCATCATCTTTAGTTCCATGATTAGTTTAAGGTTCCTTATTGGTGAATGAAGGGACTAAAGCCCTAAAACTTAAGAAACCATTGAATAGTGAACGGGTTAGTGATTTTATTGTTATTTATTCATCTAAGGTTATAGATTATCACTACCTATGGTGGGAATTCAAGTTCTAATAGATGAGAATGATGTTTTGAGACTTAGGGTTTCATAAAGATGGTAACTTTAGCATAAAAACTGCTTGTAAAAGAGTTGAATTGATTAGAAACCCATGAATTAGAATAGTATGATCATTGGGAGAGAGGTAATGATGAGTTCACCATTAGTGATAGTTCAACCAATTGGAAATAGTAGAAATAAGTGGGTTTCCCTTTCCAAATTTTTGTATTATTTGAGTAGATGATTCAAATACTCATGTAGCGCTATATTTCTAGACTTTGAATGTTCCGAGGCATTGCGGAAAGGAAAGGCTCACGTGAAATAGCTTGCATTGTTCCAGTTCGGCGTTGAGGTAGGTTACGGTGTACTTGAGTTAGACTTTGATTAGTTGATTGTATATTTGGAAATTTCCTAAGTTCGATATTGATTGATTATGTGATGAACTATTTTGATATGATAAAGAAGAAGTTAATGAATACTCTTCTTGTTGACTTGGAGTAATCCCTTATTCATGCTATTGATTAATTGATTCTTGAGTCTTGATATGACTTGTGGCATGGTGACTTACGTTCCTTGATATTGATTCATTAACTATTCTCATTCCATATTGACTGTTGGAACAGACATACTTTGAGATGAGAAAGAATATATAAATATGAAAAGGCATGTTTGACGGGGGTGAGGATGTGGCCTAGTTATAGACTCATGATTCAAGGTCAGTTCTGGAGCGAGTGGTACATGGACACCATGGGTCCCTTGCAGGTCATGGCTATTTGGGCAAAAATACCATTTAGCATGTGTGCACGGATATGTAATAGAATTGAGATAATTTGGGGAGTTACGGTTGTTTTGGTGATGGCATGGGTTGGGTTACGTTTATTGATTGCTGTTTGTGTGGGCTTTCTTATTTGGTGTTGGATGATTCTTGTTGATAATTTCATACGGTTATATGCTATTGTGCACATCTATCTATTCTTTGATTTTATGCTTGATACTAATCTTAGTCGGCCTATGATATTACCGGTACATAGTGTTTGTACTGATACTACCTTGCTGCATTCTTTTAACTGCGGAATGTGATCCAGGGACATCCCCAGACCTCATATTTAGCGCGAGGCTAGTTTCCGACTGGTTTGAGGGTGAGCTCCTATCCATGCCAAGCTGCTTGAAGATCGTCTCTTATTGATGTCTACTTTCATTCCAGATATTACTTATGTTATTTCAGACAGTTGTTATTTCCTTAGAAAGTTTATGTTTTAGAGTTATTGTAAGATGACTTTTAGATCTTTGGGGATGTAATAGTTAGATTTCCGCACTTTTATTTATTGATGGCATGACTAGACAGTTTTATGATTTAATTCTTGTTATCGATTTATAATTGTTCAAAATGATTTGATACTTGGGTAAGGGGATTGTTCGTCCACTAGGGGATTTATGTGGGTGCCACTCACAGATACTTGGGTCGTGACCCAACTTCACCAAATGGGTAAAATCAACATCTTACAAATTAGTAACAAGGAAAATGGTAACTGATTTCGTGCGAAACAACATCATATGCCTCTTCGGCATACCTGAGTCCATCATAACGGACAATGGAGCAAATATGAATAGTCACCTGGTGAAGGATATCTGTGAACAGTTCCGAATCACACATCGAAATTCAACTGCCTACTGGCCACAAATGAATGGAGCTGTAGAAGTGGCCAAAAGGAATATCAAGAGAATACTAAGGAAGATGACGGACAATTACAAGTGCTGGCACGAACAATTTCCATATGCCTTATTGGGATACAGTACAATAGCCCAAACCTCAACAGGGCCAACTCCATACTTGCTTGTTTATGGTACCAAAGCGGTCATACTTGTTGAGGTTGAAATACCATCATTAAGAATCATTCAAGAAGCGAAATTAGACGATGCAAAATGGGTCCGGACTCGATATGAGCAGTTGGCTTTAATTGATGAAAAGAGGATAGTTGTCGTATGTCTCGGCCAACTATACCAACAAAGTATGGCACGTGCCTTCAAGAAACGAGTCAGAGCTCGACTCTTTCTGATAGGGTAAATGGTATTGAAGAGAGTGTTCCAGCACCAAGATGAGTATAAAGAGAAATTCGCTCCCAACTTGCAAGGCCCATATGTGGTCCGCGAAGTACTCTCTAGAGGAGCAGTGGTGCTAGCAGAAATGGATGGGCAAGAGTGGCCCAAGCCAATCAACTCAGATGCAATCAAGCGGTACTACGTGTGAAGACACACTTTTTAATTGTATTAGTTATTTATTTGCTTGTAATAGTTATTTCTTTGCTTGTAATCATTTGTAATAGATGGAAAAACCAAATGATTTCCTTGTAATTTGAACTACCCAATGACCTGACTTCCTTATAGTGGGATACGTAGGCAGTCTGTTTGGGACACGGTCACATTATTAGTAAAAATCAAAACTCATTACTTTATTCCGAACTACGTTTGACCTGATTCTTGCTACGACACGATATGTAGGCGCTCTTTGAGCTCAGTCGTACCAAATGAAAAAACCAAGAAACCCTTAGGAAGCCTCAGAGACAAGATTTCAAGGAGAACTCAGAATTGGCACGAAGAGATTGTCATACATGCCCAACTAGGGCAGAATTTTTGAGAGGATCTCAAAAATTTCATTTCGCTAGCCCGTCGCAAGATTCAGTTAATCTAGAGTCTCAATCTGGGTTAGAAATTTGAGGAGATCTCAAAATTTCTCACTTTTAGCAAGTCAGCAAGGGTTAATCAATTCGACTGGGGCGGAAATTTTGTGGAGACATTCAAGACTCAGCACGAGAGTTCGCCGAAGCAATAGGTAAACTAGGGAATTTTTTTTGAGATCCTCTCAAAAATTCCGCACAAAAAACAAGGCCGAAGCCTCGACTATCAAAAGTAGCGGAGAAAGGAAAATTCTTCATTCAAAAGCACATGTCATGACAATCAACTTGAACCATTTTTGAAAATATATATATAAGTAACTCATGATCTACAATTTATAAAAAAAAATGATTTTTCTATATTGAAGATAAATTCATCTTTCGACACCGAATCCGAGAGGATCGGACCCAAGGGAGTAAACCAAGCTGGTGAGGCTAAGACACAGCCAGAGACAGCAACATGGATTAGCTTTATAGAAAAATAACACTTTACTGCTATAGGTCTCCACGTCGTTAGGAAGACGACCCATTTTTTCTAACTTTGTTTCATTTGCAGGTAAAGACAAGTTCACCGAACAAGATCGAAGCCGCCATCAGAAAAGAGGGGTTGCGATGGTCAAAATGCCACGAGGGCTATAAATGACCAAAATGATACAAGGGCAAATATCTAGCCACGAGGGCTATAAATTACCAAAATGCCACAAGGACTAATATTTAGCCACGAGGGCTATATATGACCAAAACACCATAACGGTAAATATCAGGCCAAGAGGGTCACAACAGAACAAACGACACATCTAACCGCGAGGGCCACAGCCAATACAAAGGATGAAAGAAAGATGGTTTAGCTGAAGGGGCCATAACTGTCATATCCATTGCCGTGAGAGCCATTCATACAAACTGCAGCGAGGGCCATTCATACAAACTACCGTGAAGTCCATTCATACAAACTGCTGCGAGGTCCATTCATACAAACTTTCGTAAGGGCCATTCATACAAACATGTCATGAGGTTCATTCATACAAACATGCCGTGAGGGCCATTCGTACAAAAATTATTGTGTGGGCCATTTATACAAAATGCCGTGAGGGCCATTCATACAAACACTGTCATGAGGCCCATTCATACAAACTACTGCAAGAACCATTCATACAACCTGCTGTGAGGGCCATTCATACAAACTGCTGCGAGGGCCATTCATACAAACTGCCGCGAGAGCCATTCATATCAAACTATCGCGAGGGCCATTCATACAAACTACCGCGAGGGCCATTCATATCAAACTATCGCGAGGACCATAAAACTACGTGAAGTGGTCAAAGACAAAGACACAAGACCAAGATGTTCATTTAATTTCAAGCAGCGCCACGAAGGTCGCAATCTACAGATGATACCAAGAAGGTGTATGCAAAAAAACACCAAATGGTAAAAAGCAAAAAACAAGACCAAGGAGTCCACCACAATGTTATCCAGTAGATGAGAATTAGGTTTAGCAACCGCTAGGATGAAGAGCAGGCTGATCAGACCAAATTCAGATGCATGCGGAGCAAACGTGGAACTTTTTATTATGCAGCCGTCCGCGATAGGGTGCCCATGAGAGTCATGCTCTCTATCCAGGACTTGGAAGATCGCTCCACCCTATGCTCAGCCACACAAACTTGCTTATTTTCTTTACTTCCTTTCTTTTTAATTTTTCTGCAACCGGTCAGGCACACACTAACATGCACAAAGGCATTCTCGCATAAGGGATATCTTTTTCCTTCTATCTAGATGAACTACAAGTGACTTGATTCCCAAGAACAGGGATATGTAGGCGAACTCAATACAAGAGTGTCAGTCACACTCCAACAAATTACTTTCTCGGTTTTGACAACTGGGAAATTCGAAATTTGCTAAAATTTGCATTTCAAAGTGTAATTGAGTCTAATTACAAGTAGCCTGAATTCTCATGTAACCTGAGATATGTGAAAAACTCAGAAACCAGGGTCCAACCATATATTTAAAAATCATAGAAAAAAAGAGGTAGTTTGAAGTTGGTCAGTCAAAAATCAGGGTTTTTCAAATTTTGATGATCAAAGATGGGCCTGCCATCCTCGAACACCAAAGGGGCAGTTGTTGACACCTAATTTTTTACCTCTCATAATTTATTTTAATTATCCAGAGTTCTTGCATATCAAATAGACTGAAATACTTATTTTTTATAAGCCAAAATGATTTTACAAAATTTTTTCGACAATATTTTTGCCATTCCATTTGGAAAAATAAATAAAATATATATTGTAAATCATTTAGAGATAATTTACACATTTTTATAATTATTCAATTAACTTTTAAAATTATTGAAGGTTTAATTGGCAAGCATTTTACTCCCTTTAATTCAAGAAATTTGATTAATTAATTGAATAATCATTTTACCTCTCAAATTTTAACTCTGCATAATCAATTTGCATTCGTAAGATTTTTAGATTAATTATAATTAATTAAATGCTTAATTATTGTTATATTTAAAAATTTGTTTACTATAGGATTAATTGCTGCTATAATTGGAATAATCAATTGTTGGTTAATTATGACCTTAGTTTAAATAGCCAACTTCATGGTTTAAATCAATTGAGGTCATTTTGGCAAAATTAGTGTTACACCTCGTAGTTTTGGACATTGGAATTCGTTAGGTGTTGGCTGTCCTAATTGTGAAAAATGGAGTTATCTTCTAGGATATATGCGATTATATGCTCCTATATTATGGTTATGGGGGGTTTAAGTTCATGAAATAAGCTATGGAAGAATTTGAAAGCAAGCGAATTAAGGAAATTAATTTTGTCGGCACTTTGGGCCAACTTGGCAAAATTTTGGATAGGATTTTTGTCCAACTTGAGAGAGGTATATTTCCTAGAATATGAGGAGTTTTGGTGTGTTTTCTCCATCCAAATTGAATTTCGTTGATTCTATTTTCCAACACAGCAAACCGTTCGTCAATGTGATAACGGAGTAAAAAGTGATGGGTGTTTTAAGACAGACTGTTCGGGCAGAACATTTTCACGGATCAGGTTGACGGACCGCAGAAATTTCTGGGGCTCGTCAAATGGTATTTTCCCATCGCAAAACAGTCACAGTGAGCCATGTTTGGCTGGGCAGTTTGACGGAGCATTTTGACAAACAAAGAGGAATTTTGACGGTCCATCAAAGTGAGCGTAAGATTGCCCGACGGGATTTTAAGTTACGCTTTATATATTTCATTTCATATCATTTGAGCTCATTATTTCCCCAAAACAAATCCTTGAGCTCTCCAAAACCCTCTCTCTAGGTCTATAAAATAAACCAAGCCAAAATCCAAGAAAATTTAAAAGAATTAAGAGGTTCAAGTGCTAAGAAGCTTGCTAGGCTATGTGGAACTCAAGATTTCTTATATTTTGGGAATAACAGGAGTGAACTTCAAGAGTGAAAAAGGTAAGGGGGCGAGGTGGTAATAATCCTTATTTAAAACCCCGAGGTTCATTGAGTTATCTGCTTATCTTATTGACTTTATATTGTAATGCGAGAACGAATCTTAGCCGACCTATGATGCTTACCAGTACGTGTGGTGTACTGATACTACCTTTGCTACGCCCTTTCTGGGTGTAGATGTGTTGTAGGTCTTAGCTGATGTTTTGTCGCGTGGATCTATCGGATATTCTCTTATAGCTTTGACTATCTCACTTTCGGCGGAGGCTGGGTCATTTATTTTGTCTTCTCGTATTTTAGGAGCTCTTGTACCTGTTTGGACTAGATCCCAGGGATTTATTTTGGATTTTATTGTATTGAAAAGAGTCTGTAAGAGGTGTCTATTTTAAATCCCGAAATTTATATTTTCTTTTAAGATGGTTGTCGTGAGTTTTTCGGTAACGGTTCGCCTACTAAGGTTAGTAATACGGTAGGTGCCCGCATGACCCGCGGGTTGGGTCGTGACAGTTGGTATCAGAGCCTAGGTTACTGGTCTCACAAGTACAAGAGCAAATGTCTAGTAGAGTCTTGCGGAATGGTACGATGACGTCCGTACCCGTTCGCAAGAGGCTATAGGACATCTAGAAGTTTCTCTTCATTCATTCTATCGTGCCACCCCAACACGCCGTCCCCTAGTTGGATCCAATTGGTATCTGGTCGATTCTAATTGGTATCTTGACTGGCTAATTGGTATCTGTCGATTCCAATTAGTGTCTCTCTATTTCGACTCAGGGAAGACCCTCCATAAGTAGATGCGTAATTAATTGTGTGACCAAGTGAAAGTTCTGTGGTAATGTTGGTGTTGTAGACTGGGTGATCATTCTGGGACCATTAGCTAATTAATATCGCATTCATACTCATAGGTGGAAACCATTTTTTACGCGCTAATCACTTGAGAAAACCCCTACGCAATCGAAGCTGGGATACCGAAAAACCAAAAATATTCGGTCACTGGTACCGCTACAGCGGGATCGCTATAGCGGGCCCTGAATTTCTGCGATGGCCGCTATAGCGGCGTACTCACCGCCATAGCAATACCGCTGCAGTGGTCGATTGACCGCTACATCGGTACCATCTGTCCAGTAGCCTCTTCCCTGTTTTGCCAAACTATTGTTTCATCAACAAGTCAAAAATTTCAGTTCCCAAAGAAAACACCTTCATAAAAACATCTGCCCCACGAGGCCAATGGTCTTACGAGCACCCTTAAACCGAGGCAACCGTATCAAAACAACCAAAATAAAAAGTATCTAAACATGACAAACACAACCAAAGCAATAAATTATCTAAACATCAAAGCCCAACACAGGCAAATGATAACTAAATCTGAAAAAAGGGAGGGGGGGGGGGGAGTCTCTAAACCACTCCTCGGCTTGTCGCCTCATCGCCACCATCCTCCGAGTCACTAGAGTCCTCGCTACAAATTCCGTACTCGCTGAGGAAAAAGAACTGGGAGGCTTCTCTGGTAGTCACCTTGGGAGGCTTCACCTTCAGGACTAGGGCCTTCAAGACACTCTTGATGCCCTTCCACATCTTCACAAACAACTTGTCCCTAGCCCGGCTCTTTTCCTTCTCTTTGTAAAAATCCTCCCAGAAATCCACATGGGCCTAAGCCAAGGATCCATAGGCGCCTTGCAAGGCATCCACAGCCTCTCCCATCTTGGTCTGGGTCTCCATGTAACTCGTCATCTGCTCAGTAGTAAAATAGCTAGTACCCGCAGCACTGCTAGACGACCCTGCCTCCATGGAAGGCCATGCAAACCCCATCATGGCCGCTCTCACCGCTGCCATATCATCCTTCATGCGCTCCAGAGTACCCGGGGCCTGTGACTGCCCACTCCCGCCCTGTGGCCCACCGCTGTCCTCCCTGTCATCCAAGCCGGTCCTCTTTCTTTTGCCCCTGCCCTGTGATCCCTTGACCTTTAAAGGGTCAAAATCAATATCGCACTCCACATAACGGTCCCCATTCTCCATGGGCACCTTAGTATTATGGCAGAGATGGGTAATCAGGGATGGAAACATTAAGCTCGGCCCAGCCTTGGCTATAAAACCCCACCACTCCTGTATCACCTACTTACCCACATTCACAGGCACACCATCCAGAATGCAAGCCACCACGAGGGCCCGTGGGTAAGTGAAATCAGTAGTATTGCTCGAGGGGTGAACCCGCCGGGCAACGAGGTTTAGCCACCTCTGGGCCTCAGTAGTAAAGTGTTGGCTCTTTATAGCCAATCGTGAGACAACCCAAGTAGCCTTCTTTCTCTTTGATTCTCGTACCAACATTAGCCACGGTCCGTTACCTTCAACATCCTTGGCCCGAAGCTCATCCTGTGGTGGGTTAGGTAGCTCGTGAACGGTGTTGATGGCCTCGGCACTCACCGTCACTGCTACCCCCCGAATAGTAATATGCGGCTGCAGGGCAATCCAATTCACAGTATGGAGCAGAGCATAAAACTCTCTGACCGAATTGCAGTTGATATCACCGGGCTCCTCAGCTAACTGGGCCCAACCAATACGATGTAGGGTCTGGTAAAATTTTGGGGCCATTTCATCGATTCGGTCCATGACAAAAGCCCTCTCATGAAGAATACCCTTGGTATGCTGCTCTATGAAACGTTGCTTGCAAGCGTTGTCGGGGAACCTGATACATGCGGGGGGAGCCGGGGGTTGTTGCCCTTGTTGTTGTTGTTGTTGTTGTTGTTGTTGTTGTTAATCTACCATGATAAGTGAGAGAGTTAACCTGAAAAAGTGAAAAGCAGAGTTAGAATAGTGTGGCGTAAAGAATTATTGATGATAGGCCATGCATGAAATAGGAGCAAAACCCAAAAATTCGATTCTGCCTGAAGCAGTACCGCTACGGCGGTGGTATGGCCGCTGCAGCGAAGCCGTTATAGCGGTAAGAGGGCCACTACAGCGGACAAGGCGTCGCCATAGCGGTGCTTCGTCGCTATAGCGGGCTCGCTATAGCGAGCAGGTCACCGCTATAGCGGCCACCTCCCAAACTTGATGGGCCGCTCCCAGCGACGGTTCCATCACTATAGCGGTACTGTTGTAGCGGTGGAAAGACCGCCGCCGCGGTCCCACCTTCTCCAGTCCAAAAAATTCATGCCCCAACCTTTTTCAAAACTTACAATTTTATCATGGTTTCCCCATTTTTGTCAAGAATCAAGTAGTATGATATCATGCATGAGTTTTATAACTTGTTCTACCCTATTTCAACTACCATAAATACCGAAATTTTGAGCAAGAACACCAAAATTTGCACCACTACAAATCATCCCACCCCAACATAAACTACCCCATATTTAGCAGATCTTCAGTATAAAGTATTGCTAAGACATTCTGAACGTAAATTAACCCTCCATGATCCAAGGAACTACCCTTCCCAAGGACCAAAAACCCCTTTTTGTCTAGAAAACTGAATTTCTTCCTAATCTAGCAAGTTAAGCATGGTTTTTTCAAAATAAATAACCATATACAAGTTATAGGTTAGTAAAGGAGAGCATATACCTTGAAATGGGGGGAGATTTGCAAGCCTAGCAAGGGAAAAAAATGAAAATTTTGATATAGAGGAAACCTTGATTGTTCATATTTAGTGCAACTCTTTTGGTAAATAGTAAGGGGTAGGGTGGTTATAAGGGAGTGGGGAGGGAGATGAGGGGTTGAGAAGTGTATAGGGGGGGAAGAATTTTCGTGGGAAATGGAGAGGTTTTAGGTTATGGGGGTATGAGGGAAATGGGAGGGGCGAACTGAGTTCACCCCCCCCCCCTCCTTTTTATTATTTTGATTCTTCCCGATGACCGCTGCGGTCGGCGCTTGGACTGCTGCAGTGGTACCGCTATAGTGGTCCTCTGGTCGCTATAGCGGTGGCAGTGAAACATTTTCATTTTTTTTACTTTTTTTGTCGTTCATTCTTTAGCCATAGAAATGGATCGAAACCCTATTCTCATGGGGTATGACCCAGGAAAGTGACCCTTACCTCACCCTATCCGTTCAGGGATGAACGGTAGTTTAATTTATATTTGGTGTAATGACCCGTCCGGTCGTTATTAAACATTTCGTGAAACCATGCCCAATCTAGGTCGAGGTTTGTAAATAATAAGCTTCATGATGTGTTTTAAGAGTTAAGAGTGGGAAAAATTAATTTTGGAAGGATTTGGAAATTTCGGGCCAGAAAATGAAACGGACCACCATAGCGGTACCGCTATAGCGGCTTAGAGACCGTCGAGCGGTCCACGCAGAATAGTAGCCTGAATTTCTATACTTTTATTATTTTTATCTCCTTTTTCAATAAAAGACTCTCAAGGGCTGCTCCTAGGGTTCCTCATGAAAGAAAAACCATTGACCCCAAGAAAAAGAAACCCTTCTAATTTCGTTTCCGCCTTTCCCTATGGACATTATCGCTCATGGATTCGGATGAAGGCTAAGCAGAAGAGAAATTCTTGGAGAATCAAGTATCTGTTCGTCAAAAAGGTAAGTTATGGTTTACTTAAGTTAGACTTTGATTAGCGAATCGTATATACTCTTAGAGTTGATGGGAGAATGCATGCTTAGGTCTTCAGACACAGAGTTTGGATGGATAGACTTGTTAATGTGAATAAAATATGGTATAATTTTGGCTATAATAGTAATGAATTAGTTTAATGGAAAGTGATGTTGTCGCTAAGGAGATACCTCGTGTTTACTTTATGCAACCCTAGAGGGGAGGGGAGGGATGAATTCCGTCTGTATGTCCTATTTTGTTGAATGTTCATACGGTTGTTTCCTTAAAAATAAGAGGTCGTATTAAAAGCATTATATTGAGTTGGGTTGACATCACGCCCATCAAGGGCTGGAATTATGATTGATTCGTCATGTAGTTTCGTGCATTGCACTGCATGGTTTACGCAGAGATACAGGTAACAGGAAAAGCTGAGTATGAGCATTGTGTTATCTGGCCTTTTGTCCATTGAGCTGAGTACATGAATTATATATATGTATATGATTTGGATCCACGATCGAGGTTCATTCCGGGGCGGAGGTTTGTGCTCAGGTTCGAGAAGTATTCTGGAACGAGTGGTACATGGACACCATGAGTTCCCTATAGGTCATGGCTACTGAGCAAAGCCATCAGATAGCGTGTATGTACAGTGTGGTTGGGCCCTGCTTCGCATTTGCATTGCAGTACATCTCATGATTTTATGTTATACATATGTGTACTACTGTCGTTAACATTGCGCATTTATTCCATGTGTGTTTGTTGAGAGTCTGGTCAAGAGGGGGTTACATAAGGTAAGTGTAGTGTTGGTTGTCAGATGGTGATTTATTTTGCCTAGATACATTGTGTTATAGTAGTAATTTGAGTAGGTGAACTCTTTTAACAAAGAACGGTAAAAGTATAACATACGGTGAGTGAGAAAGTGAGCGTTACTAGGTTGGATGGAGGTAGGGAATGGTTATGACTTAGTAAAATACCTTATATTTTGGAATAAAAGGAGTGAACTTCGAGAGTGAAAAAGGTAAGGCGGCGAGGTGGTTTGAAGTGGGAGAAACTAAACTGATAGGGCCGAACTTGGTTCAGCAAGCTATTGAGAAGGTCAAGCTTGTACAGGATCGATTATTAACAGCTCAAAGTCTTCAGAAATCCTATGAAGATAATCGTTGACGAGATTTAGAGTTCCAAGTAAAGGACTGGGTATTCTTGAAGGTGTTTCCAATGAAGGGCGTCATGAGATTTGTCAAAAAGGGCAAGCTTAGTCCTCGGTATATTGGGCCTTATGAGATTGTACGCAAGGTAGGCCAAGTGGCTTATGAGCTAGATCTTCCTTCGGATTTGGAGTCACTCCATCCTATTTTTCATGTATCGATGCTTTGCGAGTACATTGGAGATCCTTCCAGAATTGTCCCGGTGGATGATGTTCAGGTCACAGAGCAATTATCCTACGAAGAAGTTCCCATTGCCATTCTAGATAGGAAAGTATGGTGACTCAGAACCAAAGATGTAGCTTCAATTAAAGTCTTATGGAGAAATAATAGTAGAGAGGAAATGGGAAACGGAAGAAGACATGAAGTTCAGGTACCCACATTTATTTTTGCCTCTAGAGGAGATTCAGGTAGAGAAGCCATTGTACTCAGGTATGTAATATATTTCTTGATGCTTTCTTAGTCGTGTGTGGCCATAGTTGTTGATGTTGTTGTTATAGCCCTGTGAGGTGATATATTTTGGGTTGTTGTGGCAGGATGGTAGTTCCATATTACAGGAGAAACTCTGGCAAAATTTTTGTAGAATCTCTAAGAGCCCAACATTCGAGGACGAATGTTCTTAAGGGGGGAAGGAAGTTACACCTCATTGTTTTGTACGTTCGAATTCGTTAGGTATTGGTTGTCCTAATCGTGGAAACTGGAGTTATCTTCTAGGATATATGAGATTATATGCTCCTATCTTATGGTTATGGGGGGTTTAAGTTCATGAAATAAGCTATGGAAGGATTTGAGAACAAGCGAATTAAGGAAATTAAGTTTGTTGGAACATTGGGCAAACTTGGCAAAATTTTGGATAGGATTTTGGTCCAAGTTGAGAGAGGTATATTTCCTAGAATATGAGGAGTTTTGGTGTGTTTTCTCTATCCAAATTGAAGTTCGTCGAGTCTAGTTTCCAACACAACAAACCGTTCACCAATGTCACATCAGAGTAAAAAGTTATGGATGTTTTAAGACAGAATGTTCGGGCAGAACACCGTGACAGATCAGTTTGACGGACAGCAGAAATTTCTGCGGCCCGTCAAATGGTATTTTCCCAGCATAAAACAGTCACAGTAAGCCATGTTTGGCTGGGCAGTTTGACGGACCGTAGGAATTTTGACGGTCCATCAAAGTGAGTGTAGTATTGCCTGACGAGATTTTAAGTTAAGCTTTATATATTGCATTTCATATCATTTGGGCTAATTGTTTCCCCAAAACAGATCCTTGAGCTCTCCAAAACCTCTCTCTAGGTCTATAAACTAAACCAAGCCAAAATCCAAGAAAATCTAAAAGAATTAAGAGGTTCAAATGCTAAGAAGCTTGCTAGGGTTTGTGGAACTCAAGATTTCTTATGGTGTTGATGTTGGAGACTTCACCTTAGTGGAGTAAGTTGATCGAAGGCTCGTTCTTGAGTGATTAATGTAAGATTTCACATCTTTTACATATGGGTAAGGTTTTTTTATTGTTATACCATATGGTTAAAGGAAGAAAAGTGGAAATAGAGTTCAAGTATGAACTTTGAGATATTATGAGCTATAGGTTAACTTGAATTGTAATTCTTGGCATGTTAGGGGTATAATCTTGTTGTGGATGTTATAGATGATGTTGAGGGAGTGTGTATGCAATTGTGCAACGGGTTGGTGTAAAGTTGTTGATATTAGTTGAATATGAGAATGAATTTTGAGACTTAATGGATTATGACTACTTTATTATGATATTGTGGATGTTATTATAGTTGTTGGGGAGTTGTTTTGCGATTGGTGGAAGTCGATGAAGTAGGGGAAATGCTGCCCAATTTTCATTAACTTATGAATTATTCTAGTTTGAATTTAAGAGTGTCTTTAAGACCTAACCATGGTATGAATCCTTTTAAATGTAGATTTCTCGAGCTTGGAGATGAACGTTAAGTAGTTAAGAAGACGACAAGGTAAGTAAGGCTACCCCTTCTTCTTAAGGCATGTTCCCATTTGTTGTATACCTTCACGAGAATTCCATAATGTCTTCCATGATGACTTCATTCCTAGAACAACTAAAGCTCATAGTTCTTGATATTCTCATGATCCCATTGGTTCCATCCTATGATAGTTAATCCTCCAAGGAAAGATATATATATATATATATATATATATATATATATATATATATATATATATATATATATATATATATATATACATGGCTATTAAGTAACACCGAGCTTATATGGTCGGGTATGGTATCTATTGCGCGCGCACCAGTGCAGTTAGGTACGGATAACACTGAGCCTTGGTAGGCGCAGGTATGTATAACACCGAGTCCTGTCATGGTCGGGTATATGAAACACCGAACCTCTATGGTCGGGTATAATACTACTATATGTGTAAATGTATGTAATGGAAGGTTCCAATTATAATAAGGGTAAGTAAATATGATGAACATCGCTAGAGGTTTATATGGCTCTATCATCCCATGACTCTTCCATCTTATGCTACTTTTTATGCTTCTATTATGCTATTGATTATGCCTTACATACTCAGTACATTGTTCGTAATGATGCCCTGTTGTTGTGGATGTTGCATCGTGCCCGCAGGTGGACAGAGAGATAGACTTGATCCTTAGATTGCTTATCCAGTGACTGCTTAGAGGAGCTTCATTTAATCCAGAGCTGCAGCTGTTGGTACTATTCTTTTGTGTATATAGATATATATGGGCATGGCGGGGCCATGTCTCGTCTTTATGATGTTACATACTCTTTCTAGAGGCTCGTAGATAGTTATGTATAGTTAGATGTATTTCGGCCTTGTCGGCTCACATTTTTGTATTTCATTTTGTTAGCCTCATCGGCTTATGTAGATGATTTTGGGCATAGTTGTTGATGTTGATATAAAAGTGTTCTTGCCCGATAAGATTGGTATTATTGATGCATAGAAATTGCGAGTTTACCATGTGGCTCACCTAGTTATGATTGTGGAAGTACAATGGGAGGTGCCCAGGTAGGATAGCTCCGGGTGCCCGTCATGACCCTCCGTTTGGGTCGTGACAATTAGTCTTTAATTGGTAGATTTGATTAAATATGGAAGTATTTGAAATAACTAACTTCATGGTTTAAACCAATTAAGGTCATAATTGCAATTTCAGTCTTTTATATAACTAATCCTTCCTTTAATTTAATTAATTGGTTAATTAGTTAAATTTTGGTCACAACTGAAGTGTCTAATTAATAAACATTTCCAATTGTGGCCATTTTATTAAGAATATCATTTTAGTCCCTACGTATTTATACGTTTATACACATGTATACACATATATACATGTATACACTTTTATATATGTGTATACCATGTATACTCAGGATAAAATCCCCTTCCCCCTTATTTTTTTGCCAGGCCCAATCCATTTGGATCGCGACCCGACTCACTCCCACATATACACACACATGCACAGACCAAACAGACCTTAAAGTCTTTCAGTTGATCGACCAAGGTTTAAGAACAAACCCTAGAGGTGCCGCACCTTCGTTCATATTCTCTTTCATTCGTCATATGCCAGAAACGACAAGATATGCAGACCCTTGAGGCTCCACGTTGACTCTGCATGGCTGAGAATGGCAAGAGCTTCCATTTCTCAACTAAATCCACCGCATTTCAACCCAAACAAGGCATTATCCCTCTTTCCCCTTATTTTTTCTACATTGTAACGTTCAAGAGGGTACAAATCATTAATGGATTTTGTCTTACCTTCGTTTAAATCCTCGATTTTTATTGGTTCATGAGGAACCAAAAGGATTGATCAATTTTTTAGGTTCAATCTAACCATCTATTTGTTTATTCATCAAATCTGAGCCGTTGAATGTGGTTTTGAAAGTAAGAAATTATTAGAATTGCAAAGTCCCACATCGAATTGAGATTAGGGGTTTCTTAGATTTGGGGTTCTATATAAAGAACCCCATTTCTCACTATTTGACAGACCTACTCACTGAGTATCACACATATTCAGAAAAAAAAACTTGAATTACCTTGGGTTTAGCATACTGTTGAGACCTTTAATTATTCAAGTTAAGTTTAAGTTTTAAATCTTTGTTTTTTCTTTGGTTTTGTGGATGAGTGCAGTATTAAGGAGCAAAAAGATCTACAAGTTCATTCTCGATCAAGGCTACACCAAGAAAAGGTAATTTCCTTTCCTTTTATATTTTTTCAGTAATTTATTTAAGTGTTTGTGTTGTTTATGTGGTTTGTTTATTAGTTATGTGTTAGTTTAAACTTGTAGTTGTTAATTATGTTTTATATGCTTAGCTTTAGTTAATCATGTGTTAGTTAGTCTATAGTTGCTTAATTATGTTTTATTCTTATTAGCCCCATGCTAGTTTAAGTCTATAGCTGCTTAATTGTGCTCCATATGTTTAGTTTAGTGTAAATCATATTCAATACACTGCTTGTATGGTTTATAGCTTTATATAGATTCATATATTGTGTCCTGTGTCCTAGCTTTAGTATTATAAATTAATATAAGTTTGTTTTAGGCTAAGTTAAGCTCCTAAAAGCATGATTAATACTTGTTTAGCTCAGTCTTAGTTGGTTTTAGTCACTTATGATTTGGTTAGAGTAGACTTAACTTGATTAAATCTAAATCTGTTATTAGGTTCAGTCCAAGGCTATTATTTACTAAAAATGATGTTTTGAATACTTAGATGTTTGTATTGATCCTGTTAGTTAGATTTGGTTGCATATTGACATATAAATCTATATGAGTATGATAGTTGGGTATAAATGATATAATGAATCATGTCTTATTTTATCAAGCCTGGGTATGTTGCCTTGAATCAGTCCTTTATGTCTAAACTGCATAATAATCACTTTGGAAGCATGATTAGTTTCCTCACTATAAGGGGTACATCTGCACGACCACTTTAATCTAGTTTAACTCTGATTTGCCATCTCTTTGTAAAATTGTGCTTAGTCAATTGTGTTGTTGGGATGTTTCCGAAATGTCAGAGGTTTAGTTGAGGCTTAAATGTCACATATAGGGATGACTCTTAAAAGTGTTTATTGGATTCTTAAAAAGGAACAATTAGTTCTACAGTCTATGCTCCCCATACCCTTGTTCACCTAGTCTCACTACTAGCATGTTTTAAATGCTGTTCTTCTGATCTGCCTAACTTGTTTTGAATATACACAGCCTGTCAGTGATTCATTGTAAGTTTGGGCCTAGTAGAGTATCAAAATGAGTTTCAAAGTTAATTGAATAAGATTCTAGTATGTATAAAAGGAACTTGGAGTAATGTTTTCCATATAAAGAGAATGACTAGGGATCCCCTGCATGTTCTTGTCCTGTCTAATCTCTGTTGATTAGTTATGTGTTTTTCTTTATACATCGTGCGTTTACCTAGCTTGTTTATGTTCACCAGATGTCTCACTTTAAGTGATTTTAACAGAAGTACAGTTTCAACATAGCCTAAGTGTTTTTTCCTGAGATTATGTATTCATGTAAATAATGGTCAAGTAGTCTTTCTTTTGGCTTCATTTGTCATGTTTGAGTAGATAAGATTGGTTGATGGTCTGTCCAAAGTTGATATGTGCATTGGGGAAGCATGCCTACTTGTTCTGAGAATTCATGTTGATTATATGGGACCAAATGGTCCATTAGTATGCCAATGTTCACCTTCTGTCTACCTGTTCATATTCTTGTCTCTGCATAACCTGAATACTGCCTTGGATACTCTACTGAGCCTTCTGATAGCATTGTCTGCCTTAAAGTCTAGTTTGAATGAAGTAGAAATGACACTTAGTTTGTTGTTAGATCTAATGCCTATTTGTACATTCCATAAAAGTGTGCTAAGACTGTCCTTAAGTTTGAACCACCCAGTTATTCCTTTGTTTGGTATTTGCTTACTTGAATGAAGCCTGAGAAGTTCCCTTCTTCTGTTTAAATGCAGTTAGAGACCATGCAAATATTTATGCTCCCATATTGAGTAGTTTGTTGCAATACTGCATATCTATTTCAATGGGATTCTGTTGGTGTCTGCTTACTCTTAAAACATGATGACATCAAATCTTGACTAAGTATGAGCCCTTATATGAATATGTAAGTTGTTTAAGATAGAGAGGACAAGAGATTGTCACTTAGTGTGAGTGTAGGCCAAGGATGTGACTTACCTAGGGATAGGGAAGGAGTGGAAAGACTTTGAATGTACAGACTCTACCTAGCACAATCAATCCTAAGCTGCTGGGGCTCCTCCTCATGCCTTCAAAACATCATGGGATCCGTTAACCTCTTCAAAGACTAAAATAAGTAAGAGTGTGTGTAAAAATTCATGCTAAAGAAGTACCCGGAGACTCATAAATAAGTATGAGAGGTGTCTCTGTATATCTGTCCATACTAAGTACCTAAGAAACATGAGATCGTGTTTTGATATCTGCATCTTATCTGAAAATATGTCTCTTGTGTGAATTAACTTGGTGATGTTAAAATCAGTTCAATATAAATGTTAGCTGAGTTGCTTATCTCTGGACCTCTTTGAATGTCATGTTATAGTATTTGCCATGGCTCTTCAAATGTTATATAGTTGCATTGCTCTTGAGTATAACTTGTTTTTGTGCTCTCTTGATAATGCTTGTGTATGTTAACTGCATATAAAACCTAAAGTAGAACTAGATGTTGCATTCTCCGAGTTGAAATTGACTTCTATCCTGTTTGAGTTATGATATACAGAAGATATACTTAAGTATATCAGATGTATACAGCCTTTGTACACCTCTGGGATATATGGATTTTTATATCAAGTATACTTAAGGTATATCACTCATGTAGGCTTATAACTTCTACTCTTTGCGTTATAGCAACATTGAGTTGGGTTTGGTTTTCCTTATTTGTTTTGTGTTGGGCCTTTCCTTTACCTATTATGAATCTGTCTGCATTTGGGCTTTATTTTCTTGCTATCTTCCCTTTCAAATTGGGCCTGCCAACATTTCTCTCTTCTCATTATCTGTTTAGGGCCTTTGGTCCCTCATTATACTTGATGAATGAATATACTATGTATGCACGAATAAGTATATTTTTGTGTATGTTTGAATCTAAGTTTTATTTAAGTTGGTGAGAAGTATTAGATACCTTCTAACCGGCATTTTCCTTTTTCCCTTCCTTGTTTGCATGTGAAAAAACATCGTGGACACTTGGGCCGTCTTCTTCCATTAGGCTTGAGGTCCAACCTTTCATCTTGATCGTGTCCGTGGGATGATGGAAATATTTGAAGGCCCAACCATAATTGAAAATGGTAACTGGTGGGATTAGGTAGGCCTACCAGCCTAACCCTTCTTTATTTTTCTTGTATATACTTATGTATATTTGTGTATATGTACACTTGTAAATATTGAAACCCCTATAAGATTATAACTTAGGAAATACGCGTAGTCGTTAGGTAATTGCCTCAAACGATTTTAGAACTCGGTTAAATCTTAATACAAGCATGAATTTGGTAATCTTAAATCTTATAAATTATTTCAAGTATAAAAATCGGGATTCTTACAAATAATGTGCAAGTTGGAATGGCTTTTTGAGATCAAACTTGGACTGTTTTGGGCCTTATGCTGTGCTGAAAATGGAATGAGCAACGACTGGATTATTTTGGGCCAAAGGCTCATTTAAAAAGAAGCAGAAAAAGACCATCTTTTCTCTTGGAGTCTTAATAAATTGGGCTGAGATTGTCAACCAAGCTTCGAAAAAGACTTAGACTAATTTTGATGCAAAACTTACTTTTTTTATAAGTTCAACCTTTCTAAAAATTGAAATTGGGCTCACAACCCCTTTGAAAGACTTGAAGGATTTTTACAATTTTGGGCCAAAAGCCCAAAACTATGGAAATAAAAAATAAGAGAAAATACAGTTGGACCTTTGTTTGAGAATAAGATGGCTTTGGTATTGGAATATAGCTGAAAATACAAGCTTCAATAGTTATGCAAATCGCAGTGCCAAGATTGATATCAAGAGTGAGGGTGTGGGCTATCTTGGATATGAAAGCTTCCAATCACCCATGAAGAGCTCAAAGTGCTATGAAAGATTCATTAAAAGAACTTTTAAAGTCCATAGCATGCTCAAATGGATTTATGAGGAAAGTGATGACAATCAAGGTGGTCATATACTTTGGAGCATTCTTCCAACCATCATTAGTTTGGATGATCTAAAGGAAGCATGGAAGGAAGATTTCAAGGCCACCAATGTGCTCAAGTGGCTATTTTTATAATCTGGTAATTTTTGTAATTTAGCTATTTATCACAGACTAGTATAAATAGACTTAAGTTTTTCACATTTGAGATAGTTAGTTTTTGGATGAACATTTGGTTTTAGGCTCCTTTGCGAGTATTGGGAAAAACCCTCTTATCACTCCAATTGAACCCTCTTAATTACTTGGGTAAGTAATGTCTTGTATGAGTTCAATTTCTCTTCTTCCTTAGATTAGTCTAATGATTATTACATTTTAATTGTTAGATCATCCATTCTTTTCTTCTAAAATCCATTCTCGCTCCTTTCTATTTCTTAATTAAATTCTTATATTCTATCTTGTTTGTTTAATTGTGGTCCAATTTATCATTCTCTCATCTAGAATGACATCAATTGGTATTAGAGCTTGGAAAAAGAATTGTTCCTACAATTCTTAGTCCTTAGCTTTCTTCTATTAAAAAAAACAAAAATTCATCTGAAAATTGAAGGAAGTTTCGAGTGGGTATTTTTGGAAATAGTCTAAAGAGATTGAATATGAAATTTGGAAGCATTTCGAGATTTTGTCCAATTTTCTCCCATTTTCGCACTTAAAATTTCTGCACTTTGTAGAGTGTGAAAATTTGAGTTTTGGAGCTCTTTTTGGGCAAATTTTTGCCCCATCTTTTGTATTTAAGTTGTTTTGATCATGCGTAAACCATATTAGGTTCCAATTTTGGGATCTAATGATGAATTTAGGGTCAATTTTGAGTTCCAAAATTGAGCTATTTTCCTTGTGCAAATTTCTTGAATTCTTTTGATTTTGATTTGATTTCTTAGTTCAAAATTTATTGGGTGATGCTTAGAAATGCTCCATATTGATTGGGTAAACTTGATTTGAGTTGGGTGCTGATAGTTTTGATCTATTGTGGGTCTTTTGAATGACTTTCTTGTTGATTCTAGATTCTACTCGTCATCATTCATAACTAATCATTTGCTAATATTTTAGGATACTAGTTCTTATCCTTTGTATTTGTAATTGCGTGCTTTAAATTCATTTCATGCCAATTCTTCTTGCTTTTCTCTTTATTTTCGTTGTGAATTGTTTGATTCAAGTCTTACTAGTTTTGTTTTGCTTCTTTGTTTAACCATAAACTTCACTCTGAACCGATACTTGAGGCTTATTTGAGTTTATTGAGTTGTTGGTTCTTGAACAGATTTGAAGAAATTCCCTTGAGAGGATAAAGGCAATAGTAGTGAGATTAATTGAGTGAGGTCTAAAAGCCTTGACCTTGAGTGTATACACGAGTATTGAGTGATATACATGAGGGAGTGAGGTCCTTTAACTTTGTTGCTACTTTCTTTTGGTTTCAATCATGTCTTCCATAGCTTCGAATGATCCTTGTAATGAAGATTTTGAAGACTATGACTATGAAGATAGTGAGGGTAACTATAATGAAGATTATGGAGCAAATGAAGATTATGGACCCTATGGTGAAGAGTGTGAGTATGGAGCTTCTTATTAGTCAAACAATGATTTTGAAGATAGTGATGCTTCAAGGTATGGCTCTTCCACTTGCTCCTCTTGTGATGAATCTAATAGTGAAGATTGTGACTATGGGCATGATGATGATGAGAAAACTTCTAGAGAACATTCTTGTTCAACTTCTTACTATAGTTCTAATTTTAAACATAAAAATGGTGGTAGTTCCTATGTTTGTTTTGTTGGAGGGGGTGGTGGTAGATCTTTGAGAAGAAATGGTAGAAATGTTATACATCGTCCTTATAATGATTTGAATGCCTTGATAAAAGGAGACCCTTTTGTTGAACAACATGAGTGTGATGAAGTATGCATAAACCAATTTGTGGAAGAAATAAATAACATGTTTCATGTTTATTGTAAGATTGAAGGACTTCATGGTGCCATGATTATACATAACAAGAGCTCCATAAATATTGCAAGTTCAAGCATAGTTGAGCACTTAAAATTGAATACAAGTAAACATCTTCAACCATATATATTGCCACGGCCAAATGAAAAAGGAATCTTAGAGATCACAAAACAAGTTTTGGTAAAATTTCAAGTTGGCAAGTTTCAAGATGAAGTTCTATGTAATTTTATCCCAATGAAAGCTTGTCATTTGTTAATCGGGAGGCCTCGGACAATTGAAAGGGAAGCTACAATTGATAAAAGGACTAACAAGTGCCATGTCATTCTAAGAGGTCAAGAGTGTATCTTTGTGTCATCTACACTTTTGAAGGTGAAAGCAAGGTACTTGGAGTTGCTAAGATTGACAAGAAGAAAGGAAAAGTTTGAGGACAAATATGAAATTTTTAAAGAGAAGAACATGAAGAGTAAAGTTGATGATTCTCAAAGTGTAAAGTTCAAAGTTGAAGTGAAGAGTCATCCTAATCCTTCAAAAGGAATAATTAGGCCTTGTCCCACTTTAAATGATCTTGAGAGAGAAGAGATTGAGAGGAGTAAGGGAGTGACAAGTGGCAACTCAAGAGTGGAAAAAGGAGAGCTTGAGTTGAGGGTAGTGAGTGAGTTTCCACAAGAAAAGAGAGAAGAATTTGAAAATGAGAAAAATGAGGGAAAGAAAATTGAGAGAAGTGAAGAAAAAAAGAGTTTGAGAGAGTTTGCTTCTTGTTTTCACTCTAATGCTAATCCTTTATATTCTCCTAGTTGTAATGTCTCTTTTATAGGTAAGTTTGAAAATGAAGGCACGAAGGAAGGAATAATGGAAAGCCTTCTACCTTTGAAGGTTCAAGAGTTGTTCGAGGCACCCACTACTTCTTCAAGTATTCAAGTAAGCTTCAACGATAAAAACAAAGTTAAAGATGGAATTTTAGGAGCATTTCAAGGTAAAATGGCTAATCCTACAACATTATTTCCTTTAAGTAAGCTTGATGAAAGTCATTCTTCTTTTGAGAAAAATAAATGTTTTCTTTTTAATAGTCATGTTGAATGTTGTAGTCAAGCATTAGTTGAAGTCACTTGTGCAAATCATTGTGATGATCTTTTTGAGTTTAATGGGTTTGCTACTAGTGTTCACACGTGTGATGAATTTGGAGGTTTAAAAAGAGATTCTTTGACTGCATGTGATGTTGTGGATTATGAATATTCTTTATGTCAAAAGAATGCTCGTATTGTTTATAATGGTGTTGAGGGGCGACTTTATGATAAGCTTGAATTTAAAAAATGTGATTCTTTTGGAATTGTATGTGATAACCAACTTGTTTGTGTTGATATGCCACTAGTTGTGTCACGACCTAATTTAGGATCACGCGGGCACCTACCATTCCCACTTCGATAGGTGAACCCTCAACCAAAACAAAACAATTGCAAGTAAAGTACGAGATTCATTAACTGTCAAGAAATATTATAATGAACAAAAAAAGAGAAATCAAACCATTATATTCAAATCAATTAGCAGAAGTGTTTACAACAATTAATAGATACAATGACTCAATTTTTCCCCATGACCTGGTCTAGACTAGTACAAGAGCGACTAATGTTGAACCGAAATGCAAAAAAAAAAACTTAAGACTCAACCTCCATCTCGGAATACAAAGGATGGAGGCCTTCAAGATAGGCACCGTGCATCTTCCGGAGAACTCCAACAATCAATTCCCTGAAAAACTCTACACCCCAAAAAGGATGTAGCAAGAGCAGTATCAGTACAACACTAGTACTGGGAAGCATCATAGGCTGACAATGGTTAAAAGAACATATTAGTAAAAGAGTTCACAAATAAGCATGATAAGTAATACAAGGTCAACAACACACATTACCTACCGCTCGTTACAACAACAAGGTTCTTACTCCCACTAACTCTTCCTTGGTAATTCGTTGACCTAACTTACATTATACTCGCTTTTCTAGCATACAATAGACAGTCTAACACAAGTATCACAAGTCAACGACCATTATGCTATTCAATCTGAGTAACGGAAGTCATTCCGTCATTCTGATATTCATTATTCACCTGATTTAGGAAGCCAACATATACAGCTAAACCAACGAACAATCAGCAAAGGTAATTCAAGATCATGGCCTACGGATATAGCAACTAAGCCCAACCGTGTCAAGTGTCAAATTCTCAGTGCGAATTCCGTATATCACAAGAATATCACAAAGAAAAGCTATAGTGCACTGAATGCAATAATGTATGAAATGCATATGCAATGCAATGTTGTGTACACATGTACTTCGGACGAAAATCTCTACGTCTCAGTAGCACAACCCATGGGGGACCCACGAAGTCCATATACCTCACGGTTCCGGAAACAACCTCGAATATAGCTACCCCACTATGCCGGCAAAAACCTCGACAATCAGATATCGGTCCTCACGTCACTCTCATCCAACTGAGCCCAGCTCATTGCAATGTTTCCTCAAGTATCACCAATGTATCAGCAGTATATCATGAAGGATTAGAATGCGTGCAATGTATGAGTTCAATGTCAATAATTAATGAATATCACACTTACCACGCATGGGCACATCAACAATATCATGAAGAGGCTACATACTAAGCCATAATAGAACACAATCCTCGTATCAACGACAACACATAAGATACTACCAAATCATAATCAGGATATATCAATAGTTCTGGTAACCAACACGGACAAGTCACATAACAATATCATCTCGTTCTTTACTAATTAACAACATCAACACATGATAATTGCGCCTTCTACTTACAAAGGCACCACTAACGTTCAGTAAATCATTTCATGTTCTTGGCACATTTTATCCATTTCAATACCAAATAAGATTCAATACTAAATTGCATAGGACAATTTATACGCATCATATGGAAAATCTTTATCAAGGGACCTGGTAAACTAAGTACCCAACAGCTAATCTTCCAAGTCACATAAAATCCACCAATACTCAAGGTAAAACCAACACATGAACCTAGGGAATCTACAAGCCACAAGCCCGAACACACAATCGCATAACAGTACCATCCTAAGAATCCATCCCAATCTCCAATTCCTACATATGTATTCCTCGTTTCTTCTAATACACGAATACGTAAATCTAACCGGAGTCTACAAAGAAAGGAAGTCGTAAAATACCTCAAGGCTGAGCGGATTCCACGAACATCCGTTGATCTTCAATTCATTCATGACGTTATAAGCCGCACGAAGGACTTAAGACAATGATGAGACCCAAGAATAGAAATCATCATTAGAGAACTTGTGAGAGATTCGGATTGATAAAAAAAAATTGGAATTTAGACTACCTCTAGATTTTCTAGGCCTTTGTTATCAAATAATCCCTTTCCCTAACTCATAATTAAGGCTAAGTGATTTATTAACCTCCATTCATGATTAAAGTCAACCATTTAAGATACTAGCTAGGTAAAGTCATCATTTTTAACTGTATCTTTTAGAAAACCCATTTCCAAGGTTCATAGAAGAAGCACATTTACAAATTTAAGAAGAAGATGAGAATCTAAGTTAGTAACCATTCTAGGTTTATGAACATGAGGTATTAAATCAATATAATCCATATTAAGTACATGCTAACCATTTATCCTTCCAAGTCTAGGAATTGGTGATACCCATTTTTATTAGCTTTCTACGTGAAGACCTTAGGAACAATTAACTATGTGAAAGAAGGGATTAGAAGAAGTTAGGAAGATTACCATTCCCAAGAGAGGTGAATTTAAGCTCCCAAAAAGGCTTGAGGGCGGATGACTTTAGGGTTTTGAGAAAATGGAGCCAAATCTCGAAATGAACTCTTAAATAAGGAAAATCACTATACGTCACCGCTATAGTGGTCTGAGAACTGCTTCGGCGGCACCGCTAACGCTGCATAGGAACTGTTGTGGCAGTCCTATGACCAATCCACTTCGGTGGTGAGCGCACCGCTGTAGCAAAAGATACTAGTTGTTGTGGCGGTTCCATTAGGCCTGGTGGCTCAAATTCAATACTCTCACGCAACGCCCACGACGGGTTTGATCGAATTAGCGACTTTCAGAAGTATGACTGAATCGAAGACACTTTAAAGAGTTGAAGTTGCGGGTTTTCTCGAAATTCACGGTAATGACAAAACGGGTCGTTACATCAGATACCAATTGAACAACCGTTCCTCCTCTAACGGTAAGGGAACGAACATGCACGGACAGGTAAATATTTTGCAGCCAGGATCATAAATCGTACATCCATACCTTCATATCTAGAACTCCACGGAAAGAAATAGAATGAACAACGTAGCCGCGAAACTTTTCGTGCCTTAGCATCATCAGATATAACTCAAATAGAAAAATTAATCAGTTTTATACTAGATCATCCCGGGTTAGCGTACCCAACTCTATACTCATATTTTACAACCGGCTCTTACAAATCAAACTCTAACTGCGAACAGATAGGAATCGCTAGATTACATACGTCTCCCAAGATAACATAACGAGAAGGACTCAAGGACAGTGAGAAAATAACTAGAGGTCCACCTTGCGGGTATAAAGCTTGAAGCACCTTGAAACATATCAAGAATTTAGGGACATAGATTTGGTCTGACCGCTACAGCGGCTATCAAAGCACCGTGGTAGCGCCGTTATAGCGGTAAGGGAATCATTGCGGCGGTAAGAACAAGATTATAAAGTTTCCGCTACAGCAGCATAGAAGACCGCTGTAACGCTGCCGCAGCGACGGTAAGGCTACCGCTACAGGAAGGGTGTGGGCTATCTTGGATATGAAAGCTTCCAATCAACCATGAAGAGCTCAAAGTGCTATGAAAGATTCATTAAAAGAACTTTTAAAGTCCATAACAGGCTCAAATGGATTTATGATTAAAGCGATGACAATCAAGGTGGTCATAAAGGACTTTGGATCATTCTTCCAACCATCATTATTTTGGATAATCTAAAGGAAGCGTGGAAGGAAGATTTCAAGGCCACCAAATGCTCAAGTCGCTATTTTTATAATCTGGTCATTTTTGTAATTTAGCTATTTATGCAAGACTACTATAAATAGACTTAAGTCTTTCATGTTTGAGATTGTCACAACCCAAATTACGAGTCGTGTGGGCACCTACCGTATTATTGCCCAGTAGGCGAACACTTACCAACCAACCCAATATTCAAACACATTTTTACTACTTGTAATGTAATTATTGATCACAACTGAAAATAAATATTCATAAGGACTCTATTATCAATACAAGAAAATTGAAAAGTTCCCGGGATCTAGCCTAGACAAGTACAAAAGCTCCTATTACACAAGAATAAAACCAAAATAAACGACACAGCCTCTGCCTGGAATGAGATAAGCAAGGGTATAGGAAGATGTCCAATAATCCACTAAGAGAAACTTCAAGTAATAACCTACAACATATCTACACCCAAAAAGGATGTAGCAAGAGTAGTATCAGTACATCACACGTACTGGTAAGCATCATTGGTCGACTAAGATTAGTTCACGCAACACAATATAAAATCAACAAGATAAACAGATAAGTCAACCTACACCCTCAAGACTCCCAATATAGATAACTACACTGGTACGAACTCACCTCTCTAACTCCTGGTTATTCCAGTTCCTTTATTACCACAATAACACCCGCTACCCGACAAGTCAAAGTGTAGTCCTACTTTGTATTTCCTTTAGGGCCAAATAATTAGTCTTTGGCCAAATAATTAGTCTTTATCTGATCAATTCAACTAACTTCTACCCTTTGATTATTAGCCCTAGAGTTTTCTATTCGGTTCACCCGCTAGGGTATGATGCATCCATAGAAACGTACTCAACACACTTTCACCAAACACTGTGACTCTCTAAATCCATCAGATTTAACACAAAAATTCTGGAACTCAGTAATTCATTCTTACGCCAACACCTTCATGCATGATCAGAACCCCTCAGACAGTTCAACACAATTATAGGAGATGCATAATGCAAATATAGTAGAATGACAACATGTAAGCATGAGGATATGGCCCAATACACAAACCGTACATACATGCTAATTGGTGTCTTTGCCCAATAGTCACGACCAGCAGGGGACCCATGGTGTCCATGTACCATCGCTCTAGAATCTTACCTCAGATCACGAGCCTTCAACTTACCACATCCTCACTCCCTATCAAGTGTGCCTGAAATCTAGGTCACATCCTCACCCCCTTTCAAATGCAACTTTTCATATATATATATATATATATATATATATATATATATATATATATATATCACATCACTTTTAATGATCGATTTTCGAGTAGTACCTCATATTCAACCCAACTCGACCTTAAAATCGGGTAGTACAACTGATATTTACTCAGACTTTCCGCTCCATACAGTGTTCAATAAATACAAGCACTTATATGCAACGATGCTAATGAATAAAATCAACATCATGGAATATGCCCTTGATAAGCCCAACACTATTATGCCTTAGCTTTAACTCATCCAATGCAACCTTTTTTGTTGACATGAATGAACAACCCTACGAATCTTGTATATACTCAACAATTTACTGTGAGAACTAAATATACCTCCGAATAATTACGCTAACCTACGGGATAACCTTTCTTAATAGCGACAAGTGATCTCTTCCAATCAGTAACACACAAACATCAACAAACCTTAGAACTTAGTATCCATTTATACACTCATTGTTAGCCTATATATATATATATATATATATATATATATATATATATATATATATATATATATATATATATATATATATATAAAACTTCCCGTAAACTATTTGTATATCCATCCGAACTCCATGTCCAAAGACCTAATCATGCTTTCTCCCGTCAACTCTATACGTATATACGACTCACTAATCAAAGTCTAACTAAAGTAAACCGTAACCTACCTCGTTGATGAGAAACTATTCAAACTTCCATGAAGTATTCACCTTCCTAACTGTAGCCAAAATCCATGAGAGATGATAATTGATGGAGAAGAGGTGAAGAATGTTGGAGGAGTCTTTTTTTCTTGGTGTCAAGGGTTTATCTTAATGTAAAACCTAATAACATCCTTGAAGGTGTCTTTTATTAAAAAGGAGGGTGAAATATAAAACTAAGTGTGGGAAAATATGTTCACTAGTCCGCGATGTCCGCTGCGGCGGACAAAGGGCTCGCTATGGCGAGACCGTTGCGGCAACTATTACGACTCTCGTTTTCATCGTAAGAAATTCTATAGCTTCCTAGTTGTGCATAACCTTAGTACGGAGATTCGTACCTAGTTTACAAGATATTAAGTGCCTTATCTCACATATACCGAAGCACAAGTATATGTTCCTTACAATATGATAGGGTTAGAAGTTAAGCGAATCAAAACGAGCCGGCGCAACTCAGGGAACCAGGGACCAGTGCACTTTGACAGTGCAAAGGGACGGCCCGTCAACATGATGACATGGCATCCATTCACACTGTCAACCTGAAAAATCCCCTGAATCTCAGGTGGAAGAAGGATGCTGCACGTCGATCGCCCTCGACCCTGATCATAGCCCACATGTTTTTCTCCTCATTTTTCATTTCCCCCAACTACATATAAACCCTAATATATTCCTCCCAATTTTTCCCAACATATTAGTGAAGTTTTAGCAAGATCTGAGCCTCGTGAACCTGAGCTAGTGAAGAGAAAGTCGTTCCTAGGGTTTTATTGAAGTTGTTGAGCTTAGGGGTTGGATTTGAAGTTTGATTTTTTTGGATTTCTAGTTCCATCAAGGTATGTATATGATTCTTTCCTTTGTTATTGAGTTGATTGCCAAGAGTTTTAATGTTTAAAGGTGAAGAAAATATAGTTCTGGAAGCGGTAAGTTGATTGAGTTTAAGTTGAGATTAGGTGTTGTTTTGGGAGATATTTTGGAATGGATTTGATTATATTTTGATATGCAAGTATTGATATTGTTTTGGTATTGTTGTTGATGTTTAGGTTGAACAAAAATTTTAGGGATTGTTAAGTTTACAGAGGAGATACTGCCTGAATTCCGTTAAGTTATGAACTAGTTTGGGTCATGACAGAAGCGGTATCAGAGAAGTTCTGTCCGAGGGTTGTCTACAGACCGTGTCTAGTAGAGTCTTATTTATGAGTGTTTTGTGCACCACAATTATAGACAGGAGGCTGCGGGACATTTAGGATGTTGTCGTTCTTTCTATCTTAGATCGTGCGATAGAGCCGTGTGATAAGAGTTCACCTTCTAATAACCTGTTATGATTTCAGCGATGCCTCGGAAGAAAGCTACAGCTACCTAAAAGGGAAAGACAGTGACTGGAGAGGCTAGTAGCCGTACTCCTCGGACTACCAGGGCTCGGGGCGAGTCTCAGAGTGAGACCCCATCTCAGGCTTCGCATACCCTGCCTATACCAGAGAAGCTTAGAAGGGAGCCAGCCCCAGCTCCAGCACCTACCCCTGTGCCTCCAGTCCCTCAGCTAGATACACCAGGTCAGGATATGCGAGATGTTATACAGTTGTTGACTAGATTGGTAGCTGCTCAGGCTCAGCGTCATGGAGTTGGCATAGATCAGGTAGACCGAGCTATTAGTGTGAGGGTCAAAAAATTTCTTGGTTTAGATCCCCCAGAATTCTCCGGATTGAGGCAGAATATGGACCCCCAGGACATTATTGATAGCATGAAGAGGACATTGAGGGTCATGCATGCTAATGAGGTTGAGTCGGTGGAGTTGGCTTCTTATAGGCTTCGTGACATAGCAGTGCAGTGGCACCAGACGTGGGAGCTATTTAGGGGAGAAGATACCCCTCCAGTAGTTTGGCAGGAGTTTTCAGAGGCCTTTATCCGTCATTACTTACCGCCAGAAGTTTGATGGGCCCGAGCAGATATATTCTTGCATATTAAGTAGGGCATTATGAGTGTTCGGGAGTACAGTGTGTACTTTGATTCATTGGCTAGATATGCCCCAGCTGTGGTGGCTGAGATAGAGCATCGAGTTTGATTGACGAGTGTATGACAGCTACGTTACAGCCAGGTATGGATATTTCTCGCATACAGGCATATGCACAGAATCTGGAAGATCGTAAGTGTGAGCGAAGGACAGAGCGTGAGCGTGATAGAGGACATGGTAAGAGGGCTAGATCTTTAGATGCTATTGGTGAGTTTAGAGGAGGACAGAGACAGCATTATTTTCGATATCCATCCCATTCAGCGACGAATGCACCTCCGCAGTTTTAAGGTCAGAGATTTGATCAGTCTTCTTATTTCGGAGAGGGTCAGAGTTCCCGAGCTTCAGGTTCTTAGTATAGACTGCAGTCATGACATATGAGGCCACCTTTTCCACTGTGTACCCAGTGTGGTAGACTACACGCTGGACAGTGTCGATTGGGGTGAGGTGCTTGTTATGCTTGTGGCCAGCCAGGTCATGTGATAAGGGAGTGTCCATCGAGGGGTGGTGTAGGTATTGTTCAGCCTACAGGGACCATAGCCTATTCTTTTTCATCAATACGACCTTCAGGGCAAGGTATTCAGACACCAGCAGGACGTGGTAGAGGAAGGGGTGGAATATCTAGTTCGAGCGGTCATCAGAACCGTATTTATGCATTTGCTGGTAGATAGGATTCTGAATCGTCTCCTGATATTGTTATAGGTATACTATTGTTAGAACCCGTATTTTTGTACATTGGAATAATCCGGATTAACTATGATAATTTTGGGCCAAGACCATTCCGGGAATTGAAGTCGGGACTTTTGACTTGTGATCTTATTTTGAGACATGTTATATATGAAATTATTGGCATTGAACACTTAGGAAAATTGGGACCACAATTCATAAAATTGGAATTAGAAATGTTGTGCAAAAAAAAAATGCCATTGTGTGGGCCAAAGACAAATAAGAGATATTTGTGGACACTTAAAAGATGAAAATCAAGTCATCTTTTCTCATTTTCCTACTTCCACACTTAGAAAAAAATATCAAGAGTTGAAGAACTCTTCAACCTCTCTCTCTCTCTCTTTCTCGGCTAGAAACCAAGAAAACCAACCCCCATTTTTAGCCTTCCCAAAAATAATTCCTTGGTGTAAACCCACCTTATTGAAGTCCCTAAGTAGCGTGGAAGAGTTGTTTGGGTTATCTAACCATTCATTGTGTCCAATTGCAAACCCTAGCCATTTGTGGTATTGAAGAACAAAGGTAAGTTTTGATCTTGTTTTTGGTGTTATGAAGGGTATATCCATGTTGTAGTATGTTATAATGGAGGAAAATCATGAAATATGAAAGGTTGGGAGTGAGTTGTGTATGTGGAGCTTGAGCCGTGTAAATGGGTGTTGTTGCGTTGTTATTGAAATTATGAATTAATGCCTAGTTAGTTGATTATGATCATTGTAAGGTGAAGAACAATTGAGAATCATCCATATATGTATGTGTGTAGTGTTGGTCGAAATGGGTCACATTATATGACAATGAACGATTGAATATCGCTTAATGTTTTAATCGTCGTCGCTTTGAATTTTATGTTGGAAATGAATGTTCATTGATTCAAAATGATGTTGTTAATGTTGCGGATTGTTTTTGGAGGTTATTGTATGTTTAATGTAATTGGTATATGGATGAGATAGCATTGTTAGAATGTGAATTGTGGATACAAATCATGATTTGAAAATGAAGAAAAAAAATTTAAGGGCTGTCTCGGTTGGGGCTGTTTTTGGCCAATTTGGAGAAAAATTGGGATTATTGGAAATGTTGTATGAATTGCTTAGAATGTCCTTAAATATTGTTGGTAGGGGTTTGGGTTAGTATGTGAATGTATAAGCGTCGATTGTGGCTTGAAGGTAAGTCGTCGAATTGAATTTATGTAAGTTGTTGAATAATGGAAAAGAAAGCTATTGTTGTTGTATTGCTGTCCGGATTGGTTGTTGATGTTGCCAGGTTGGTTATTGTTGTTGTTGTTGATTATTTTGGCCGAGTTGAATTCTCGGGGTAGCCTATTTACAGGGGAAATGCTGCCCAAATTTACTCGTAGAATTAAGGGCGAATTTGGAATTTAAGGCCTAAAAGTCATTAGCTAATGTTTGGCATTTTATGGCTTATTTTTAGATCGTGGGCAGCCCGAATCATAGTTTGGATTAGCTTGAGTTTGGATCATTTTGGAGAGCGTTTGAGGTATGTGAAGAAACCTTTCTTTTTTGGCATGCCTTAGTTAAAGTAGGCTATGATACGAGCCTCTAGGAAACTCTATTCTCGCAATCTGAGCTTGTCTATGATTCGCATTTGTTCGCTTGGTATTCTTGTGCTAATATGCCATAACTTTGATCCTTATATCCTTGGAATTCACGAGTTGCAATGGTTATGTAAAAGCTGATTTTTTTTTGGAAAGAGATTATTCTTTAACGATTCTAAAACTACAAACGCTCATAACTTTCTCAGAAAAGCTCGGATTGCTTTGAAATTTTCGTAGGAGTTCGTATGATATAGAATGAGTATTTTTTTCATAGGCGGGCCCAGTTCGGGTCTACACCCGTCTGTGGGTCCCGCGACGTTCCTTTATGAAATTTTGATAACTTTTGAAGGAAAATATTGTAATTATTATTCCGATTTCAAATATGATTATTTTACTTATCTTTTGGACTATGAAAATGATTTTATGTATATGATTCCTCACTACTCCGCTCGTGCCTACTATGATATCGTTCACCGGTTCCCGGGCCGGTTCTGTTGTCGTGCGCATTATGATACATTCCGGTGTTATGCTGTGATTATGGTTCACCGAGCTCCTCGCTCGAGGGACGGGTTCCACTTATGTTTGGCGTTATGCTGTGTTTGGCATTATGCTGTGTTGTGATGTGTGACGGGAATTCGGAGATTTGAAACTTTCTGGTGTTATGCTGTGTTATGGCGCCATCGACAGGCGGGCGACCATATTTCCTGTGCCCTATGCATGACTTATATTTTGAAGTAACATTTTGATACTTTGGAAACGCATTTACTTTCTGTACCTCTATTTCGATTTGATCTCAGATTGTTCATTACATTTTCTGCTTTGCATACTCAGTACATATTTCGTCGACCCCTTCTTCGGGGCCGCGTTTCATGCCCGCAGTACGGACGTACGGTTGGTGATCCACCGGTTTAAGACACCTTCTTCTGCTATTTGGAGTGCTCCTCTCATTCCGGAGCTTATATTTTTGGTATATATTCGCCTGTTGCATTGTATATAGTTGTTCATGGGTACGGCGGGGCCCTGTCCCGTCATGCTATTCTGTCTGTCTGTTTAGAGGTCTGTGGACATGTTTGTGGGTTGTGCCTACTTTTGTACGGTTGTGGTTGTGTACGTTGTGTTTGGGCGATCCCATTCGCCGCCGCGGCCGGTCCGCATATGTATATATGTTGTGTTGGTGGCCCTGTGAGGCCTTGTTGGTATTTTTACGTGCGCAGGGTTATTTTGGATAGTCAGTAAAACAAAGGAAACTCTGCCGAAATTTTTCTGGAAATTATCTAAATTTGGAATACAGCCTTGTCGGCTTCTGTTATATACTTGAATGCGTTGATATAATTTGAGATAGCGTTTGATAGATGTGTTTGGGTGCCCAGATCGGTCACTAGTCATGGCCTACGGGGTTGGGTCGTGACAACTATCAGTCTCTTCCTATGATGTATACGCACTGATTGACTTAGGTTTTACTTTATCATATGTTACTTAGTTTGTTGCTGGTAAGTTTGGGATAGAGCCTGAGTCGATTAAATCTTTTGAGGTGTCTACGCCAGTTGGTGACCCAGTCATAGCTAGGTGAGTATATCGAGGTTGTATACTTAATGTAATAGCCACACCATAGCAGATTTGATTAAGTTATATATGATCGATTTTGATGTTATTATGGGTATGGATTGGTTGGCTTCCTATTATGCTAATGTTGATTGTAGAATGAAGGTAGTCTGATTCCAGCTTCCTGACGAGCCAGTTTTAGACTGGAAGGGTAATGCTGCTTCGTCAAGGGGTAGATTTATTTCCTACCTCAAGGCAAGTAAGATGATAAGAAAAGGGTATATTTATCACCTGGTTCGGGTTCAGGATTTACAAGCATAGTCACCGACCCTTCAATTTATCCCTGTGGTTAATGAATTCCTATAGGTGTTTCCAGATGAGCTTCCAGGCATTCCGCCAGAGCAGGAGATTGATTTCACTATTGATCTATTACCAGATACTCAGCCAATATCCATTCCTCCTTATAGAATGGCCCTACAGAGTTGAAAGAATTGAAGGAGCAATTGAGGGATTTACTTGATAAGGGCTTTATTAGGCCCAAAGACATCGCCGTGGGGAGCACCGGTATTATTTGTAAGAAAGAAGGATGGCTCCTTGCTATTGTGTATCAATTGAATAAGGTGACTATAAAGAATAAGTATCCACTTCTGAGGATTGAAGACTTATTTGATCAGCTGCAGGGTGCCTAATATTTTTTGAAGATAGACTTGAGATCGGGGTATCATCAAGTTAGGGTGAAAGAGGAAGACATTCCCAAGACAACATTCAGGGCTCGATATAGGAACTATGAGTTTCGTGTTATGTCATTCGGGTTAACTAATGCTCCAGTTGTATTCATGGGTTTGATGAATCGTGTATTCAGACCCTTCCTAGATTTATTCATGATTGTATTTATGGATGACATTCTGTGGTTTGTTCACCATCAGAGGCTGAACATGCAGATCATCTACATGCAGTGCTTAGAGTTCTTCGAGATAGAGAGTTATATGCGAAGTTTTCCAAGTGTGAGTTCTGGCTGAACTCTGTGGCTTTTCTTAGTCACATTATTTCAGATGAAGGCATTAGAGTGAATACTCGAAAGATTGAGGCTGTAAGAAATTGGCCAAGACCCACGACACCAACAGATACACGTAGTTTCTTGGGTCTAGCAGGATATTATAGGAGGTTCGTAGAGGGATTTTCTTCTCTTTCTGCCCCACTAACCAAGCTGACTCAAAAATCAGCTAAGTTTCAGTGGACGGATCAATGTGAGCGGAGTTTTCAGGTATTAAAGGACAAATTGACCTCAGTGCCCGTGTTGACTCTTCTAGAGGGAACAGATGGCTATGTGATATATTGTGACACTTCAGGTATTGGGTTGGGCTGTGTATTAATGCAACATAGTAAGGTTGTTGCTTATGCTTCTAGACCGTTGAAGAAGCTTGAGAAGAATTATCCAACCCATGATCTTGAGTTAGCTGCAGTGATCCATGTTTTGAAAATGTGGAGGTACTACTTATACGGTGTCCATGTAGATGTCTATACCGACCATAAGAGCCTTCAGTACATCTTTAAGCAAAAGGACTTAAACTTATATTAGAGGCGATTCCTAGGGTTGCTAAAAGATTATGATGTTGATATTCTGTACCATCATGGGAAGTCCAATGTAGTAACCGATGCTCTTAGTCATAAATCTATGGGTAGCTTGTCATATTTGCAACCAGAGAAAAGAGAACTAGCCCGTGAAGTTTTTCAGCTAGCCAGTCTTGGAGTTCGATTGATAGACTCAGGTGATACAGGAGTTACGGTTCAGGATACAATGATGTCATCCTTGGTAGCTGAGATAAAGGAGCTTCAGTACGAAGACCCTATTTTAGTTCATTATTGAGATACAGCCCCTCAAAAAGAAAAGACACCCTTTGTGATTATAGGGGATACAGTACTCAGGTATCGAGGTAGATTATGCGTTCCTAATGTTGTAGGGCTTCGTTGGCAGGTTATGGGGGAAGCCCACTATTCTCGTTATTCTATTCATCCGGGCAACAAAAATGTACCATGATATTAAGGAGGTGTATTGGTGGGATGGTACGAAGAAGGACATAGCAGAGTTTATCGCTCAATGTCCAAATTGCTAGCAAGTTAAGATAGAGCACCAGAAGCCCGGAGGTTTATTGCAGGCTATTGAGATTCTAACATGGAAATAGGAGGTAATTAATATGGGTTTCATTACAGGTTTTCCCTGTACTTAGCGGAAGTATGACTCAATATGGGTCATAGTTGATAGGCTTACAAAGTCAACCCACTTCCTACCTGTCAGAACTACTTATTTAGCTAAAGATTATGCGAAGCTCTACCTTATAGAGATTGTACGACTTCATAGGGTTCTTACAGCCATTATTTCAGATAGAGGAGCGCAGTTCATAGCTAACTTCTGGAGATCTTTCCAGGACGGATTAGGGATTCATGTGAGTCTTAGTATTACATTTCGTCCACAGACAGATGGAAAAGTTGAGCATACTATACATACACTTGAGGATATGCTAAGGGCTTATGTAATTGAATTTCGAGGTAGCTGGGATGACCATTTGCCTCTTATTGAGTTTGCGTATAACAGCAGTTACCATTCCAGTATTCAGATGGCTTCTTATGAAGCTTTATATGGACGGAGATGTAGATCACCCATAGGATGGTTTGATGTTGGAGAGAATTAGCTGGTAGGCCTAGACTTAATGCAGCAAGCGGTTGATAAAGTGGAAGTGATTAAAGAAAGGTCACTAGCGGCACAGAGTCGACATAAATCTTATGCAGTTAATCGGCGACGTAAGTAGAGTTTGAGGTAGGCAATTAGGTCTTCCTGAAGATCTCAGCTATGAAAGAAGTGATGAGATTTGGGAAGAAGGGTAAGTTAAGCCCTCGATACATTGGGCCATATAGAATCATTCGTATAGTGGGTAAGATAGCATATGAGTTAGAGCTACCTTCTGATTTGAGTTGTACACCCGCATTCCATGTGTCCATGCTCCGTAAGTGCATAGGAGATCCCTCGAGAGTCATACCAATAGACGATGTCCAGGTGACCGAGCAATTATCATACGAGGAAATCCCTTTGGCTATATTAGATAGACAAGTCCGTCGGCTGCAGACTAAGGATGCGGCTTCTATTAAAGTACTCTGGAGAAATAATAATGTCGAGGAAATGACTTGGGAAGCTGAAGAGGAGATGAAGACTATGTACCCGCACTTGTTTCCGTTGTCCCAGGAGGCCCAGTTTGAGACATCATCATCCCCAGGTATTGGATTTATTTATAGCCATTGTGATTGGTCGTGTGAGGCCATAATATTGTATATTTTAGCATGTGGCCCTGTGTGGCATTGTTTTGGGCTACTGTGTATGGGTTAGATAGGTATAGTTACAGGGGAGACTCTGCCAAACTTTTTACAACTCTGAACATTTGAGGATGAATGTTTCTAAGGGGGGAGAAAGTTACTCCTTTTGATTTCATCGTAAGAAAGTCTATGGCTTCCTAGTTGTGTATGCCCTTAATACAGAGATTTGTACCGAGTTTACGAGATATTAAGTGCCTTATCTCGCGTATACAAAAGTACAAGTATATGTTTCTTACAATCCGATAGGACTAGAAGTTAAGCGAATCGAATCAAAACGAACCGGAGCAACTCAGGGAACCAGGGTCCAGTGCACTTTGACTGTGCAAAGGGACGGCCCGTCAACATGTTGATGTGGCATCCTTTCACGCCGTGAACCTGCCAAATCCCCTGAATCACAGGTGGCAGAAGGACAGTGCACGTCGACGGCCGTCGAGGTGTTGACGAGCCATCGACCCTGCTCGTCGACCCAGAGGCGGTAGAGCTTTATTCCACACACTATATATATAGCCCACACATTTTTCTCCTCATTTTTCATTTCCCGCAACCAGATATAAACCCTAATATATTCCTCCCAACTTTTCCCAACATATTAGTGAAGTTTTAGCAAGATCTGAGCCTCGTGAACCCGAGCCAGTGAAGAGAAAGTCGTTCCTAGGGTTCTATTGAAGTTGTTGAGCTTAGGGGTTGGATTTGAAGTTTGATTTTTTTGGAGTTCTAGTTCCTTCAAGTTATGTATATGATTCTTACCTTTGTTATTGAGTTGATTTCCAAGAGTTTTAATGTTTAAAGGTGAAGAAAATATAGTTATGGAAGCGGTAAGTTGATTGAGTTTAAGTTGAGATTAGGTGTTGTTTTGGGAGATATTTTGGAATGGATTTGATTATATTTTGATATGCAAGTATTGATATTGTTTTGGTATTGTTGTTGATGTTTAGGTTGAACAAAAATTTTAGGGATTGTTAAGTTTACAGAGGAGATACTGCCTGAATTCCGTTAAGTTATGAACTAGTTTGAAGGTGGGGATATAAGCACGTTCTAGTCTAATAGTTGGCATACTTGGTCTTGTGTGTAGATTTTTCAAGCCCGGGACATAAGCATAGTTAGCTTGAGGAGCGGATAAGGTATGTTAAAGCTATCCCTTTCTTTCATTTTGGCATGATCCTTATGATTCGAATAAAAGCGGTAAACAAGCGAGTTCCAAAGACTCTATTCCTAGATAGTATAGGATTCATTGTATGCTTGATTTCATATGTTTCACATCTATAGCTTCCAGAGATCTATTATGTTGACATACTAGCTTCTTATGCTACTTGGAGACCTTATGTTATCCCGAGGAGTTTAGAGTATTCTTTTACGAGTCTTTCATGCACTTATATATATATATATATATATATATATATGTACAGCTATTTTCACACTGTGCACACCACTATAGTGGGTACGATATGAGATTACCCCGGATGCGGGATGAGATGATATATAGATCAGGTTGTATGTTCCACAACACTGAAATTATGGATCGGGTTCTACGTTCCACATCGCTAACAGTTATTTTATGATATATGTATTTTCTTTAAAAAGAAAAGAAAGCATGCATATCATACGCCCTCAGAGGCACTTTCAGTTATTCAGAGTTATACAGGTACTTCCAGATGTTCAGTCACACCAATGTATCTAGATACTTGGACTAGCTTCCATGTTTCAGCTTTCTTTCATGATTCTTATGTATATGTTGCTTTTATGCCTTGCATACTCAGTACATTATTCATACTTACTCCCCTTTTTTCTTGGGGGTTGCGATCATGCCCGCAGGTTTAGGTAGGTAGACAGGCAGTCCAGCTCAGTAGGACTTCCACCCAGCAGTAGTCAGTGTGCTCCACTTGGTTCGAAGAGCGTAGTCTATTTTCGGTAGGATATTTTTGATATGTATATATGGGTACGACGGGGTCCTGTCCCATCCTTTCTATAGCTTTGTATTCCATTAGAGGTCTGTAAACATTTGTATGTAGTTGGGATGTTATGTAGCCTTGTCGGCTCTTATTTTGTTGTACAGCATATGTGGCGGCCTAGTCGTCTTCCATTGTCATTTTTAGTATATATGTACAGGTGGTTGTGAGTTCTTGATGCCAAGTTCATGGTGTTGTTCTTCTAGGAGTCATTATAGTTCAGTTATAAGTCGTATATGGGCCACCCTGTTGTTCAGTGAGATCCAGGTACAGGTATAAGGGTGTCTGGTCAGTAGGGGTCAGGCACTCATCATGACTCATCGGTTTGGGTCATCACAGTAGCACCCTGTCTGCTGCGGCGGACCAAGCTTGCCCGAGCCCACGACTTTAAACTCTTTCTGAAACTTATTTTTCCAACTATTGATCATTTAGACACCCCATAGGGCTTATCGTTTAAGACCTTAGGCCTCAATTTGGTAAAGGTTTGTAAAGTATTAAATAACGACCGAGCGGGTTGTTCCAGAGATATTTTTCGGATGAACATTTGGTTTTAGGCTCCTTTGTGAGTATTGGGGAAAACCCTCTTATCTCTCCAATTGAACCCTCTTATCTCTCCAATTGAACGCTCTTAATTACTTGGGTAAGTAATCTTTTGTATGAATTCAATTTCTCTTCTTCCTTGGATTAGTCTAATGATTATTACATTTTAATTATTAGATCATCCCTTCTTTTATCCATGCCTATACTATTATTAAGGAGATATACTCCACTTATTTTCTATATAAGTAACAAAACTTATAAGGACTAAAATCATATCATTAGGACCAAGTTAGTAGTAACTCTACTTGGGAGAAATACCGAGTGTGTTTTGGTCCGGAAATAAAGTGATTCGAACACTTATAAACATTTTTTAACCAAATATTTTCCCAAAAAGAGATATTTTTGCCAAAAAGGAAATTGATGATTAGCATGACGAATTTTGCTAGAAAGAAATATTTTAAGCAAATAAATACATTAACCACACATTGAAGCTCGTAGGTCAACCGTATTATACGGATCCTTGATACTAGGGTGCTTAAAACCTTCCCTAGGAGATCACCAGAACCCTTACCTCGAACTCTGGTTTAAAAGAATTTTTCTCTTATTTTGATAAATCCTTTTTACCCGATTTTCCAAAACTCCATTAAAAAATTCGGTGGTGACTCTCAAGATACAAAATCCAAATAGAATCCAAAACCTCTTAGTAGCTTTTATGCACTAGCTTAAAAGTGAACAGTAACACAGGGTTGAACAATACCAAAAAACACAGTCCAAGAATAGCATCACAAGTACAAAAAGATCAACAACCGAATCATAGCCTATGGTGAAACACCTAAACACAAGTCTGCCAAGTTTCCCACAATTCCTCAGAAAGATCACAACCACAAGTACAATCCACAAATCTGATCAATAGATTCAAAATGAGATGATAATGATGAATGCATATACAATGCAATGATACACACTTGCTCCAGGAGGAATACCTCCACGCCTTGATAGTCATGATCCATGAAGGACCCGCGAAGTCCATGTACCTGCAGCGGCCCACAGCCCGATCCAATACATATATATATATGTTGGGAACATGTGCAATCCAGTCCAAAATATGTTTAATATATGTTTATATACATAAAATATGTTGCGGCGCGCAACCCGATCCAATATAAGCATAATATATGTTGTGGCATGCAACCCGATCCAAATGTATGAGTATGAATGCATGAATTATATCAATGCCAATGAGAATCTATCCATATCAATTGTGCCGCACATGGACACATATCACGAGAATCTATCAATATCAATTTTTCCACACATGAACACCTATCACAATAATACGAATAAATCACATTCTTCCTCTTTACCAGACAGTACCTAATAAATGAGAGATACGGGTTCACAATCATGATAAGGCAACTCAACAACAATTCTAGTATCACAAACGTGGCAACAAACCAATAGATCTCCAACAATCACTAACTCTATATTTGCTTTGCTAACCGAAGTCTAACCATAGGTAAACTAGAATCATCAATAGGACTCAACAATACGATACAGACTCAGTCATGTTAAACTGACACTAACACTCACAGTCAATGAGACATCCAATAACAACAATGAGGCAACAACCACACATAACAGTACCAATCTAGGACTATCCAACCCAAATTCATGTCCAGAGACCTAGGCATGATTCCTCCATTACTCCGTACTGCACATTTATGAAATCCTAATCGACGTCTAACTCAAGTAAGTCGTAACCTACCTCGAGGACGAGCAGGTGTCACGAACATACATTTGATATTCATATTCCATTTTTGAACGGGAAGTCAAGACGGGAGGGTCTAGGAATAGCAAGGAACCTGAGTAAGAAAGAATCAAGAATTAAGGCATTCATACCCGCTAGGATTCTAGAGAATCTAAATACAATTTCGGGCCCACAAATGGTGAAATTGAAACTTTTCCTCAAGCTAGGTTTTCTAGGTTTCCATTGACTAATAATCTATATTTTAAGGTTATTCATATCAACACAATTCATAAAAAGCATTCTTCCTTTTAAATCTCAAATTTCAAGAAAACCAAGTCTTGACCCATTCGCAAAAATAGTGGAAGAATTAGGATTTAGGGTTGGTTAATGTAATGACCCATTTAGTCATTATAGTGTTTTAACCCATTTAACCTTTTTGACCCTTCCCTAAGTCCCTTTAGTATGATCTATGACTTAATGAAGTCATTGGGTTGGTTTCCGCAAGGTTCGAGTGTAAATTGAGTCATTGATAGAGAAGCTAGTTAAGTTAGCAAGTTAGAGTTGACCACGGTCAACGTCGGGTTCGGATGACCCTGTTTCAATCTTTTGGAAGTTCCAACATTTTAATATGATGATTTTGAACTTGTCCACAAGTTTTGGTGAGATTCTGAAGAGTTTTGGATGGGTTTGGATTTTGTCGCGCTTGTATTCGATGTTTTTGCCACAGGTCTGTGGATAGAAAAGGCTCTAGATTTATCAAACAACCTTTTTTTTTAGTGACGTTTGAACCATTAGATCCTTATTGAAATTACGAAGACATAGCAAAAAGAATCGTCGCATTTGGGCTCCATATAGGGGAGTTATGCCTGTTTTTCGCTCGGTTTCAAGCGTCACGTGGGCCGACAAAGGGCCGCCATAGGTTGGACCAACTTTGCTGTGACCAATTAGCCTGACAAATGACCGAAGGGGCATAAATCCCTATTTTAATACCCCAACTCCTACCCATTACCCCCCAAGACCCCAAAGTCAGTTTTTAAGAGAGAAAGAGGCAAAATTCATTCCATTCTTTGGTGAAAGCATCTTGGAGGGTAAGTCCCCATCTTTATTTGTTCCTTTTCCTTTCTTATCAAGTTCCATGATTATTTTAAGGTCCATCAATGGTGGGTGAAAATCCTAGAACCCTAGAATTAGTAAACCCTTAAATAATTAGTGGGTTGTTGATTTTATTGTTGATTAATCATCTAAGAGTGCAGATTATCACTTTCTAGGAAGGGAATTTGATTTCTTATGGTTGAAATTGCATGTTGAGACTTAGGGTTCTAATAAAAATGGAAATTTTGTCCTAAAATCTATTTTAAAGGGTAAAATTGATTAAAAACCCATGAATTGAAGGTTAATGATTGTAGAGATAGAAGTTATGATAAATTCACCATTAAAGGATGGTTTCACCAATTGAAAAGGGTAGAAATAAATGGGTCTTCTTCCCCAAATTGTTGTTCTTGTTTAAATACATGGTTTGTTTCTTACTTAGCATCATACTATTATACTTTGACCGTTATGAGGCACTTCGGAAATAGAAGAATCGTGTGGAGTAGTTCGTGGCTCCTATTCTGCATTTCAGGTAAGTTACGGCTTACTTTAGTTAGACTTTGATTAGAGAAATGTATGTATTGTGTAGAATTGATGGGAGAAAGCATGATTAGGTCTTCGGACATGGTGTTTGGGTTGGATATTAGATAGGTTGGTATGACTTCTGATTTTATGGGCTCGTCGCCATTACGTTATGTACTGAAATATGAGGTGTAGTTATGTTCATACTGCGATGATTTGGGATGGATTTCTATTAGGTTTATTGTTGTTGATGGTGGCCTGTTGCCCTATTATTGTGATTAGAATAATTGCCTAAATTATCGTGTTGTACTCAATTCTCTCTTATTGTGACATATATTATAGGAGAAAGGAAGGATAATGAGTTTAGGCTTGAATTGTGATATAAACTTATGACAAAGATTTAGATGGAAACTTTCTGATGTATGATTTAAAGCCCATGATAATATATAAAAAAAAAAAAAAAAAATGGAGCTTTGGGGGATACAAGACTTAGTTTAAAGGGGTGGATTTTACATTAAAATAAAGAGGGGGCAAAAATATTTGTTGGTTGAGACGGCCCCGACCCAAATCATGGATCATGCGGGCACCCACACTAACCCCCCCCCGGGGGGCCAAACCCCTTTTCCAAAATTTCCTTAATTTGATTTAAACGGAATAAATACTTTTTTTAAGAAATTCCCAAAAATGGGCTAGACTATACAAGAGCTTCTAAAAAGTTTACAATTTGAATAGATAAAGTACTTAAACCCGGGTACACTTGTTTTAAAGGGTAGAGAACAATTTAAATCTAAGGGGGAGACTGGTTTCAAAACCCACCCAAACGTCTTTGGAAGCCCTCAAACTCGGGAAATCGAACATCACCTGAAAAAAACTCTACACCCCCCGGATGTAGCAAAAAGGAAAAGGGGCACAACACAAGGCTCGGG
>NC_081344.1:36081387-36094614 GCF_029784015.1 Lycium ferocissimum | reverse complement strand
ATCTCACATCACCCTTAATACATGAAAAGAAAGTTAGATCTTACCTTGACAACTTGACTTCTCTACTTGGCTAGAGTTGGTGACTTGAGATGGAAATGGTTCTTGTTGCTCCAAAGACTATCTTCACGTTTTAGGGACCTTCAAAGGGTTGAAACACCTTGGAAAATAATTTTTTGGATCAAGACTCAAAGGGCTCAAAAATCAGCCCCTTGCAGAATGCTCTCTCTCTCTAGGCTTAAGTTTTCTTTCTTTGTGTTGTGTAGTTGAAATGAATTATGATGGCTGATTTCTTGGTCATTATTTGGTTCAACTTTGATGCCTACAAGTTGGTCACATACTCCACTTATGGCATGATTCATTCCATTAACTTTACACTTTAAATTTCCTAATTTGTTTTCTCTGACTTTAGCCAACCTACTTCTTGTTTCTCCTTTCTTCTTTCTTTTCAATTGTTTACAAGACAATCTTATGTGTGTTGAATGATTCATACCACCTTTGTCTATTGTAATCATGCCAAGATGGATGAGCAATATTTAATGTGAAATGATCCCTCCACCATGTTATGTCCTCCTAAAACAATGTATACTTTCATAAAGTAGTGGATGCTCAAATATTCAATTGTATGCTTCAACTTTTTCTCCACAAAATTTTCAGCCCCTTGGCCGAACCTCACCTTGGTTATGAAGTGTATTTTAGTTGTCCACAATATAATGAAAGTGTAGTGGATGAATCAACATTTAATTGCCCATTTGTATGTCTTCCATTAACCTTATTTTAGATGACTTTGAGTCATCCTTTTTACCTTGGATGTTGATGCTCTTGTTGGCTCATTATTTTCACCAATTTTTACTTAACACCACAATTAAGTAGTTCCTAATTTCCATTAATGCTTCTATACCAAACAAAATTTGTAGATAAATTGTGACTTCAAACGAAATCGGAAGTTAAAAGTCTACTTTGTATCTTGAGATAGTCTTAATACTCAGCCCGACTTGAATCATCCATATCTCCTTACCCCCGATATCATTTTGATGAGCTGTTTGTTGCGTTGCAAACTAGACTCGATGAACTTAATTTTAGGCTTTTGAAACACCTTAAAACTCCTCATATACTAGGAGATATGCACTCCTACAATATAGGCTAAAATCGGGTCCGTGATTTTCTGAAATTGTTCCGATTCATTTCGTTTAACTTCTAATCCTCTTCCAACCTCATGTAACCTCTTATACATACATATACACTATCATTTACATCCATAACAATTCATATACATGTCTCGAAGGGTCCGTAGAATCACAATAACCATAAGTAGAACTCACAAAGCTTCGACGAAACTCCAATCGAAAAGTATATTCCTATCTTTTGTCCATCTTCTATATCATTACTAATAATCTCAAATACTTTAAAAGGTCACTCACATTACCTCATATACATACTCATAATACGATTTCAAATCCTTTGGTTACCGAGGTCACCTCGAGATACTTAAGACAACCATATTTATAACGATATTCTTACTAACTCGATTAACTTTCCTTGAACCTTCTTAACTCATTCTTTCTTGTTTTAATACAAGTAGCAAGGATTATTGAGTGTGACATTCTCCCCTCCTTTAGAACATTCGTCCTCGCATGTCAAATGAGGACTAAAACTCGTCAATTAAATAAACGAATCACCCGTTATCGCAGACTATAGACAGCAAGATTTGACCACGAAAAGGGTGTTTTAGGAATATTATGCCTAAAAGTGCTAAACGACCAAATGGGTCGTTACAGAGACGGTTTGTATGATTCATTTCATGGCTGAGTTGATCCAAGTCTTGATATGACTTGTGGCTTTATGACTTATACCTTCACTGTTGCTTTATTGGTTGGCATTGATTTACCACGTTTACACTCATTTATGCATTCATACACTCATACATAATGGAAATGGTTTGGAAGACTTGTGGCATAATGCCTTGTGTTTGACGTTGATATTACTAATTGTTCATAGTCCGTACATACTAGTGAACTAGAATACATTGAGACATACATTGTGATGGGAAATTTGTGAAGAAATTAATATAATCTTCTTGTTGCACTTGTGATACTATTTGATACATGGTATTTGATGAATTGATCCTTAAGAGTGATGTGATATTGTTACTATACATATGAAAAGGCACATTTGATCGGGGGTGAAGATTTGGCCTAGTTTTGAGCTCGTGGTCCGAGGTTCGTTCCGAAAACGAGTGGTACATGATGTGGATCCACGTCCGAGGTTCTTTGCAGAACGGAGGTTTATGCTTAGGTCCGAGGAGTGAATCTGAAATGAGTGGTACATGGACACCATGGGTCCCCTGCAGGTCATGACTACTGAGCAATGACATCAATTAGCATGTGTGTACAGTTCGAGTGATTGGCCAGTGCATGGAATTGCATTGCATTGCACATCATCATATTTTGCATTGTGCATCATTACATTTATTTCTGCATTATGATATGCTCATTTGGTTCTGATTTTGGTATGGATGTTGAATACCTATTATGATATAAATATGACCATTGACTGAGTTAAATTGTGAATTAGTGACTCTACCTACGGACGAAACTTGAACTTATGATTATCAGGTGAGATTATTGAAACTTGACGGACTTGTGATTTAGAGACTTCATCTTAGGCTGTGACTCTGTTATGAGAGGTTATGTGACTTGGATTTGAGTATTACGTGCCTATCTGTGTATCTTGTTGATTTTATACTTATATGCGTGAACTAATCTTAGTCGGCCAATGATGCTTACCGGTACATAGTGTTTGTACTGATATTACCTTGTTGCACCCTTTTTGAGTGCAGATTGTGTTCTAAAGATTTCATCCAGACCACATCTCTAGCTTGAAGCTACTTATCTTGAACGGATCCAAGGGTGAGCTCCTATCCATTCTATGCCACCTGAAGGTCTCTTTTTCCAGATGTCTATTTTTATTCCAGACATTATTGTTATTATATTTGAGATATACTTCATTCTTTAGACATTGTTGGTTAGAGTCCTTGTACGATGACTTTCAAATCTTGGGGGTGTAATAGTTAAGACTTCCGCACTTATATTATCTATTAATTATGAATTATTTATTTATTTATTCATTCACATTATCATTGATTGTTTAAGTATAAATGATTAAAGAAGTTAAAATTGGCTAATGATTAATGGGTTAACGGGTAAGGGTTTGCCTACTAGTGATAATAAGGTAGGTGCCCGCATGATCGGTAATTAGGGTCGTGACAGTTACCTAGCATGGAGTATGAATCTGCGGGTTCCTTCGAAATGCCATGTTTTTAAGTAATGAAAGCCCACTTTACGTCCCTAAGGTTTTTGCAAGTTAGGAAACCCCCATTTTTATTGAACCCTATAATCAAAACTTAATAAATGAAGGAAAGGATTCAAGAAAGATGAAATAAATGAGTTCTAAATGTTAGCTTTCCCAAGCACCCACGAGATTAGCTCTAGAAATGCCACAAATGGCGACTTAGATTAAGAGTTGAGAGAAAAGCGAGGTCAAATCCCGAAATGAGCTTTAAATAATAGGTCTGTCCAACGTCGTTCGTTATGGTGGACACGGGGCCGCTGTAATGTCACGACCCGACCAGGGGCCATGACGGGTACCCGAATCTACCCTACCGAGCACCGCCTATCATACATACCATCAAACTCAAGCTGAACATGCATTATTCCCAACACGAAACTTATCATGAGATGGTCATCAACATCTACAATATATATATACACACACACACACACACACACATCAGCCCACGAGGCTGCCAAAAATGATATGCAAATTATACACTAGCATATTCATGAGACATCTACTACCCACGCATACGTATCTACGAGCCTCTGCTGGAGTACAGAGACATAGGGACGGGACAGGACCCCATCATACCCAAATATGAAAATAAAAGAATGCATCAATAAGCTGCACCTTAGGAGTAGTGGAGTGCTCCTGTATAAGCTGATATAACTCCTAAGAATCTGGGCCACCTCCCTTTCTACCTGTGGGCATGAACACAGCATCCATAAAAAGAAAGGACGTCAGTACGATCAATGTACTGAGTATGTAAGGCATATACGATAACATGGTAAGGAGGTGCAAGAATATAAGATAAAGGGATAACCTGTAACTGATTGCCTCTTTAGGCGGAGTCATGCATGCTAACTTATATAGTAATCAACATCATATCATGTAAGGATATATATATATATATATATATATATATATATATATATATATATCGCCCGACGATATAGGTACGGTGTGATCATCATTAGTCTGCGTCCGGGGTAAACATCTTAAGCCGCCCACTAGTGGTGTCTGCCCGGCCATATAAGCAGGGTTTAATCATCATCGTAGCTGCCCACTATGCCCATCGTAGTGGTGACTGCCCGGCCATATAGGCGCGGTGTAATCATACATATACATAACATGAAGCATGCATGAGAGCTCAAGTAAAAGCTGTAACTCTGTTGGAGTGACGTAAGGTCGGGAACCTCCGATTACGATATGGAATAATCCTCATCACTACGTTTCACCTTGAAGGAACTAATATCATGAGGTGAGGTAATAAAAGAAATACATCAATAAAATCATAAGGATAAGAATATCAAGATTCATCATAGCATCATTATCATCATCCTTATCATGGAACATATCTCATCTTTATCTCATGAGAAGCTCTTAAGAATCCTTAACTTCCATCTTTTTGGAATGTAAGAAGGCCATGGAAATATAGAAAGGAAATCATAATATAGAAGTCATTCCTTTGAGAGAAGGGGGCTAGCCTTACATACCTTTACGACGCTCTAACTTTACTGACTAAGTGCTCCCCTCCAATACTCACAATTCTACATTCAAGAGAATTCGTACTAGGGTCAGATAACCGAAAACATGCTTTAGATATCAGTTATTAATCTAAGAGCTAACGAAAATTGGGCAGCATCTCCTTTGTTTCAATGACTTCATCCACATAACAAATAACTCCCAGCATCAATGACAACACCCACAATAGCTTAATCAATAACTTCATCAAGCTAGACATTATTCAATTCTCAACATTCCCTATCAAAAACATTTATAACCCTAACTATGGCACAATACCATATCCATTCTCATACCATGCTTCTACAACATCTTTAATAACATTCATAGCAAGATTATACTCATTACGTATCAAAAACTATGATTCAAGTCAAGTTACTATTCAAGAATACCACTATTTCCATATTTGAACTTCATACTCTCTTTCTTCCATAATCCAAGTCTCTCAACCCCTCCATATTCTTAATAACATGAAATGAACATGAAACTCACCATTGATTATGTAGGAATTGGCTTTGGATGGAAACACTTCACTTAGAGAAAACCCTAACTTCATTTCCAAGGAAATTTCTAGCTTCCATGAACTCTAGTTAGCATCCTTGCACTTGATTCCACTAATTATTGGTGTTTGATCTTTGATTCACCTTGGATATGTGTGGAATGTTCTAGAGCTCTTGAGAGGTGTGGAAAATAAATGAAATGAAATGAAAAAGAATAAGAACTTGGGTCTTTTTTTATAAAACTTAAAATCTGCCCGCTACGGATTATACAGACATTTATACGGTCCGTATAAGTGACCGTGGAATTGGTACCAACAACCAACCTTTCTGTAACCATTATACGATACCTTATACGGTCTGTATAACTTATACGGTCCGTATAAGTGACCGTATAATACCACCAGTGATGCCCTTCTCTGGATAGGTTATACGGTCCCTTATACGGGTCGTATAATTTATACAGATCGTATAAGTGGCCGTATAAATCACATTTTTTCGAAGTCGATCCTGATGTTTTGTTTGACCTCCAATCCTTGGAGAACCTTTTTGACACTTGTTTAACACTTCATTAACAACCTAAGGAGCGTTATAGCTCTTCCCCAAGACCTTACTAAATCAACATTAGCTCGGTACTTCGCAAAACCTTTCCAAACACGACTTATGCTTCGCTCTCCTCAACGAATTTTCTTCTCTTGCCTCAATTGTCTTTGGAATCATAATTAGAATCGCTAAGTACCCTTTCTTACTTGTAGGGACATCATATACATCTTACCCTGTGTTAGTCTATTTACCGCACAATGACATGAAAGTTTTCGAGGTGTAACATGTAGTGAGTCACGCTATGACGGAATACAAACCGCAGGGGAAGTCTTAAAGGAAATCTCCTCTTTTGTCGTGGCGGAAGTGAAATCCACCGCAGCGAAACCTCATATTTCAACCAGCTCACTATACCGAGCAACTGGTCGCTGGGGCGGACGCACCACAGTGGTCCACCCCTCGCTGTTGCGAAGTATTAGGCCCAGTGTCCCTACTTGATTTTAATTTCCTTCTAACTCTGCTACGGGTCACCTCAAACAGGAAAATCCCCCACGTAAAAACTAATGGTTGTTGACCCCTAATTTTTTACCTCCCGTAATTTATTTTAATCACTCAGAGTCCTTGGATAATAAATAAAATGAGCTATGCACCTTAAAGGCCTTAAATGATTTTTATATAAATTGTTCAAATCAATATTTTACTCCTTGAAATTGGTAAAAAGATTTTGATGACATCACAAATTATTTAGAAATTAATTGGTATCTTTTGTGACATTTATGAGATACTTGTTAGATTTAATCAAAAGAAAATGGAAATTTTTTTAAAAAAATAATAATCACTTTTTAAATTTTTAAATTGTCAAAAATCAAAATTAGCATATACTTTATTCCTTTCAATCCAAGTAGTTTAAGTAATTTAAATAATTAACCGTTTCACCCCTTAATCATTAATTTTGTATGATTGCATAATTTGTCAAAATTATGTATAAATGTTTTAATTAGGCTAATTAATTAATTAGATGGTCATTATTACAAATTGAGTTTTAATAGTTTAATTATTTTTTGTTGTGGCCACAATTAAATTAACCAATTTATGGTTCAAGGAAATTGGGGTAATTTCTGTAAAATTAGCCTCTTAATGTCCTTAATTGAAATAACAAAATTCATTGGCTCAAATTAATTAAGGTCGTTAATGCAATTTAATTTTAAAATCTGCTAATTAGGCCCAATACGGCCATAATTGGAATAATCAATTAGACTAAAATCAATTAGGGCCATATTAACAAAATTAAGCCCATCTACACTGTTGGCCATTTTAAAATTATTTGATAGGTTAAGTATGTCCTAATTTGTTTATAATTGGGATATTATTACCAATAATCAATATTTTAATTTTTGTCTGTTTATTAAATTACCTACTTTACTCTATATGTATGTGTATACATTAGGTATACATGTATATGCATGCGTTGTATACATAAAAAGGTCGGTCTTTTTATTTTTATGTAATTACGACCGAGTCCAGTCCAAAAATGGACCGAGACCCGGCCCAAGCCTAGTCTGCCTCAACCTTAAGGGGAAATAATATCCCCTTATTCATTTGGCTCATACCAAATGATCCCTTTTCCCCTCCCTTCTCTCTCTTCCCTTTTCTCGCAAACCCTAGGAGCCATCGCTGCTTCCTCCTTCTCTCTCGTCCCAAAAATGGTAAAATCGCAGTTAAGTGTAAGATGCACAGCTTTTGCAGCATTATTTGCATGAAATAAATAAATTCCAAAGTTTGTTTTTCACCAGATCTTTCCCAAATCGGTAATAGACCTTTCTTTTGCTTTTATTTTTAAAATTATTCAGTCAAAAGTTGATTATTGCTGACTTGTTTGTTTTACTGTGTTCATTTTGCTCGATTTTCATTAGTTGGGGACGAGTGGGTTGGATCGAGTCCAACGAGGCTCAGATCTGACCATTCATTTGTTGTTACAAATTTTTTTTAGCCATAGATTTGTTCTACAAGGTTAATTTTTGGGAGAAATTAGTTGTCCCACATCAGTATTTTGAGGGTTTTGAACAATTGTAGGGTTTTATAAATAGAATCCCACCCTCACCATGAAAGGAGGTCGGCAAAAATTGGAAAAAACTTAAAGAGGCTAGAAACATCGAATTCAAGCCTCAGTATAATTTTTTTTAACTTTAACTTAAAAGTTGGGGTTTTTCTTAGTTCTAAAATTTATTTTCTTGCTTGTTTTGTGTCGGTGTGGCTGAGGGTGGGATTTGGAATCACAAAAAAACCTTCAAATTCAATCTTGTCCACGGCTGGACTCAAAAAAGGCAACATTTTATCTTGTTGCTTTATTTTGTTATTTATCAGTAGCTTTGTTATGTGATAATGGTCAGTTTGATATTAGTTTGCTGTTAGATTGTCTTGGGTTTAATTAGTGGTAATGTGTTGTTCTAAATGATGCTGAAGATTCATTAGATGTTTGGAAATTGAGATTACTTTCTTATCCTCATAAAGGACATGCTTAACCTTAATAGTGGTTGTCAATATGGACTGAATGTGTGAGCCTAGATAATTTTATTGATGTTTCTCCATAGATAGAGATGTATAGACTGTTGTACGCTTTATTAGATGCTAAAGCACCTACTTGGCTGCTCATTCTTCAAACATGATAAAATATGGTTATGTGATTAATAACGGTAACTTTAGTTACCTTATAGACTAATATTAATCCTATTTGAATGTAAGAGACTACTAAAGTACTGTGATGATCCATCTTGAGTAGTTTGAGGTAGTTGCTAGCCTTCTTTGACGAGATTGTGTTATCCTGGAATCTTTAATTTGCTTTCTTGAGTCTACATACTTGGTTTATGTCACAATTAAGTAGCATGAGTTATGATTAGGACAAGTAAAGGATCATGATTGGACTGAAACAAAGCTTAAAGAATCTAGGTGCTTCTATGAGTCTTATAATATGGTCAATGTACTAGAATAGGAATGAATGAGGTTTAATTGCATTTGAATAGGCCTAAGTATACCTAAGTCTGTTTAAGTATGTCTGTATAGGCCTAAAAATGACCTTGACTAGTTGTGTCTTATATACTGATGGTAGGTATAAAACAAATAGCACTCTAGAATATGATATAGAAGTTCTAAAAATGAAGGTTGAGACTAAGGTTTATTTATTCTGTAATATGTTCCCAAATGATCCATTAGAGGCTTTTGTAGGCTTATGAAGTTGTAAGACCATTTAAGATGAATTAGAACACCTAGATACAACTAGGATGATTGTGTCTCACGATTGTTCATTTAAGCAGAATCTAGTCTTGATTTTTATACCACCAGACCCTTTCCCCCTTTTTCTATATATGATCCATGCTTGAGTCTTTAAAGGGGTCCAGTGACACTTAAATAATAATGGAATCCAAATATGCTCTTTGATTGTTCAAAATGATTAATCAACCAGTGAAAAGGAGCTACTTGAGTCTAAGGATTGGTGTTCAGTCTAAACTTAAGTTTATAATGATTAAGATATTCAAATCTTTTCAAAGAGGTAATGTCTAAAAGGAATTCAAAATAGCTTTCATTGTTAAGATCCTAGGTTGAATTGATTGAAAATGTTAACTTGTGTGGTCAACTAGGTGTTTAGATGGAATTTGATTTGAAGGCAGTGTCAAACTAATCTTAACCACAAGGTCCTGGTCCTTTGGGCATGAGGATGAGGTAAAAGGTTGAGGTTGCCTTAGGAGAATAAAGGGTGAGCTTAGGCATGAACTGGAGGTAATGACCAGTGGGGCCTTCGTTCCCTTTTTACTAAAAGCAAGACTCAGGAAAGGGATGGGGAGGTTATGACCTCACCCTACCCTATTTCTCTTTCAGGACCCTAAGGTTCCCTTTTTCTCCCAAACCTTATTCCCATGGCTGTGGGAATCACAGAGGCCTTATGTTTGGTTAGGGGAATTTTACCATGCGTGGGGGATCCTTGAGATTTTATGATATTAAAACCAGTTAGAACAATGTGTTAGGGTTGTCACATTCCCTACCGTAATTAAAGGGATTAAAAACTACAATATTGACTAAAGTTTGGGGAGTAAGCTATTTATCAGTACCTGGATTCATGTCTTAGGGTTCAAACTTGCTTGCTTTGTGTTGTTTAGGAATGAATATGTTCAATGAAAACCTGTATGATATAGTTATGCTTGACTTGTCTATGTTGTGTCCTAGCCATAGTTTGAATCTAGAAAGAGGACATTTTAGTTAAGATAAGATTGGTGGGAATTCTTGCTTTTGAACTTGAACTGTTAAACTGAGACCTTAATGTGCATTGTGGTGTAACTTGGATTGAGAAGATAAGGTTATACTCTATTTAATGAGGCTTGTCTCTATACTGTTGGTGTGTTTAAAGTCTCATCATGTTTAGAACTGTAGGATGGAACAACTAAAAACTGAGTCTGTGTTAAATAATGAACAAGTGACAAGCTAGAATTGGTCTAATGTTGTTGTTTAAGGATGTTGTGAGTTTTCTCAGACAGCTTGTGAACCACTTGGCATAAGGTGGTCTTTCCAAAGGCACCTCAAAGAGAGGGCAGGGAAGAGTCAAGATTAGCTTCATGCATAGTACCTACCCTCCAAATGAGGAGTGTCATGACACAGTCTATGAACCATAGGGGGCATTCCTGTCATAAGGGTGCATTGATCCTCCTTGATCTCACCATTTTATCAAAGGTTGGAAACAGAAAAGGGGTGGGAAAAGTTTAACTTGTCTGAATGTCTAAAGAAACTTAGGAAATTAGGAAGAAGAAGTTGGTTGTTTCAATAAGTTGATTTTTGCTTTCTCTCTAAGGGAGATGGATTAGTTTGAAGTTGTCAGCAATAAGTGTCCTTTTAAGAAGTTAAGAAAATTCTGAGTCTCAAAGACTTATTTGAAACCTTGTGACATTCCTTTTTCTGTGAGGCCTTGTGATATACATAGCTGCTTCTTTCTTCTTTTTACATAAAGTGGCAACTCACATGAAATCTTGTTCTGTATGTGCTCCTACTACTGTTGATTAAAATAAAGGCTCATCCCTTTGTGCTCTCCGGGAATCTAAATTTGCTCAGTTTCAACTCATTTAGTGTTGTTTCAATTCAGACTTTGTGGTGTTCCAACCCTTCTTTGTGGTCAGAAGTTGTAATGTGTTAGGATGTTTCTTTTACCTGCATCTTTGTTATTGAATTAATTAATTCTCACACTTGTTGTTATGAGGAGTGCTAATATATGAAGCCTGGTGAATCATTCACCTTATATGTATAGGCATTAAGTTAGACTTAAACTAGCTTTGGTTTTATATGTGGACACTGTTCTAAGGAGTAAGGACTAATTAGGTGAATAAGATGACCTTGAGTCTAAAATTCACACGCAAAGAGTATGAATATACGCAGAATATGCACGGGTTAATAAAAAGGAAGAGGGATATACATATAGTATACACTTGATATACACATCACATGTGTATATCATAGTATACTATGTGTATATAAGGGAACTGGTCAGTCAAATATGGGGTGTATACATGAGTAAAAAGGGTAGAAACCTCACTTAAGCTCTAAACTTTCAAATGAATTTTCTTTAGAAGCGTTGGGCTGGACCAATTCAGGATTAATTAGAAATGGGCCAGATTGCATTAAACCCCAAAGGTAAAAGAAAAAGAGGATGTTTTGGTTTGTATCACCTATTGATTAATTGTTTTGAAGTTGTTATATTATTTTTCATATCATCACATTGCAACATCTGTTTTAGCTCCCTTATCATGACTTTAAGTTTATTTTCAGTGCTGTTTGCAATTAAATTATTTCCATATCAATCCTCAAAATGCCCTCAGAATCAATCACGGCCTCCTTGGCCTCACCCCTCGAAACCCTATCTCGGATCTTGCTCAACTGAGCATCCTTAAACTGATGAGCCTTGATCATCAATAATGATGACCACTGCCTCTACGCAAGCCAAAATCCTCGCCCGGGGTTGAAATATCCGAAGACAAAGCCGTTGCCGTAGTGCGAACCTCCATGGCCAACGGGCCCCTCGAAATAATCAATCGAGCTAAACTCCCCATACTTACCTTGCGACTCGGCGTCGCCCACCACATTGGCTTTACCGAGTGATACGGAATAGAGATGTCATAGTCCTTCAGAGCTCCATCCATCGACGCTTGCCTGAATTCAAGATCTCTGCAGGTAAACACACGCTCGAAGGCTACGGTGATCGCGGAAAACCTCATAACGGACACCGTACAAGTAATGCCTCCAAAGCTTGGCGAAGACTACGGCCAACAACTCAAATCATGGGTAGGGTAACCTGAACTTTTAGCGACGGGAGGCATAAGCTGTCACCCTACCCTCTGCATCGACACACCCAAACCTATACGGAAATATACGATGAACCACAAAATCCTTACCTTCCCACCGAGCAAGGCTAGGATGGGGTTGTAGTCGAATGCGAGGTTTTGGAGGCTATTAATAACGTCCGTCATTTGGAAAGGAACATCCTTTTGATCCAATGCGGTCAAAGATGAAGCAATGGCGGCAAAACCCTTCACAAAGTGACGGTAGTAACTGGAAAAGCCCACAAAGCTATGAATTTCAGTAACAGTGGTGGGTGTCTCCCAACACCACAGTGGGTATGCCAAAATATATCGATACCCACGACGGTGGGTACGCCCGACACGTATCAATAACTCGAAAAAATTTGGATGGCCAACCATGGTATGCCGAGGTCATGTGAGCACTTCACAATAATGGAAAATAGTGGAAGAAAGTAAAATAACGTAAGTCTCACAATATAATAGAATGTTAACAAGTGCGGAAGTAAATAGAAATCCACCCGGTATCTAGTGCGGTCATGCGAAACATGCAATCCGAATACTAAAAGTACGAATAATAATACATAAGTAGTCTCCAAATCATCTCGAATGGAAAGCAAGACATAAGTAATAAGAAAGTCCTCGGGTCGAGCGGACGCCATGCTACTTTAAAAACTCGGAAGTGGAAGGCGAAAAGTCGATCGACCACGAGTCGAGAGAAGTAGATCGACCCTAATACTGCGTTCATAAACGAATGCAACAAGTGCGAATTCGGTACAAACCATGATGCGTGAGCATCGTCGGTCGACCAAAGCATGGACAATACAATTAGGAAAATGACGAAATAAAACAATCAAACGTAGACAATATAATCGCAACCGAAATCCTTCATAACCTATGTAACATCTAAACCCCCAAAATTTATAAGTCCGAGTATACCGTCAATCCCATCACCACAAAAAATCGACACAATCCAAACATCCAACAAAATCAAAAACCCC
>NC_081344.1:36065843-36081287 GCF_029784015.1 Lycium ferocissimum | reverse complement strand
AAATCTAAGATGATTGGGATTAAGGTAGGGTAAAGGATTAGAAAAGTTTTACCTCCAAGAATTTCTCCAAATTAGCTCCAAGAATAGTTTCCTCAATCTCCAAAATCGAGATATGAAATAATGAGGGTCTAAGACTTATTTAAGACATATTTAATGAAATATAACTGCCCGTCACCGCTATAGCGGTGGGAATGCCGCTACGGCGGCTAAGTTACTGCCACAACGGTCGGCTCACATCACACATGACCGCCTGTCCATCATACCACTTACGCCGTGCCGCCGCGGCTCGTGCCGCCATTATGGGCACCAGACACCAGATTTCCCAAACTTTTCTAAGTCTTCAATCAAATTTTCGGGTTATTCCCGAGGCCATCTGCTCACAATTCGACCACCTGAACCCATACAAATATTCGTTGCGAACGCGCTTGTGGTCTCGAAATTTCCAACGGAGGCCTCGTTGATCGAGTTAACCCCCGATGCCTTGATTCTAATTTTCCCATTCTAAGTCCCGAAATGCATCCGAATGCATCGGGAAGCGAACCAAATACCCATACAGGTTCTAAACAACCATCCGGATCTCTCGAAATTGACGGAATTCCAGAAAAGATCTGTTTGCCCAAAAATCAACTTTGGATCAACCATTATTCACTTTAAGCCTATATTTTCACCAAAGTTACTCGAATTCGGTCTAGGAACCCCAGGAAGCATAACAGCGTTCCCCTCGGGTCAAAAGCGAGCTAATCAATGCTCAGGAATGGACAAAACGCCGAGAGAACTGTAACGACTAAATGGGTCGTTACACCCCCAAAAAGTTTAGCGAATCAAAAGAAGACCCTTAGGAGGTTAGCTAACTGGTTTTTCATAAACAAAGAAGTGTTGTATAAAAGGACCCCTGACCTTGGTTAACTTAGGTGCGTGGACGCCGAAGAGGCTACAAAATTGCTAAAAGAGGTGCACGCAGGGGTATGCAGATCCCACATGAATAGATTCATCATTGTTAGAACAATCCTGAGGATAGGATATTATTGGATGACCATGGAGCACGACTCCTATAAATTCGTGCAAAAATGCCATCAGTGTTAGATACACGAGGATCTGATCAAAGTCCCCCCCCCTGCACTGCTACATGCGATGAGCTCACCTTAGCCATTCGTGGCATGGGGAATGGACGTCATAGGACCCATCGAGTCGCCAGCCTCCAAGGGACATCATTTCATCTTACTCACCATCTACTACTTCACTAAATGGGTAGAGGCGACTTCCCACAATTCAGTGACCAAGAAAGTCATGGCTGACCTCGTCAAAAACAATCTGATATATCGTTTTGGTGTGCCAAAATCCATCATCACAGACAATGGTGCCAATCTGAACAGCCATTTGATGAAGGACATCTGCAAACAATTCAAGATCACCCACAGAAACTCTACCGTGTACCGGCCACAGATGAACGGAGTCGTAGAGGCTGCCAACAAGAACATCAAAAGAATCTTGAGAAAAATGATCGACAACTACAAGAATTGGCATGAACAGTTGCCTTATGCTTTGTTTGGGTACAGAACGACAACCCAAACCTCCACTAGGGTAACCCCATACCTCCTTGTCTAGGTACAGAAGCGGTCATACCCGTAGAAGCAGAAATCCCCTCACTCAGGATCATCCAAGAGGTAGAGCTAAATGACGCAGAATGGGTCAGAAACCGCTACGAACAATTGGCCATGATAGATGAGAAGAGAATGGTGGCGGTATGCCACGGACAGCTGTACACACAAAGGATGTCTCATGCTTTCAACAAGCGGGTCAGAGCCTGACTATTCCAAATTGGGAAACTCGTGCTCAAGCGAGTCTTTCCCCACCAAGAAGAATACAAAGGAAAATTCGCACCAAACTGGCAAGGGCCGTACATAGTCAGGAAAGTACTCTCAGGAGGAGTCGTAGTCCTAGCCGAGAGGGACGGACAAGAGTGGCCTGAATCCATCAATACAGAAGCGCCCAAGAAATAGTACATTTAGGATTCCATTTTCTTGTAATTGCATTATCATTTCCTTGTAATCGTACTTTTGTAATAGAATAGGAAAAAAATCGTCTATGTAATGAACTACGCAATGACCTGAATTCCCACAATGGGATACATAGGCAGTCCATATTAGACCCGGTCACATTATTAGTAAAAAACAAAAACTCAATTACTTTATTTTGAACTACATTCGACCTGAATTCCTGCTGCGACAGGATACGTAGGCGCTTTTGAGCTCGGTAGTCATAAAAGAAAAACTCAAGAAACCCTTAGGAAACCTCAGACACGATAAGGCAGGAAAAATCAACAAGATCAAGCTATAAGGGTCAGCACGAGAATCAACCAAAGATTAGCCCTACATTGGGGCAGAATTTTTTAGGAAACTTCAAAAATTCCTATCAGAGATAAACAAAGAAGAGGGCAGAGCAAAGCCATACACTAAGGCAGAATTTTTTAGGGAATCTCAAAAATTCCGGCATGACAAGACAATAACAAGAGTCGATCCGAGCAAGACCCGAAACTGGGACAGAATTTTTGAGAAGGTCTCAAAAATTCTACTAGTACAGAAGTCAGTAATGGCATCTCCGGGAAGAATCGAAAAAGCTCGTTTGAAGAAAACACATGTCATGACACATAAAAACGAAACAAGCATTTATTTTAAGGAAAAACAACGTGCATTTTTAAAAAAAAATTACTTAGGATTTTCAAAAAAAATACCAAGCCCAGGAGGGTTCAAAGAAGCATCAAGAAGAAACCCCAGATGGGAAAACAACGACGCTAATATGTCTCTTAGGAAACTCATGATTTTTTCTGTGGATGCAGGTTTTTTTGTTTAACAGGACAGCAGGCACGCCACCAACCGGTTTACTCACAGCAAAGGCGAAAGGCAAAATTCAGCCCAGCAAAGAAAGACCAAAAAGGTCACAGCAAAAATGAGTAATAAAGCCACATCTGGCCACGAGGGTCACAAAGCAAATGAACATACAGACATATTTGACCAAAAGGGTCATGCAAAGAATGAATGAGCATAAAGACAACCGATTAAAAGGTCACACACAAAGAGCTTAATAACAAGGATATATCAGACCAAGAGGGTCACAATGAGTGAGCATAAAGATACATACGACCAAAAGGGTCATGACAAGGACGAAAGGGCATATCCGACCACAAGGGTCAACAGCCAATACAATGGACGAAAGAAAGGTTATACAGTCACAAGGGTCGTGTCTGTCATCTGCATACCGAGAGGGCCATTCATTTATTTAATTGCCGAGAGGGCCATTCATACAAATTGCCGAGAGGTCCATTCATACAAATTGCCGAGAGGACCATTCATACAAACTGTCGAGAGAGCCATTCATACAAATTGTCGAGAGGGCTATTCATACAAACTGCCGAGAGGGCCATTTATTCAAACTGCCGAGAGGGCCATCCATTCAAACTGTCTAGAGGGCCATCCATTCAAACAAGCCAAAAGGGCTATTCATTCAAACTGTCGAAAGGGTCATTCATATCAAATTGCTGAGAGGGTCATTTATTCAAACAAGCCAAAAGGGCCATTCATGCAAACAGTCGAGAGGGTCATTCATCTAAAATTCCACAAAGAATATCTGCATATTGTCAAGTCCAAAAAACAAGCACGCAGCCGCCAGAAAGGAGCCGGCTTGCTGAACCAGATCCAGACAAATTGCGGAGCAAACGTGAAACTTTTTCTTACACAACAGGTTAAGATAGGGTGCCATAAGAGTCAAGCTCTCTGGCCAGGATTTGGAGGCCATTCAATCTCAGACTCAGCCATAACTCATCTTGTTTTTATTTTCTTAAATAAAAACCACGACTGGTCGGACACACATCGAGAAATCTAAAGGTATTCCCCCATAAGGGACATACTCTTCTCCAGCAAGTCGAACTATATGTGACCTGATTCCCAGAGATTAGGGATATGTAAGCGGGCTCAAGATCAGAGAGTCGGTCACATTCTAACAGTCATTTGGTGAAACCCTAGTCACAACACTACGGATCTTAGGACTTTCCTTCCAAATCACTTAAAAGTCCTTAGTTGAGTCGAACTACAGGTGGCCTGAATTCTCATATAACCCGAGATATGTAGGAAACCCAGAAACCAGGGTCCAGCCACGTATGTGAAAATTGCATGAAAATGAAGGGTGGAATGAGTCGGATCCGTCAACAATTAGGGTTGTCACCATGCTCGTGGATGGTCCCGCCATCCCCGAACACCGAAGGGGCAGTTGTTGACCCCTAATTTTTGACCTCCCATAATTTATTTTAATCACTCAGAGTCCTTGGATAATAAATAAAATGAGCTATGCACCTTAAAGGGTCTAAATGATTTTTATATAAATTGTTCAAATTAATATTTCGCTCCTTTAAATAGGTAAAAAGATTTTTATGACATCAAAAATTATTTAGAAATTAATTGGTACCTTTTATGACATTTATGAGATACTTGTTAGATTTAATCAAAAGAAAAAGGGCATTTTGATTAAAAAATAATAATAATTTGTTTAGTTGTTTAAATTGTCAAAAATCAAAATTAGCAACTACTTTATTCCCTTCTATCCAAGGAGTTTGAGTAATTCAAATAATTAACCATTTCACCAGTTAATCTTTAACTTTGTATAATTGCATTATTTGTCAAAATTATGTATAATTGTCTATAAGTGTTATAATTAGGCTAATTAATCAATTAGGTGGTCATTATTGCAATTGATTTTCAATAGTTTAATTATATTTTGTTATGGCCACAACTAAATTAACCAATTCATGGTTCAAGGAAATTGTCTGTAAAATTAGGCTCTTAATGGCGTTAATTGAAATAACCAAATTCATTGGCTCAAATTAATTAAGGTCATTAATGCAATTTAATTTTAAAATCTGCTAATTAGGCCCAATATGGCCATAATTGGAATAATCAATTAGACTAAAATCAATTAGGGCCGTATTTGCAAAATTAAGCCCATCTACAAAGTTGGCCATTTTAAAATTATTTGATAGGTTACTTATGTCCTAATTTGTTTATAATTGGCATATTATTACCAATAATCAATATTTTAATTTTTGTCAGTTTATTAAATTACCTACTTTAATCTATATGTACGTGTATACATTAGGTATACATGTATATGCATTCGTTGTATACATAAAAAGGACAGTCTTTTTTTATTTAATTTGGACCGAGTCCAGTCCAAAAATCGACCGAGACCCGACCTAAGCCCAGTCCGCTCAGCCTTAAGGGGAAATACTATCCCCTTATTCATTTGGTTCATACCAAACGACCCCTTTTCCCCTCCCTTCTCTCTCTTCCCTTTTCTCACAAACACTAGGAGCAGTCACTGCTTCCTCCTTCTCTCTCATCCCAAAAATGGTAAAATCGCAGTTAAGTGTAAGATGCACAGCTGTTGCAGCATTATTTACCTAAAATAAATTAATTCCAAGGTTTGTTTTTCAATAGATCTTTCCCAAATCGGTAATATACTTTTTTTTGCTTTTCTTTTTAAAATTATTCAGTCAAAAGTTGATTATTGCTATCTTGTTTGTTGTAGTGTGTTCTTTTTGCTCGATTTTCATTGGTTGGGACGAGTGGGTTGGATCGAGTCCAACGAGGCTCAGATCTGACCATTCATTTGTTGTTACAATCGTTTTGAGCCATAGATTTGTTCTACAAGGTTAATTTCTGGGAGAAATTAGTTGTCCCATGTAGCGGGTTTATTTTTTCCGATTCGTATTTGCACTTGCCTCATTTAAAAAGGAAAGTGTCCCGGGAAGTACGGTTGTCAATCGTACCGGGAAAAAGGAAAAAACATACTTCTATGTGGATGGTGTTCTAAATGGAATTTATTTTAGAGTCGCCACCTAATTTTTAGGAAATTAGGAAAACCAGTTCGAAAAAGGTTCATTCAAAACGGTTAAATTTTAAAAGAATTATAATCTAACCAAAGTTTGGGTAAGGGTTCTGGTGATCCCCGGGGAAGGTGTTAGGCACCCCGATATTAAGGATCCGCAAAATACGGTTGACCTACGGGTTCTAATAGTATGCCTTTGTAGATATAAATTGTTTGTGATAAAAAAACTGCTTTTGTTTATATTTTTGCAAATCAAGATTTGTCATTTATGCAAAAATACTCACTTTTCAAGAAATGAAAATGGTAAAGTTTTGCCCAAAATTGGGCGTTTTGGGTTTCGGACTTGAACAACTAAGTTAAAACCCGAAGGCATTAACCTAAGTAGAACACTACGTAACCCCACCCGAGTTTAGAAAAAGGTTTTTTAATTTTAAATTTTTTAAAAAATTATTTTTTGGCATACTATTATCATCCATTTTTAACCATATTTTTTAGATTTTTATCCTTTTAATCCAAGTTAATCCGAAAAATAGATTAAGTCCAATTTTGTCCAAAATGTCCATATGCACGGTCCACAATCATTTTTTTCTCAAGTTCAGCAAAATTAAATTAATCAAGCCTATTATTTTGTCCCAAAAATCATTTTTATATGCTAATAATTGTAAGAATCAGTTTTATATTTAGAAAACGGTTTTTTGGCAACTCTAATAGATGACAATTTTTAAGGGTCCCACTAAATCACATTTAATCAATTTTGACAAATAAATAGTAAAGAGATAAAGTCGGGCCGACCAAACCCAACGTAAAATGCATAAGTAAATATTTCCGCTCTAAATTATGCTCCAATGCCTTAGTCTTTCCATGATAGGGGTTGACTCGATCTAGAAATGTTAGTGGGCCTCGAAAGACCCACTAACAAATTTGGGAGGTCACAAAAGATAGGTGTACAAAACATTAGTAATAGGCCGGGGTCAATTATCTAATTTACAAAGCCAAAAAGAATTGCAATGCTTTTAAGCTAAGCCCATAATTATCATACTTATAAATAAAAGGACAATTTATGCAAAAGGCTCAATAGTTGCTGTGAATTAGTAACAAACTCACAAGAACTAAGTTTTTTTTTTTTTCTTAGTAAGTTTCATAACTAGAAAATGTTAAATTTGACATTTCATAATTTTAGCGCAAAATTAAACATATCAACTTTAGCCAAATATATCTGACCCCCCAAAAAAACGCAACCCGTGTCTTGGTATAATTAATGTAACTTCACAGATTTAAGGATTTATTCCATAATTAAAACAACTTATTACATTCTTTTTTTTTTAATTAAGGCCACTAGGCTTTTCACCACCTAGTGGCTATTTTATTAATAATCAAATAAATGAAAAACGAAGTCCAAATAGTCAAATGCACAAATCAAAGAAATAGAAAGTAAAGTGCATCTATCTATGTCAGAAGTGGAAAAGCCAGGTGAGACTTCATCAGTGTGGTTCTTTGTTCGCCGGCGTTGATGTTGCCGCCTCAGATGCGGCAACTTTCGATCCTTCAGCTGCATCCATCTTATTAGCTCACATATTTGAGGTTTGATTATTACTCTCTTCTTTGTTCTTGATTCTATCCGTCTCCCCATTCGTACATCTTCTTGGTATGCTTTTGTTGTTGTAATCCTGGGTCGTCTCTTAAGCTATTGCCCGATTTCTATTGCTTCTTGTCCTGTATATGTGCTTTGTGTTGTTGTGCTCCAATTTGTTGTCATGTATTTTTCCAAATTTGCCCTCTTTTGCTTTCTATATGTGCACAGATGATTGTTTTCTGGTGTGTTCTGTCTTGATTGCCTTGATTGTGTCGTTTTTGGGATTCTAAATGTTGCGTTTTCCACCATTATTACTGTCCTTCTCATGGTATATTTTTCGTAATTTTCTGTCCAGTGGAATGAGCATCCATGGATGCTAGTACTACTCATTGGACAGTCTATAGGGAAAAAAAACTATGTATATGAAACTTGCAAAACAAACACACAAATTAGTGAAAAACAGGATCTCTCTTCTCTTATTCCAAAGAAGTTGAGAACTTTGATCCTTAGTGTTCCTCCTTCTCCTATCCTTTGCTACTTCCTCCTGAAAAATCTTATCCTCCAACCTATTCATCATCTTTTACAATTCCTAATCCTCAGGTATGGTATGCTGCTCTTATCACTATTGATTTTTTTTCCCATATTCTCCATATCCATGAATGAATTAGTGATGAATTCCCCTTTATCCAGTGCCATATTAGCAAGGAAGACTGCCAATTTATTTCCTTCCCTGATTATATGAATAATTTGTACTGTCCTTTTTCCCATGATTGTCCATATTTCCTCCACCATGTTAATGATTTGCCAAGGACCGTTCCGCCTTCTTTCCAGAATGTTCTTCATTAGCCTTTGGTCTGTTTCCACAATCATTTGATGAATATCCATTCTATCCATATGCTTCACAGCTTGTAGTATTGCTACAACTTCTGCTTGTGTATTGGAATAGATACCATCCTTCATTTCCTGTGCTTGGGCATGAATCAGATTACCCTCAGAATCCCTATTGCAATAACTCCAAGCACCTCTTCCTGGATTACCCCTAGAAGCTCCATCAGTGTTACATTTCATCCAACTTATATCTGGAGGTTTCCATCTAACTTGTATTATCTTCAATTTGGGAGAGTAAGCATGTAGGGCTTTGATTAAATCCAACCAATTGTATGGTGCATACTTAAAATTCTTTCTTCTAGTTTTCATGAACAAAATTAAGGTATGCATGATTTGATGCTTCAATTTAGTGATAGCCATCTTCCCTCCATGTAACAAATTGTTCCTTCTCTTCCATAACTCCCATACTATGATTGCTAGAACAGCCTGGTAGATTTTCCTGATATGTTGACTTACTGGTGCCTCCCACCAAGCTACAATTACCTGAGATAACTGCATCGCTGTAATATTAAGACCAGCAGGACCACAAAACTGTTTCCAGATTGCATGTGCCACTCACTGTAGAATTTAGGAACACATGTGTTATAGTCTCCTCCTGTGTTATTTGACAACAATTACATCTGGATGCAAATTGAATACCCACTTCTTCAAAGTGTCATCTAATGGAAGTTTGGATTTCCATAACTTCCACATAAAGGAGCTTATTTTAGTAGGCATCCCTTTAATCCACATATAATCATAGATCTTGTTGACCTCACACTTTTGTCTCAACAATTGAGATATGCTCTATCTACAGACTCCTCTCTAGTTGGAGGTTTGACATGGTGTAAAATGTAATTGGCCATCTCCTCTAGGACTAAGTTTCTTAACTGCTCCTCACTCCACCTTCCTTCTTCCTGGACTTCTTTAACCAAAACAACAGTAAAATTACACTGAAAGTTTGGTAACTTATTACATTCCATTTAATAAGGACACCAACTAATAATCCCTATAAATAAGCAAAAAGACAAATGCAGAGAGGATAACTTCCTTATATAGTTCATCAAAAAAAAAAAAAAAAACTTCCTATATATATACACACACACAAGTATTCAAACAATCTATGTTCAGAAAAAGAATGTACGCATCTTTTTAAAAATATAAAAAATATATATTAGATGTATGTTGATTTAGTAATCGTGTTTTTTATGTATATATAATAAGAAAATATATGACATGTTTTTTATATCCCAAGTATATATTGCTGTAATTAAATTTTAAGTGGTGAATATATCACAAATATGTTATATATGAGCATATAATTTTATTTTTTTAAGCTTTTCATAATTATGACATATTTTACGTATAAATTTTTAATATCATAAACATACCATGTATATACCATAAATTTTGTCAATAATTTTGTGTATTCATTAAGCATAATCATGCATATTCTCAAAGATCTTACTTATATTGTACTTATACCATCAAAATAAAATAAAAAAAAAAAAAAAAAAAAAAAAAAAACATGCTTTTTATGATATTTTATCATCCAACTCTAATTTAGTGGTATTAGCATTTGTGGAAAATAGGGAAGAGAGAGAGAGAGAAAATATTATTCTAGCATTTAATACGAATTTAGTTTGGGAAGAGAGAAAAGAGGAAAAAAGAACTTCTAGCATTCAATTCCTAATTTAATGGGAGAAAGAGAGTATCCCTTCATTTGGGACATTACGCATGTTTAATTATTAAATATCTGTTATATAATATGTTATTTTTGAAATATTTAAAAAGTTCTAATATTAATGCAAATAACTTTTATAAAAATAAATTGCAACGTAAAATTCTCTTTTTGTTTTATATCAAAAGCTAACAATATTGAATAAATCATACTAAACCTACCAACACAATGTCAAAATTCTAACTTAAGCTACTCTTTTTCTTATTTTGTTAATCAATTTAACTAACCTAAAATCACTTAACATTGTCTAAATCAAACTTCTAATTTATTTTCATTTTTCAAATAGTAATAAATCCATAGGATACTCACTTAATCATGTAAATAAAGTTAGGCTAGTACATAATCCTTTTCAACTACACAAGCATAAATAACATATAATCATAACTAAAAATAAAATAAATGATGGAATAAGAGGTTACCTTTTGATGGGGCAACCTAAAGATCAAAAGGAGGGATTAGGTCCACCAAATTCAAGCACCAACACTTCACAAATCTTTGAAAACCCCTTTGTCTTTTTAAATTTTTTGGATGATAGCTGTATTCTTATATGTATATATATCTATTGTATTTATATTTTGTGTATTTTTAGTAAGAGTGTGTATAGGCTACTAAGTTTTTGAATATATAAATCAAACTTTAGCTTCTTCTTTTTTCTAATTTTCGAACTCCCTTTCTTTGTTTTCTTTTTTTACTCTCTTGTGTGTGGTTTCAATAATGGGTTTTTAAGTGGTGAAAATGGTGAAGGTAAAAAATAGAGTGAAAGAAGGTGGTGATATGTTTTTTTATTGCTATGGGTCTCTCTTTTTTTTCCTCATCCGTGAACCTTTTCTAGGAAGATGATGATGGATATTTTTTGTTTTCTATTTTGTGGTCCCCATGCCCCAAAATAGAAAGATGAAATTTCCCCTTTTTTCTCTCCCAAAAAAAACGTGACCTCCCCTCTTTTAATGTCCATCTCTTCTATTTGTAGGCAAGCCAATTTAGAATTCTATGGAAAAAATAGGCCATGTACCCATACCTTTTCCCCCCAAAATTCTTATTCAAATTTTAAAAAATCATCCAACTAAGCATTTAGAATTCTATGGACCAAAATAGGTCACTTGACCGTACTTTTCCCCCCCAAAAGACCTTATCCAAATAGTACCAACAAAGGTACAAATGGATAAAATCCCCTCCTTATTTTTTTATAAAAATATAGCATAGGTTTTATATAGTTTTAGGTTAATTAGTATAATACGCCCCTCGTAAAATAATATTTCGACGAAATAAAAATTATAATACGTTGTTTTAAAACACCAGCTTCCAAACGAGCCCAATATTGATATACTTCCAAGTAATATTTAAAAATGTGAAAAATGCGGTAAAAAATGAGCCGTAATTCATACATTGTTTTAATTAATAATTTTTCCGAGTTAGACGGACCAGGATATGTATCTTCATTTTCAAATCATATTTGTGAAAGGAAATAACTTGTACTTTTTTGTAATAGTTAATTTTTATGGAAAAATAATTATACGTCAACTTTTACAATTTTCTCGGGATTTTTAATTTTTTTTTTTTTTAAGGGCATCCTTACTCCGTGTTGGACTTGAAAAATTTGAAAATTAAAATACGCATTTTATGAGGTGAAAATTAGGTGTCAACAGCTGCCCCTTTAGAGTTCGAGGATGGAAAGGCTATCCTTGAGCTACGAATTTTGAAAAACCTAATTTTTACAGAATAATAGAAATTACAGCTTTCTTTGCGTAAAATTTCAAAAGTATGGCCGAATCCCGATTTGTGGGCTTCCTACATGTCTCAGGTTACACGAGAACTCAGGCCGTTTGTAGTTCTGACTATAAGAGGACTAACACATAAAGAAACTTTTAAACTATCTCAGGGTGTCCGAAAATAATCATAGGAATATGGCCGATCCTCGAAATTTGAGTATCCTACATATCCCTGATTTTGAGAATCAGGCCAACTGTAGTTCGACTCGATAGCCCGAAAAGGAATATCCCTTTATGAGGGAATCCCTTTGACTATTTCCGGTTGGGAATCCGAATCGGAGGCGGTTTTTTGAAAAAGATTTATTAGTATTGTTGCTTGAAGTGATTTTCCAATCCCTGGTGTAGAAAGCTTGACTCGCGTACACAGTTTTTGACCGGTTGTCCAAAGAAAAGTTTCACATTTGCTCCGCATGTCTTGAGTCTAGCTCTTTTTCTTCTATCTCGGTAGCTTTTAGCCATCTCCAAGTGTCGAGTCTTGCGTGTTAGTGATTTGAATTTTGTTTATCTTTATCGTAAATGTCATACCTATGCAGCATTCTTCCATTTGCTTTAAAGGTTAACTCCGTCAGTTTCTCTCATTTATCCGGCTCTCGACGAACGTTCATCCGTCTTTTCTTCTTTTCCTGTAAGTGTGTGCTTTTGTGCATGTATATTTTTTAAATAACTTTGAATAATAATCACGATACTTTAGTTGGCTCTTTTCTCATTATTTTTAGATATTCTCATTTTTCAATGATAACTTTCGTTGGGATTTGGCTCGGGCTATACCGCATTTTGTGAAACCTTCACACCCTAGTCCGGTTGTCGTTTTCGTAAGCAGGATGCTACTAATGAAAATCATGTTTTCAAGTGCGGGGTCATTTTTGTTTCTTATGACATCCGCCACCCCTGAAAATTTGGACTCACGTCCTTTCACACCACTTCCAACGGATTTGTCGCAAATCTGGTGTCGACTTTATCGTTATCCTCATACAAAGTCTGCGGTAAACCAGTTCAGGACTACATCACTTATAGTCAAAAATACTCAAATGTAGACTGCACATCAGAGTGCAGTATCATATTCCTTTCATGATGACTACTAACCTGCGGTGTCCGAAATTACAACATTTAGCGGAATTTAAGTTAACTATTTTATACTCAAGTCGGAGCCTTTTCTCATGACTACCACTATGCACGAACCGGATTACGTTAACTTGAAATAAGCTGCGATGGCAGCCGACCGCAAATCTTGATATAGGAATCACATTCGTATTTCAACGATTGTGGACATCAACCTTAGAATTATGCTACCTATTTTTGGCTATATATATGGATGACGGCTTAGCCCCTTTGGCATGTAGTCGTTTAATCCATATCATCATCTTGAGGAATGAAGCTTACCTCGGTGGCAATACTGACACCTTCTTTTTTTAACTCCGGGGAAGAATACCCCCCGACGACAGGGTTCACATCTTCCAAAAGGACTAGACTCTCAGAATACGACATTTCAATGCCGATATCAATGCATCGTCTTCAAATCACAGATTGTCAGGATGAAAATTGTGACCTCAAAATTAATCCATCTTTGCTAACATGTTGTCGACGATCTAAAAATGATGTCGAGTACGTCACTTGATTCGGTGAGTGATCGTGCTTACCAAATTTAAGATGTCTAATCGGTCATTGTATCAGGCAAGCCACGCGACGTCCTGGCCTAGGTCTCGATACCTTGATACAATATTGTTTAATAGAGACCAGACTTCGATAAATGGTGATTATATCTTTTTGTAATCTTAAAAAAAATTTTTGTAAAAATCTTCGTGCTTTGCAAAACGAACAAACTTGTTGGTGTAAACAAACTTGTTAGTGTAAAACAAACTTTGCTTGGGGAGGATTTCGTTACCCTTTTTCGGATGCTTTGGCTTTATCACATCTCTTCAAGTTTTTGTCTTCATTTTGGTTCGTCATCATTATTCCTTTTTCAGATGCTTCTCGCTTTTATTGCTTTGTCTTTGAATTTTTTCGTCTTTGCTTTTTCTTTTGTTGTTTCACTTTTGGTTTTTTGCTTTGTTTTGTTCTGCTAGTGCCATTTCATGTCTCAATCACTGAACAAACAAGTTAACGGAAAAAACTCTATTTAAATAGCTTTGTTACCCTTTCCGGGTGTTCCTTCATAGAATTGCAGCTTCTGTTGTTCTTCCTTTGAATTTTGTCTTAAATGCATGGTCCTTTCGGCATTTTGTTTGAATGAATGGCCCTCTTAGCAATTTGAATGAATGGCACTCTTGGTACGTATGTGTCATCTCCTTAGCATGTTTAAACTGCAAAACCTTAGAAACATTATCAATAGATAATGCGGTATAAATGTTCACCTAAGGTGGATGAATAAGTATGTCCCTTTCTAAGGTAGACAAATTATACATCCCTTTCTGAGGTGGACAAACAGTTATACCCCCCTTTCTAAGGTGGACGTGCGATTATTGTCCCTTTCTAAGGTGGACAAGAAAATATTGTCCCTTTCTAAGGTGGACAAACAAATATTGTCTTGGTAAAACTAAATTGAGATACCGAGAACCATGTGTTTAACATGGTTTATGTCTCATTGTCGATGTGGGTGGCCAAAATGATCTCCTTTGCTTTCTTTGAAGCCTTCGTTATGTGGCGATCATCTTGATGCCTTTGTGAATTTTGAATTGTATTGCCAAAGTCCGTCCTGATAGTCTTGCCAGCACCGAGCATCTTTTGCTTGTTGTAGACATAGGCCGCACTTTCCATGCTTTTTCTTCATGGTGGTCCTTCACGCACTTTGTAGGATCTCTGCTTTTCCCGAAGAGTTTTTTATTCCTTTTCAACAAATTGTTCCTATTTGCGGTCAAGGGAAGTTGTTAATGACTTGATGGTGACTTTGTGCAAAACTTGAAGCAAAAAGGCGTTAAACTAGTGTAACACCTCGTATCTTTAACCTAAGCTTTGACCATGATCCAAGACTTAGAAAATTAGATAAAGGATGTGAGAATTGAAATTTCCCTGTTCAGTTGTAAGATAGTGATTTACGCCCATGAACAGTGACCGTATTTCAGTATACGGCCCGTAAATCAAGTCGTAAATTGGTACCAAGGATTTCTGAACATTCTGGAATATGACATCTGGATGTTACATTGTTAAATATGGACCGTATTTCAGTATACGGCCCATATTTCAAAACGTAAACTGGTACCAAGGATTTCTGAGCATATTCTGGAATTTGACATTTTAATGTTACATTGTTAAATACCGATCGTATTTAAAAATATGGCCCGTATTTCAAAACGTATTTGGAATTTGGAAAAACTTCCTTGATGAAAGTTGTAGAGCTTTGAAATACCTTTCCAATGGTATATTATGGGGGTCAAACGGACATCTGTGCAAAGAGTTATGGCCATTTTACTGAAGAGACACTGTGCAGTCCATACGGAATACGGACCGCATTTCAAAATACGGCCATCTTTCAAAATATGACGTATCTTGCTGGGCGTAAGCGTAATTTTCCAGAACACTATATATTCGTCCATATCAGTCCAAATCATTTTTTTTTCATTCCTTCAAGCCCTAGAACGACCTCTTCCCCTTTTCATCAAACCCGGTAAGCCTACTCCTTT
>NC_081344.1:36030951-36065743 GCF_029784015.1 Lycium ferocissimum | reverse complement strand
CTAGAACTTGCCCTGCATGTTATTGAAGTGAAATAAAAGTATTGCTCTGTTTGGAAGATGATTATAGGCTTTCTTTGATATGTCTTGTAAATTTTAGCCTTTTTAGAAATTGTTACCACTAGTTAGCCCTTTGAGCCTGTAGCCTTTCAGTTGTTAGCCGTATTTTTGCCTTGATCCTTTTGTTTGAATCCCTAGTTTTTGCACCCTGCTTCCTTGAGCACTGTAGCATAGACTGTGATATTAATTGATAAATCTGAAGAAAAGGGGTGGTCAAGTGAAAAATGGTGACCAATGATCGCTACAAAGTGATGAAAAGGACCTCTTAGAAAGAATGTGAAAAAGGGAGAAAAATTGCTTGAAAAATAAAAAAATAAATTGAAGCGTTCTTGATATGATGAGAAATACTTGTGAAATAATTGATGAAGAGAGGGCTGAAAAATAAAGTGAAAAGATGAAATAATTGGTGACGAAGTCTAAACGTGCAAAGTGCTTAGGGAAGTGTAAGTCACTATAATATAGTTCTCCTACCTGTCCCCTAGCTAACATTACAACCCGCTAAAGTCCTATTTGATTCTATTCAAGTATACTTGATTAGGAGAGATGTACATAATGGGCAAGCTTATGGTTCTTTGTACATACATGTGAATTTCTTTTGAGAGCGAGAGTTGCGCTTTGATGCTTAAGCTCTTAGATTACATTTGATTCTTTGATTTGAGTGTGTGGACTATTTCTTCTTGTGAGGGCACTTGTTTCATGATAGATAGGTGATGTTATTAGCTTCTTTGACAGAGTAGGTGAGCGAGCTTAAATTTGATATGTTAGGGTCCGTCTCTGAGATTAGGAGGTTAGAAGTTTTTTTTTTGTTTGAGTTAACCTGTATATCTTGCATAATGATTAGGAAGTGTATATTTGATGTTGTGAGTTGCTACAGGGCCTAATTGTTGGTATCAACCAAAGTGGTGGTATTCATAGGATTGATTTATTGAGAGTGGTTTTAATGCTTACTTGAGGACAAGAAAGAGTCTAAGTGTGGGGTGGTGATGTTCGGCCATAAATTGCATATGTTTAGCCATTGTTGCCTCATATTTTAATACTTTTAATTGTCTCTTGAGTACAAAATATAATTTAAAAAAAAAAAAACAAATTGTGCTCTAGCAGGCCAGGCCTGTTAGAACTTTTTATTAATAAGTGCATAATGTAAAAAACAGTCTATTGACAAAGATGTCTATAATATGAGCTAGCTAATATTAAAAAATAAGAAACCCCCCTCCCTTTGTTCTATCCCGTATGCCTAAGCTAGTATGCCCTTGTGATCCCGATGTATCGCCTTGATGATAGTCTAAATCTGTGCACGCACCATATGATTATCCATACATGTAGTATCATTGTTGATTGTCAAGCTGCTGAATCCTCCTTGTTCTAATCCTCAGTTGAGGAAGTTGTGATTTATCCATGTTGAGAATTCTTCTTCCTTCTGATGGCATAAGTATAAAGTCATGTACTTTGATCTCTGCATGATCCAAAGCTTGATTTGCTAGAAAGTCTGCCAACTTGTTGCCTTCCCCGAAAAATATGATTGATCCGCACCTCGTTGTTCTCATGTCCCGTTTGATCTCTTCAATTTGATTTCTCAGCCCATTGAGTGATCCATTATCTTGTAAGATGTTTTGAAGGACAAGTGAACCAAAATTTCCGCTGAACCCGTTGAATGTTGTGTTCTTTGCGTTAACTTCGCGTTCGTTTTATGGCCTCTCAAATTTCTTCCATGTTTGTTGCTATTCCCATTTGTTGTGCTTCGTATAAACCAAATCTCCATTGCTATCTCTAATGCAAATCCATATGAACCGATCCCAGATTGCCTCTGCGTGCCCCATCCGTATTACATTTTAATCTCCCCCGAAGCGTGGCATTCTCCACAACACCTTAGCATAATAAACTTTGGTTTATATCTACTAAGGTGTCGATGCATATTTTCCCAATCAATAGATAAATTCAGCAACCATGGGAATCTCTTTCTTGTCAGTTGGTGTATAATGTGTTGTACTTGTTGTTTCGATCCTCAGAGAAAGTAACGATCCTCCATGCCTAATGGAGTTTCTTCTCTTCCATAATGACCACATGATCACCGCGGGCATTGCTCTATAAATAGGTTGCAATTTTGGTTTTGTCTCGGTATCCACCATGCCATGATCATTTGATGTAGACCAACTCCATCCGTGGAATACCCGCACAAAGTAGCAAAAAACTTCCATAACTTGACAGCTATGGAAGATGTTAGAAATAAGTGAACTACGCTTTCCTCCTTATGCTCCTCACAAAGACCAAAGATCTTGATGGTATATTGATCATCATCTTTTTCAATATATCATCCGTAGAGATTCTCCCTTTCCACACCCTCCATGAAAAAGCTTATCTTTATTGGCAACCCTTTCTAACACACAGTAACCTATAAGCCGGTTTGTTTGCTCTCTTTATGCCCGAGAAATTCCCATGCAGATTTAACTGAGAATTTGCCATTTGTTTCCAACATCCAACATGGTTCAATAATGAGTTGTGCTTAATATTATATTTTACTGTGTAGAAATAAAACGGTGCGAAGATGAAAGGATTTGGAGCAAAAATTAAATAAAACGCGGAAAGAAAAAGAAAGAGAAAAAGAATATGAAACAAGAGGGGACAAATGGGGGGCACTCTATAGAGTTTGTCCCCCCCCCCCCCCCCCCCCCACAAAAGTGCAGACAAAAGAGAAGTAATTGAAATTGAAATGAAAAAGCGAAAAAACGTACCTGCAGAACAACGGACATGCGTCGCACCACTGACGCGGAGATTTCAGCCTCTGAATCTTTTTTTTCTGATCAGTCCGTGACGCGGGTGTGACTCGAGCCCGCTATTTTTTCCTGGTTCGAGTTGGATTTAGTTTTAAAAGCCCATGTCGTTTGGTACCCTATAAATACATATTCTATACGATTTTTACATAACTTTGGATTACTTGAAACCCTTAGTTCTACCTAGAGAGAGCTTGGAGCCGCCGTGGAGGCCGTAACTACAGCGTTTTGTCTTCTCTTCTCTGTAATACTTATTTTGATATTTTTATTTGGTTGATTTGTTGTTTTTCTTCCATGTCTATGTGGAGCTAAACTCTTTAGTTCTAGGGTTTAGACACAAACATGAAAGTTGACGTTTAATTATTGTTTCTACCTATTAAATTTCTATATTTTTGGGTTGCTTATTTATTCTTGTGCTTAATTGTTTAATTACTTGATCACTAATTAGACACTATCTGTGGTGCGTGAATTGAACTTGAGAAAGGGAATTCCCGTACGTAATAAGAATAAATAGAGTTTGTTCTATTTAATCGTTTCGCTACTGAGGATAGAGATATACCCTTTAGCCATACTTAGTTCAATACGGAGAAATAAATGTGTTCTTGTTACCTCTGACGACTATAGAGATATAGGCATTATAGTAGCATCTACAGGCTTGTGAGTAGTTCGAGAGAATATCATAAAGTTATAATTAACCCGTCAACTAGTAACCCATAGGTAGAACGATTTGAAGATTCAATTGGATTGTTAGTGGTCATAGCCCTAGATCTATCTCTTCTCCGATAAAAATTCGCTCTTTCTTGGTTGAAGTTCATTATTTGCTTTCTTTTATTTTTAGTTATTCTATAAATATAATTTGGATTTTATTTCTTGTTTAGATAATTAGCATTAGTTTAACTTAGTAAATAGTTAATCATAAGTCCCTGTGAGTACGATATCTGTACTTTAAATCCTATATTACTTGTACGACCGCGTATACTTGCGTGTGCGTTTGGGAGAAACAACGATCACTACTTTGAGGCTTCTTAATCTTATAGCAATCACCTGTACTTAAAGAAGATGATTAGTAGCTACATCGTCGCTTTACCAGTGACTTTAGTCAAGATAATCTAAAATGGATTTTAGAAAGATATACGAAACCGTTGAGCAATTGCTTGCTTTTGTAGGGGTAGGTCTTGCTCTCTGTCGGCCTTTTTGATCTTCGATCGTACTTTGTAGCCTGATATGGAGCTCTTATTTTTTGGGAAGATTCGGCATTCCTCCTAAGCAAGTTGTCCCCATTTTGGGGTCGATGGGAGTCATTGATAACTTGATGTTGACTCTGGAAAATTTTAAAGCAAAGTCGTTAAAAGTAGCCTTTAAAAATTAGGAGAAGAGTTAGAGATGCCGCCGTTCGTCCTGGGCCATTAAATAGGCTTTTGAGATTTTCGGCTGTCTTTGAAGGCTTAATGTTTGTTTTGCTTGTTTTGTGATGATTATGCTCGGGCAAGTGACATTGTTGATCCTTTAGTCTTGATGTGCCAGTCTTTGGCAGTGTTGATGTATGATCCCGGCGAGATTCGACTTTATTGTCAGTAGAATCATAGTATTGTTTTGATAAAGATAACTCAAAAGGTTAGTGATGAAGCCATCTTGGCTTATGTGAATTGGTGAGGATCCAGCCAGCGTCTCATAATCTTGATTCCCGAGTTCAACTTTGCATAATGTAGTAACCTGCAATATTCTAAGAGCAAGTTCCAGTGGACATAACGAAGTGAAAGGAATCCAATTTGAAGGTTGAGTTAGAAACGAAGCCGTTTTTGGCTTATAGAGCTGAGGCGATAGTAGGCTCAATAACGCCTTTGGTTGGACTTGACATCGACTTAAGGCTCGTTGTTTTGTAGCTTCCTTGTCCCTGTGCTCGAAGAAAATTTCTTTAGAGTAAAAGTGATTGACTCATGTTGACCTCACCGAGCGTGTCATGACAGACTGAAGGAAACGGGAATGTGATCCCCGGGATAAGTATTGAGTGAGTCGAAGGCTAAATAACCGATATAGGACGTCACGTAAGGCACGTTCCATTTTTTTTTTTTTTTTTTGATTTCTATAAAAGGATGAATCATTCGTTCGAAAGAAGCCACTTACGTTCTTATTTTGGATTCTCATAAGGGAAGGAGTTGTTCGTTTGATTAGGAAACTCTAATGAATGAAGATATCAGAATTTTAGAATTGTTTTAAACCAATCGCCCCGGCTTCCAGTCCTAGGGAACTTAGTTCAAGATGTTTGCGCTTGAAAATTTGAATAGCTTGACTGATTCAAAGACATACCCTAGATCTGCTCGGAGAGTCCATATTTTGAAACAAAGGGAAGAATGTAGTTTTTGAAGACTAGATCAAAGACGTACCTCGATTCCTTATCGGGGTTTGTGGTTTGAAACAGTAGGGAGACCGCACCCTTATATAGGATTGCTTACGTATCTTGCTGGAACAAGAATCAGGTCTGATGTAGTTCGGAATTTGAAACTGACGTATTTGGCTTGTCTACTCAATAAGCGCAAGCTTGTCATTTTTTGATGTCGGACATTTTAGTGTAGCGCATGGGTGATCTAAAAAAGGTCGTAATCTTGATTTTTTTAAGGAGTTGTGATTTGAATTTTGTAATATCATAATAGTGTAGCGCCTGGGTGAGCTAAAAAAAGGTTGTGATTTGAATTTTGTGAGATCACGATAGCGTAGCACATGGATGGGCTAAAATGGATCACGACTTAAGTTTCGTTACCAAAACCTCTCGGTGGTCCCCACGAGTCAATCAAAAGAGAATAAAAACTCAAGAGGTAAACGTGTTAGTTCGTTAATCATAATAAGACATCTAACATCTGTTTTACTTGAAACATATTGTCCAAACTTCTACACACGAGACTTTTGGAGATGACTCGGATGGACAGGATTTTGCCCATTCGAATGATTTTTGTACGACTTTGGTAATCTTTCTATTTGACAGTGATCTTTGAGGATGACATGGTCAACGAGTATTGGATAATGACTCGATCATTTTGGACTTGAAGTGTTTGGACTTTGAAAGTGCAAAGTATGACCTTAACGATCTTTTGGGTCTGATAAGAATGATTTTTTTAGGAATGAAGTAGTTGTCGGCAATTTGCGATGGTTGGGCTATTTGTCTTAAAACTTTAGAGGTTGGGAGGACCGAGGCGTGCGGCTCTTAGCAATATTGAGTGTAAGAAATGTGCTTTTGGAAATAACGTGGTTCACGTGGATTGGATAATAATCGAACGACGTTTTAGAAGTTTTAGAAAACTTGACTTTGACATGGTGTTTCGAGATTTTACTTTGGGGTGCATTGTGACGACATTCTAAGATTTTGGGAACCGAACTATGGACTATTTGTGTTTGAAGCAAAACAGATGTCTTTATATGCGTAAATCAAAAATAGGCATAGCAAAGCAGAGTATATAGCACGTAGCATGTAAACAATACATATCATGTAATCAATATATCAACAAAAGTGTACTATCATTTGAAGGATGCAGGTACCGTTAAGACGTTTCGTTTACCCCAATTTATGCAACATTGGTAAATATCGAATGGGGATACATAATAGGGGAACGGGGTATACAGAATATCAGTCACGTGCAGGGGTACAACTCCTAAACTAAAAAGTAAAAAATCAAAACCCAAGGGCAAATAGTTCATATAATGGCATGTATATCCTTCAATTTTTCACATAGTTGGATGCGGGCGGTCTTCCTGTCCGATTCAGGTAGGTCTGAGATACCCAAAACGGTCTATGGTCCATATGCGCTATACCAATAGGGATTTGTCTTCGCTCTACACTAGTTATTCTAGAGTGATTTTTCAAGCAAATGACACAGGTTATCCGAGCGAACAAGCTTGGGGTGGGCTCTCGAAGGATGTGGGTTCACCGCATGCCCACTCGACCTTAGAGACCATCAAAGAAATATAGCAAAAGGTTTTTTAGTGAAGGTATGACCGTAGCTCATCCCGCATCGTCACCCTTAGAAACAAAGTGTAAAATAAAATGCCAGGAGTGGCGGAGTATGCATGCATGAATGACAGTTATATTTTGCGGAAATTTAAACACATAAATAATTTATATCATTTAAACAATTTATATCATACAAACACACAATTTATTGGAACCCTTATGGTTAGAACCTTAAATTTTCCCCAGCAGAGTCGCCATTTGTAGCGGCTCTATTTTTTCCGATTCGTATTTGCACTTGCCTCATTTAAAAAGGAAAGTGTCCCGGGGAAGTACGGTTGTCAATCGTACCGGGAAAAAGGAAAAAATATACTTCTACGTGGATGGTACTCTAAATGGACTTTATTTTAGAGTCACCACCTAATTTTTAGGAAATTAGGAAAACTAGTTCGAAAAGGGTTCATTCAAAATGGTTAAATTTTAAAAGAATCCTAATCTAACCAAAGTTTAGGTAAGGGTTCTGGTGATCCCCCAAGGAAGGTGTTAGGCACCCCGATATTAAGGATCCGTAAAATACGGTTGACCTACGGGTTCCAATAGTATGCCTTTGTAGATACAAATTGTTTGTGATAAAAAACTGCTTTTGTTTATATTTTCGCAAATCAAGATGTGTCATTTATGCAAAAATACTCACTCGCAAATCAAGATGTGTTATTTATGCAAAAATACTCACTTTTCAAGAAATGAAAATGGTAGAGTTTTGCCCAAAATTGGGTGTTTTGGGTTTCGGACCCCAACAACTAGGTTAAAACCCAAAGGCGTTAACCTAAGTAGAACACTACGTAAGCCCACCCGAGTTTAGAAAAAGGTTTTTTAGTTTTAAGTTTTAAAAAAAAAATTATTTTTTGGCATACTATTATTATCCGTATTTTAACCATATTTTATATTTTTTAGATTTTTATCCTTTTAGTCCATGTTAATCCAAAAAATAGTTTAAGTCCATTTTTGTCCAAAATGTCCATATGGACGGTCCACAATCATTTTTGTCTCTAGTTCCGCAAAATTAATCAAGTCTATTATTTTGTCCCAAAAATCATTTTTATATGCTAATAATTGTAAGAATCAGTTTTATATTTAGAAAATGGTTTTTTGGCAACTCTAATAGATGACAATTTTTAAGAGTTCCACTAAATCACATTTAATTAATTTTGACAAATAAATAGTAAAGAGATAGGGAGTTGGGCCGACCAAACCAAACAGAAAAATGCATAAGTAAAAATTTTCGCTCCAAATTATGCCCCAATGCCTTAGTCCTTCCATGATAGGGGTTGACTCGATCTAGAAATGTTAGTGGGCCTCGAAAGACCCACCAACAAATTTGGGAGGTCACAAAAGATAGGTGTACAAAACATTAGTAATAGGCCGAGGTCAATTATCTAATTTACAAAGCCAAAATGAATTACAATGCTTTTAAGCCAAGCCCATAATTATCATACTTATAAATAAAAGGACAATTTATGCAAAAGGCTCAATAGTTACTATGAATTAGTAACAAACTCACAAGAACTAAGGTTTTTTTTTTTTTTTTTTTTTTTTTTGAGTAAGTTTCATTACTAGAAAATGTTAAATTTTACATTAAATAATTTTAGCAAAAAATTAAACATATCAGTTTTAGCCAAATAATATCTGACCCCCCAAAAAAACATAACCCATGTCTTGGCAGAATTAACGTAACTTAACATATTTAAGGATTTATTCCATAATTAAAACAACTTATTACATTCCATTTAATAAGGACACCAATCAATAATCCCTATAAATAAGCAAAAAAACAAATGCAGAGAGGATAACTTCCTTAAATAGTTCATCAAAAAAAAAAATCCTATATATATATACACACACAAGTATACAAACAATCTATGTTCAGAAAAAGAATGTACGCATCTTTATAAAAATATATTAGATGTATGTTGATTTAGTAACCGTGTATTTTATGTATATATAACAAGAAAATATATGACATGTTTTTTATATCCCAAGTATATATTGCTGTAATTAAATTTTAAGTGGTGAATATATCACAAATATGTTATATATGAGCATATAATTTTATTTTTTTAAGCTTTTCATAATTATGACATATTTTCTGGTATAAATGTTTAATATCATAAACATACCATGAATATACCATAAATTTTGTCAATAGTTTTGTGTATTAATTAAGCATAATCATGCATATTCTCAAAGATCTTACTTATATTGTACTTATACCATCAAAATAAAATAAAAACATGCTTTTTATGATGTTTTATCATCCAACCCCTAATTTGGTGGTATTAGCATTTGTGGAAAATAGGGAAGAGAGAGAGAGAGAGAGAGAGAAAATATTATTATAGCATTTAATCCGAATTTAGTTTGGGAAGAGAGAATAGAGGAAAAAAGAACTTCTAGCATTCAATTCCTAATTTAATGGGAGAAAGAGAGTAAAATTCATCCCTTCATTTGGGACATTACGCATGTTTAATTATTGGCTAAATCTGTTATATAATATGTTATTTTTGAAATATTTAAAAAGTTCTAATATTAATGCAAATAACTTTTAGAAAAATGAATTGTAACGTAAAATTCTCTTTTTGTTTTATATCAAAAGCTAACAATATTGAATAAATTATACTAAACCTACCAACACAATGTCAAAATTCTAACTTAAGCTACTCTTTTTCTTATTTTTTTAATCAATTTAACTAACCTAAAATCACTTAACATTGTCTAAATCAAACTTCTAATTTATTCTCATTTTTCAAATAGTAATAAATCCATAGGATACTCACTTAATCATGTAAATAAAGTTAGGCTAGCACATAATCCTTTTCAACTACACCAGTATAAATAACATATAATCATAACTAAAAATGAAATAAAGGATGGAATAAGAGGCTACCTTTTGATGGGACAACCTAAAGATCAAAAGGAGGGATTAAGTCCACCAAATTCAAGCACCAACACTTCACAAATCTTTGAAAACCCCTTTGTCTTTTTAAATTTTTTGGATGATATCCGTATTCTTCTATGTATATATATATATCTATTGTATTTATATTTTGTATATTTTTAGTAAGAGTGTGTATAGGCTACTAAGTTTTTGAATAAATAAATCAAACCTTGGTTTTTTTTTTTTTTTTTTTTTTTTTAATTTTCGAACTCCCTTTCTTTGTTTTGTTTTTTTCCTCTCTTGTGTGTGGTTTCAATAATGGGTTTTTAGGTGGTGAAAATCGTGAAGGTAAAAAAATGGAGTGAAAGAAGGTGGTGATATGTTTTTTATTGCTATAGGTCCCTCTTTTTTTTCCTCATCCGTGACCCTTTTCTAGGAAGATGATGATGGATATTTTTTGTTTTCTATTGTGTTGTCCCCATCCCCCAAAATAGAAAGAAGAAATTTCCCCCTTTTTTCTCTCCCAAAAAAAAAAACGTGACCTCCCTTCTTTTAATGTCCATCTCTTCTATTTGTAGGCAAGCCAATTTAGAATTTTATGGACAAAAATAGGCCCTGTGGCCTTAGCTTTTCCCCCGAAAATCCTTATTCAAAATTTCAAAAAATCATCCAACTAATCATTTAGAATTCTATGGACAAAAATAGGCCACTTGGCCGTACTTTACCCCCCAAAAGACCTTATCTAAATAGTACCAACAAAGGTACAACTGGATAAAATCCCCTCTTTTTTTTTTTTTAATAAAAATGTAGCATAGTTTTTATATAGTTTTAGGTTAATTAGTCTAATACGCCCCTCGTAAAATAATATTTCGACGAAATAAAAATCATAATACGTTGTTTTAAAACACGAGCTTCAAAACGAGTCCAATATTGATATGCTTCCGAGTAATATTTAAAAATGTGAAAAATGCGGTAAAAAATGAGCCGTAATTCATATGTCGTTTTAATTAACAATTTTTCCAAGTTAGACGCAATGGGATATGTATCTTCTTTTCAAATCATGTTTGTGAAAGTAAATAACTCATAATTTCTTGTAATTGTTAATTTTTATGGAATAATAATTATACGTCAACTTTTGCAATTTTCTCGGGATTTTTAAATTTTTAACTTTTTTGAAGGGCATCTTTACTTCGTCTTGGACTCGGAAAATTTGAAAATTAAAATACGCATTTTATGAGGTGAAAATTAGGTGTCAACATCCCACATCAGTATTTTGAGGGTTTTGAACAATTTTTGGGTTCTATAAATAGAACCCCACCCTCACCATGAAAGGAGGTCAGAAAAAATTTGAAAAAACTTAAAGAGGCTAGAAACATCGAATTCAAGCCTCTCAATATAATTTTTTTAACTTTAACTTAAAAGTTGGGGTTTTTCTTAGTTCTACAATTTATTTTCTTGCTTGTTTTGTGTCGGTGTGGCTGAGTGTGGGATTTGGAAGCACAAAAAAGCCTTCAAATTCAATCTTGTCCACAGCAGCACTCAAAAAAGGTAACATTTTATCTTGTTGTTTTATTTTGTTATTTTTCAGTAGCTTTGTTATGTGATAATGATCTGTTTGATGTTAGATTGTCTTGGGTTTAATTAGTGGTAATGTGTTGTTCTAAATGATGCTTAAGATTCATTAGATATTTGGAAATTGAGATTACTTTCTTATCCTCATAAAGGACATGCTTAACCTTAATAGTGGTTGTTAATATGGGCTGAATGTGTGAGCCTAGATAATTTTATTGATGTTGCTCCATTGATAGAGATGTACATACTGTTGTATGCTTTATTAGATGCTAAAGCTCCTACTTAGCTGCTCATTTTTCAAACATGATAAATTATGGTTATGTGATTAATAATGGTAACTTTAGTTACCTTATAGACTAATATTAATCCTATTTGAATGTAAGAGACTGTTAAAGTACTGTGATGATCCATCTTGAGTAGTTTGAGGTAGTTGTTAGCCTTCTTTGATGAGATTGTGTTATCCTGGAATCTTCAATTTGCTTTCCTGAGTCTACATACTTGGTTTATGTCATAATTAAGTAGCATGAGTCATGATTAAGACAAGTAAAGGATCATGATTGGATTGAAACAAAGCTTAAAGAATCTAGGTGCTTATATGAGTCCTATAATGTGGTCAAGGTACTAGAATAGGAATGAATGAGGTTTATTTGCAATTGAATAGGCCTAAGTACACCTAAGTCTGTTTAGGTATGTCTGTATTGGCCTAAAAATGACCTTGACTAATTGTGTCTTATATACTGATGGTAGGTATAAAACAAATAGCACTCTAGAATATGATATAGAAGTTCTAAAAATGAAGGCTGAGACTAAGGTTTATTTATTTGGTAATATGTTCCCAAGTGATCCATTAGAGGCTAGTGTAGGCTTATGAAGTCGTAAGACCATTTAAAATGAATTAGGACATCTAGATACAACTAGGATGATTGTGTGTCATGATTGTTCATTTAAGCAGAATCTAGTCTTGATTTTTATGCCATCAGACCCTTTCCCTCTTTTGTATATATGATCCATGCTTGAGTCTTAAAGGGGTCCAGTAGGTGATGACCTCGCCCTACCCTGTTTCTCTTTCAGGACCCTGAGGTTTCCTTTTTCTGCCAAACCTCATTCCCATGGCTGTGGGAATCACAGAGGCCTTATGTTTGGTTAGGGGAAGTTTACCATGTGTGGGGGGATCCTTGAGATTTTATGCCATTAAAACCAGTTAGAAAAAAGTGTGAGGCCTGTCACATTCCCTGCCATAAATTAAAGGGATTAAAAACTGCAATATTGACTAAAGTTCTGAGAGTAAGCCATTTATCAGGACCTAGATTCATGTCTTAGAGTTCAAAATTGCTTGACCTGTCTGTGTTGTGTCCTAGCCCTAGTTTGAATCTAGAAAGAGGACATTTTAGTTAAGATAAGATTGATGGGAATTCTTGCATTTGAACTTGAACTGTTACGCTTAGACCTTAATGTGCATTGTGGTGTAACTTGGATTGAGAAGATAAGGTTGTACTCTGTTTAATGAGGCTTGTCTCTATACTGTTGGTGTGTTTAAAGTCTCATCATGTTTAGAATTGTAGGATCGAACAACTAAATACTGAGTCTGTGTTAAATAATGAACAAGTGACAAGCTAGAATTGGTCTAATGTTGTTGTTTAGGGATGTTGTGAGTGTTCTCAGATAGCTTGTGAACCACTTGGCATAGGGTGGTCTTTTCAAAGACACCTCAAAGAGAGGGTAGGAAAGAGTCAACCTTAGCTTGATTCATAGTACCTACCCTCCAAATGAGGGGTGTCATGACACAGTTTGTGAACCATGGGGGGCATTCCTATCATGAGGATGTATTGATCTTCCTTGATCTCACCATTTTATCAAAGATTGGAAACAGAAAAGGGGTGGGAAAAGTTTAACTTTTCTGAATGTCTAAAGGAACTTAGGAAATTAGAAAGAAGAAGATGATTGTTTCAATAAGTTGATTTTTGCTTTCTTTCTAAGGGAGATGGATTAGTTTGAAGCTGTTAGCAATAAGTGACCTTTTAAGAAGTTAAGAAAATTCTGAGTCTCAAAGAGTTATTTAAAACCTTGTGCCATTCCTTTTTCTGTGAGGCCTTGTGATATACATAGCTGCTCCTTTCTTCTTTTTACATAACGTGGCAACTCACATGAAATCTTGCTGTGTATATGCTCATACTACTGTTGATTAAAATAAAGGCTCATCCCTATGTGTTCTCTGGGAATCTAAATTTGCTTAGTTTCAACTCATTTAGTGTTGTTTCAATTTAGACTTCCTGGTGCTCCAACCCTTCTTTGTGGTCAGAAGCTGTAATGTGTAAGGATGTTTCTTTTACTTGCATCTCTCTATTGAACGTTGTTATTGAATTAATTAATTCTCGCACTTGTTCTTATGAGGACTGCTACTATGTGAAGCCTGGTGAATCATTCACCTGATATGTATAGGCATTAAGTTAGACTTGAACTAGCTTTGTTTTTATATTTGGACACTGTTCTAAGAAGTGAGGACTAATTAGGTGAATAAGATGACCTTGAGTCTAAAATTCACACGCAAAGAGTATGAATATACACATAATATGCACAGGTTAATAAAAAAGAAGAGGGATATACATATAGTATACACTTGATATACACATCATATGTGTATATCATAGTATACTATGTGTATATAAGGGAACATGTTAGTCATAGATGGGGTGTATACATGAGTAAAGGGGATAGAAACCTCACTTAAGCTCTAAACTTTCAAATGAATTTTCTTTTAGAAGGCAGTTGGGCCTGGACCAATTCAGGATTAATTAGAAATGGGCCAGATTGCATTAAACCCCAAAGGTAAAAGAAAAAGAGGATGTTTTTGTTTGTATCACCTATTGATTAATTGTTTTGAAGTTGATATGTTATTTTTCATATCATCACATTGCAACATCTGTTTTAGCTACCTTATCATGACAACTTTTGTAGACATGCTTTCTCCGTCACTTCCTATTGCACATATATGAAATCCTAATCGAAACCTAATTCAAGTAAGCCGTAACCTATCTCGAGGCCGAGCAGGTACTACGAACATCCATTTGATATTCATATTCCATTTTCGAACTGGAAGTCGAGACGGGAGGGTCTAGGAATAGCAAGGAACCTGAGTAAGAAAAAGTCGAGAATTAAGGCATTCATACCCGCTAGGATTCTAGAGAATCTAAATACAATTTTGGGCCCACAAGGGTAAAATTGAAACTTTTCCTCAAGCTAAGTTTTCTAGGTTTCCATTGACTAATAATCTAGATTTCATGATTATCCATATCAAGACAAGTCATAAAAAGCATTCTTCCTTTTAAATCCCTAATTTCAAGAAAACCAAGTCTTAACCCATTCACAAAAATAGTGGAAGAATTACGATTGAGGTTGGTTAACTAGCATGGAGTATGAATCTACGGGTTCCTTCGAAAATGCCATGTTTTTAAGTAATGAAAACCCATTTTACCTCCCTAGGATTTTTGCAAGTTAGGAAATCACCATTTTTATCAAACCCTATAATCAAAACTTAATAAATGAAGGAAGAGATTCAAGAGAGATGAAATAAATGAGTTCTAAATTTTACCTTTCCTAAGCACCCATGAGATTAGCTTTGGAAATGCCCCAAATGGCGGCTTAGATTGAGAGTTGGGAGAAAAATGAGGTCAAATTCCAAAATAAGCTTTAAATACTAGGTTTGTCCAGCGCCGTCTGCTGTGGCTGACACGGGTCACTGTAGCGAGCCACGCTATGGCGAAATACAGACCATGGGGGAGGTCTCAAGGGAAATCACCTCTTCCGCCGTGGCAGAAGTGAAATCCACTGGGGCGGAACCTCATATTTCAACCAGCCCGCTATAGCGAGCAACTGGTCGCTAGGGCAAACCCGCTGCAGCGGTCCACCTCTCGCTGCGGAGACGTATTGGGCCCAGTGGCCCTACTTAATTTTAATTTCCTTCTAACTCGGCTACAGGTCAACTCAAACAGAAAAATCCCCCGCGTAAAAACTAGCAACACGATTGATAAGGAGGTTTTAGGGTACGAATAAAGGAAAGTTCGGTAATGGCAAAATGGGTCATTACACGAAATTGGGTTCCCATCTTTTGATTGAGAGGAAATGGCCATTTATAAACCACTGACCATCTTGAAAGACATTCCTCATGTTTTCCTCCTTATATGTAATAGTCTGCTCCAAGATCTGTTAGTGGAAATTATTTAGATGACTTCGCATAATTCTTGAATTTTTTATTTGAGGTATTGGTGAACCATTCTCTTTCTGATAAGTTTAACGATTAGTGAGTATTTTCAAGGCGAGTGTAGCCTTTCCTTTTCTTCCTCGGAAAGGAGGATAGTTTTGATACCCTAACAAGCGTAGTGTAATTTTTATCAATATTCATCGATGTCAGCGCTTTGTCAACTTGTGACTTTTCGTATGGTACTAATTCCAATATGATTTTATTGTTGCTGGATAGTAGTATGTTCTTGTAATTTTTAGTATCATTTTGACAGGGAGGTTGTGGGGAATTATCTGTATGATTGTCTTTTTCTTGAATATCTGGAGGCTTTGATGGTAGTGGATTAGATTGGTTTTCACAGGGTTGGCCAGTCATGGTTAGTTTGAAAATTTTAGAGAGAAGTCAGAGGATAAACTCTTTCAGAATTACTTGGTTTTACAATTATGTACTAAAAAAGTGAGTTGTTATAGCTAATCTGATTCCATCATCGGTTTGTATGAAACCCATTACTTTTAGAGTTAAACTATAAATTTCCAACCACCTATTAAGATCCACCTAGTTCCAATGTTTCTTGTGGTTGGGAAATCTTAGCTTAATCGCGTCAAATTGTGACATTTTTTTATCTTTTATTATACTATCGATATAAAAATATCTCTGCCGTTACCAAAAGAGGTTAAAATATACCTTGTCTCTGCTTGGGCTGTCCAAGGTGGTGCATAATACCACATGATATTGATATTTTGATGAGGTGGATGTCACGTGTCATGCCACGTTAACTTTTCAACCCATTTTACTCCTTCTCATTCACTTGTTCTTACACCGTCAGTACTTCTTTTCCATCCACCACTGTTAAATAAAATATCATTTATAATAGATTAAAATGGTAACTTATCTTAGTCGAAGTGTATAAACTTATACAAAATTAATGTAACTGAAAGGGTTGTTCAATGGAATCAGTGGTCCAACCATAATAAGAGGCTTTAAACTTATTTCATCAAAAGAACCTATTTTCTGATCTACGGATCAATCACACAAGTCAGAAGAAATAGCTCACTTACGTGTAATGCTCCATAAGTCTGATGCTAAATTTAAACTCATTAACTCGTGGTAGACCAAAACGATTAAAAAATACGTATATCTAAGTGTGGAGGTCCTTTGGAAGTACTTTGGGGTGTAAGGATTTCCCTAAGTTCAAGGCAAGTTGAAAAGTGCAAGAAAATCAAAGTTTAAATTGAGTTTGCACATAGTTTGACTTCTAGAGCGTATAACTCGAAATCCGTAGGGAATCTAGGAATACTTTATGAATGAAAGTTATAGTCCTTTAAAATATTTTTCCAAAAATATAATGATCAAATTAAAAAGATCTGTGCGAGAAATATTATGATTGGTTTGCTTAAATGTTGCAGAGCAGTCCGCTGGACCGATATGCCTCGCAGATAGCGATATGTGGCCGCATTTTTGGCTACATTTTTCACGCATTTGGCCCTGAAATTGCCAAATATTCTGTTCCAATTTGTGTTTCAATATGCTGCACCATATCACAACATGCAGCACAAATCATTTAGCATAATGGATCAGCCTAGAATGGATTAGCCTATAACTGCCGAGCTCGTAAATTTTTTGGGAATTTTAAATCCCATTTCGTTTTGACCTACTTTTTGTGGAGAAAAAGACCCTAGAACTTCTCCAAACCTCATAAGATGAGTTCTTACTCAAACCCCAAGTATTATATCGTTTCATTAACGTGTATTAACACCAAATCACCATCCAATTCATAGATTGTGAGAATTCGATTCAAGTTCGATAGAAGAGAAGAATCTTCCGGAAACTTTATGAGGTAAGTTCCTTGATTCATTTATTGTTGTGGGGTTTATTTGGTTTCATATATCGATTAAAATGCATCCACATTTAGAAGTGTGCCAATTGAGTTTCCAACTTTGCGAAGTTGGTCTCACTCATAGAGCTCAATGGGTAGCTGCGGTAATCGTACCCATACAGTCGTGAAAGCTTGTGTCACCGAGGAAGCCACAAAATTGGGTTCCCATCTTTTGATTGAGAGGAAATTTCCATTTACAAGCCACTGAACATTTTGAAAGACATGCCTCGTATTTTTCTCCTTATTGAATTTCACTATGTAATAGTCTGCTCCAAGATCTATTAGTGGAAATTGTTCAGATGACTTCCATAATTCTTGAATTTTTGATTTGAGGTATTGGTGACCTAAAAACAAATTAGCAAATCCATTACGCTTCCCCCAAAACTCATGTTTAAGCCACCCATTTGTTCTTATTGATATAGGAGGTGTACATGGTTTATAACTTGGTGTTTATTCTATGATGGAGGAAGGGTTTATCACCATATCAGATTACCTTGCTTGCAATAAGTTTTCAGACGAGGCAATTGGTAGTATTTGCTCTGCAACTACCGATAATCATTTAAGCGGCTGCAAAATTCCCTTCTATATGATAGGTTTCATTCTTTTCTAATGACTCTATAATAGCTCAAATTGCATATTATCTTAGCAGTTGTTGCGCAGTTGTTGCTGCCTTCTTTTTTAACCAGAGAAAGGCTTGGTTATCTAGTATAAATTGTCTTTATAAGTAGTGACGGAGCTAGGAATTTTGTTAAGGGTGTTCAATTCATATAATCTATATATTAAGGGTGTTCAATATGTAATATATGTCTGTAATAGTAATAATTGACATGTCTACACGGTATAATTTTTCAGCGAAGGGTGTTCGATTGAACACCCTTGTCGAGCTGTGGCTCCACCACTGTTTATAAGAGCCCTTGATGTTCGACCATCATGTGTACTTGTAATGGGCCCTATCTATTGAATTATGAATTATTTATTGTTTAAGTCGGCTAAAAAAGTCCACCTCATACACGTCATTTACTCATGACCTCACACTTAAGTAAACCTGTCAACTGGGCAGTTGAACAGGATTAAAAATCCGAGAACGGACCGGTGGACGGTTCTGGCCGCGGCTACGGGGTTCAATAACGGGCTGGTTTTCAAATATTGTGCCCGATTAACCGATTAACCGGACTAAGCCGGTTAAAACCGGTTAACCGATAAAAAATATATATATATATTTTTAAATAAAATGGAGGTTTTGCCATCTTATTGTTAACGGTCCATTTTGCAAAAAATGGTATTGCGGCAACGGCTAAAAACGGCCATTTTGGCCTCTCTTTGTTCCCCAACACCCCCAAACTTTTTTTATACACTTTAACCCATCCCCCACCTCTATATAAACCCTTCTCCATTTTATTTTCATCCACACCAATACACTCTTCTCTGTCTCTCAATTTCTCTCAATTATAACTACTTTGCAACAATTAGCCACTTTAAATTTCTCTCAATTAAATACTATAAAGTTTTATTCTAGTTTCAATTTTATATTTTGCAATTATAAAAAAAAATTATTGGTGGTAGTTGGTGATTTTGCAATAATTCGAATTAGCTCCAAAGCTTTGGTGGATTTGCAATTCTAGCCGCCTTCACTATGACGGAAATTAGTCCGGCAATTTGGTACCTTTGTTCCAACTCTATCTTTATTTTCCGCTATTTAATTTACGCAATTTAATTCTAGAAATTTAATTTGTTGCAATTTATTTTCTTGTGATTTATTTGCGTGTCATTTAAATTATTGCTATTTAATAATGTCAAAGAAAGTGAGACGTGATGGCGATAGTAGTAGTAGGGATGGGTTTATGGAGGAAACATTTGTGAACGAAACACCTAATTTGGGTATTAATATTGGTGGAAATAATCCACTTTTAGATCATGATGTAATGGAACACCAATTCGGCACTTTTAATGAAACTGATGATGATGATGAAACACAAGCCCCCGAAAATCCTATAGGAGTTACACATCCTACACAATCATATACACAAGACAAACCGCCAAAATCTCGTAAGCCAACCTCTAGAGTTTGGAAATTTATGACTAAGATAAGGAAAGACAATTAGCTATATTTAATATATGTGGAAAAGAATTTACTTTCAAGCAACAAAGTCGTAAGGATGGTGGAACGGGTTCACTAACGAATCATATGAGAACTAGACATAGGGATGTTTGGGGAGAGCGAACGGGTTCAAATGTGGGGGGTATTCAACTAACAATAGACCCACGAACCGGTAAAAGTTTTAGCTATGACAAGAAAAAAGATCGTATAGAAATAGCTAAAATGGTTACTTTTGATGCTCTACCATTTTCCTTTCCTTCGGGTTTGAGTTTTGTTACTTATATTCAACGTTGTTATAATCTGTTGTTTGAGGGTATTCCTAGAAGTACTTGTAGATCGGATATTATTGATTTATATAAAAAAAATATAGATTTTATTTGCACCATGTATTTAATTCTTTAAATTGTAGTGTTTCTCTTACCGCCGATATTGGTCTTAATCTTAACAAGTTAGAATTTTTTGCAATTATATGTCATTGGGTTGATGATAATTGGGTGATGCAAAAAAGAATTATAGCTTATTTATATGATGAAGGGAAAGTTCATCATGATAGGAAAATTTTAACGGATTCAATTTCAACTATTATGAAATTTTTTAACATTTATAGAAAAGTACTTTGTATTGCTTTAGATAATGCTTCGAATAATACAAGGGCGGTTGGTCTTTTAAAAAGGGTATTAGATCGGGATTTAGCTTGCAAGTACTAGTTTGCATTCGCGATTGGATTAGATCGGAGCGACGCAACCAAAACTTAGGAGCAGTGGAAGGCAAAGAGGAAGAGATTGAAGATTTGATAGCAAGTGGAGGAGACCAAATGGAAGACTTTGAAGATATCTCAATGACCAAATTTGATATTGCGGAGATTAGCGAAATGATTCAAACTTTTTGATTTTATTCTTGTACTACTTTTTTGCAACTCATGTATTATTTGCAAGTTAAAAAAAATTACAATTTGCAAATAAATGTTATCTATTAATGAATAAAATATATGGCTCATTGAGCTTTTTTCTATTTACTTGTGTTCATATTCTTACTTTTATTAAGTTAGGAATATACCTTAAATATACTAAGAATATACTTATAATATACATCTACTTAAATTAAAAAATAGAAAGTTATATACTTGAAAAAATAACTTAAGTTATAATACATATAACTTAAACATATATATATATATATATATATATATATATATATATATATATATTATAAGTAGCTAAGCATATAAGTTAAGTTTTTCTAAGTTTAAAAATTTCTATTTTATAACTTAAGTATAGTTATACTGTAAGTAAATTCTTAGTATATTTTAGGTATATCTAGTATAAATATACTTAAGTTATAAACTTAGAAAAAACTTAACTTATATGCTTAGCTACTTATAATATACATATACTTGAGTTACAAAATAGAAATTTATAAACTTAGAAAAAAAACTTAAGTTATATAGTAACTTAAGATATAAACTTAGAAATAACTTAAACATAGTGTGTATATATATAAGTATATTTATATACGTTTATATATAAATATACTTAAGTATACCTATAATATGCTTAGCTACTTATGTTATATAATATACATATACTTGACCTTGAGTTATAAAATAGAAAGTTATAACCTTAGAAAAAAACCAATCCAGAATTTTAAAAAATTCATAAGTTTTTAGTTAGTAAGTATATAAACTTTAGTTATAAACTTATATAACATATATAAATATGCGTACAATATACTAACAAATACTATAATATGTATATACTGAAGAATTTTTTTTTTTTTTAACTGGATACCTGGTTTTAGGGGTTGTACCCGGCCGGGTACGATTTTCAATTTTCAATTTTCAACCCGGTTAATCGGTAACTACCACTGTTGCCGGTTTTTTAACCGGTAACCGGCCGGTTGGGCAAACCGGTGCCGGTTCTGGGCCGGTTGACAGGTTTACACCTAAGTAATTCATCGTATCTTTTAGAGAACCAAATTTTGCTGATTTTATCGACAAAAGTATCAACATCGCTTCCACACCAACATTTCTCACAACAATTTGTACAAACCTCATCGTCTAAGAGCCTACCTCATATCTTCTTATAATATCATAATTTCACTTCTCAATGTGTGTAACTCATTCACACCTAAACTCTTTAAATAAGAATAATCACATGTTAAGAAATCGCTCAGAAGTTCATTCCATTCGACTAACAATAATTTAAATGGAACCACTCATACATGAAGAGTCATTTAAAGTTAGAAAAGTTTCACGGTTGTCACAATAAACTTCTTGGTTCAGATTGATACCATCAATGAAGTTAAGAGTTGTCTCCTCCTTATCCTTGTTTTTCTTCATGTACACATTGATGTGTTAAGTTTGTGCAGTAAAATGTATATTAAAGATCATCTAATAAAATGACTTTAGAGAGATAACAACTTTTTGAACTTAAGGAACACATCAAGAAGTATATATTACATTAGGAGGTTGAACATTCAGCTGGCTGAAGAAAGTACTTGTAAGATCACCAGTTCCACTTAAATTTGGACCAAGTGTAGTATCACTTAATGTTACCGGACATAGAGAAGTCATAATATGAATCAAGTGCAGTACCACTTCCTCCAGCTCTACTCCCAAAAACGCTTTAGTAAAGGGGATAACTCCACAGAAGCCTACTGAGTAATATGACCAGCCTATACATGCATGGTTGCAAATTCCTTATCTCCTTCAGATCCAATATAAGGTACTACGGGGCATGTATCAAAATTTGATTCGCAGGTATGAGAGGCCATTTAGGATCCTTGACAAGGTGAGAAAGATCTCATACAAGCTTGACATGCTTTCGCATCTTAAGATCTATAATGTCTTCCATGCCAGCATGCTTAAGCCGGAACACGAAGACAAGGATGATCCGAGTAGGGGCCAATCGAGTTGCACACCTGTTACTATCACTGCCTCGCATGATCGGGAGGTTGAGGCCGTCATTGACTACCATATATACTAGGCGAAAACAAGGAAAAAAAGCTACCGTCATATTCCTCATCCACTAGAAGGGGGAACCACCGGAGGAGGCCACATGAGAGCGATATGGGGACTTGTGACAATTCAAAGACAAGATCTGAGATTTATGCAATAACAATGCGCCGCGATGATCACAACGTCAGGTGGGGGAGAATGCGATGACCCACCATGTCGTCATGCCACTCAGGCACCACTTGACACAAATTTGGCCCATGTGAAAGGATTGCATAAGAAAAATGCTAGCATTTGTCGGAAGATTCTAGAGCCATGGAGAATTTCCTTGAAAAGACTTTAGATTTTATGGAATATCTAGAAAGTCTTTGTTGGAAGGCCTTAGAATATTCTGGAGAGGGGCTTACTTGTAAATAATGAGGGACTTGAGTAACAATCATTATTTACACATTATTTACTTGACACCTACACTAAATCCGGTCATTTCTATATTTTAATTCATTTTCATTATTAACATGCACAAAGTGTAATCGGTGCTACATTATAAAAGGTGTCTCAGATATACCATAAATGCGGAAGATACAATTGAAATATCCCAAGAACTCGGTGATATGAGTCAAGAGTACCTAACTGAAAGTAAGTACAACAACTTGACACAACAGTACTGACTAAGAATGGGAAGAGCGATAAAATAAGCATGACAGAGTCAGAGTCCAGTGCTGCGAATCGGACAACAGCTCATCGTGAAACTCCAGAGACAAAATTCTCATCTTCTCATCATTATCGGCTAGTACTCACATATAAACATGCACCTAAAAGTGAAGTAGGTGTAGTATGAGTACAAAAACAATGCATACCCAGTAAGTATCGTTGATCGACAACAACGAAGTAGTGAAAAGGTTTGGTCGTTGAAAACGCTTGCTTTAGCATTAGTAAGAAGTAAGGACCAAACACAATTTAGTTCATCTGATCAATAAATGGTTCAATCAGGTTCAACAAATCAAATAAAAATGAATGTGATGCAATGGCCATGTATGTAACTAGTATCCACATGTACTCCATTGAGGGGTGTCGGAGAGTCGTGACCCATGGGGGCCCCACGAAGCCCATATACCACTCGGGATCAGTTTAGATCACGTCGGGCAATCAATCATAAATATGTTAGTCCAGGCTACATGGGATTAATCTAGATCACGTTAGGCTATCAATCATAAATATGTCAGTACAGGATACCTAGGAGCAGTCCAGATCACGTCGGGCTATAATACTGTAAAAATATACATGTCCAAGCTATAATGTTGCATGAGTACGAATCATTGTAAGAGTTTGAATGCCATGAATATGCATGGAAACATGTACAATGTACATGATTTACAGTCAACCAGTCTCAATTATTCTTATTATGCAAGATATCCAGAAAATGTTCAAATCAATCAAGCTCTTCCAGCCTCATTCAAGTCTTTTCGCAATTATCCTCAAACAGATTCAGATAAGAACATAAGACGAATCAGTTAAATGCCCACATTGTCACCTGGTATCCACATAAGTGCTCGTCGCCTAACCTATATGGTACCCCATCATCCCAAGCCCTTATTATATTCAATTACGAAAATATCCCGCAATCAGAGTCTAGAAAGTCTTAAATAACCTCAATCCGAGAGATGCTTTAAGTCCTCTAGAAGCTTTAGCGCGTCCAAATTCACCAAACGAGTTCAATCTATTCAAAATAGTACTCTATTAGATTAGACGAGTCAAATGATGCCCATATTGCTATATCAAATAATTCGGACTAAAAAGTCAACCCAAGACGTCCGAGGTAAAAATCGGGAATTTCTTCCAAATTCGGGTTACCCATTCTTTAGGGAACTCATATCTGAAATAGTTGAATTTACAATCAATAACTGAAACCATGTACTATTTTTTAGTATAGTTCTATGTTGTCTTAGTTTAATTTAAACAAAGAATAAACAAAAACTCACTCAAATTTTAAAAGCTGCACCATGTTTGGAAAGTTGGGAAGAGCAAGGAGTCCGCGACTTTTGTGGTGCAAAAAAAAAAAAAAAAAAAAGTTGAACCAAAATAGCACTTAAAAAAAAAAAAAAAAAAAAAACTACGTTTCACGCACAAATTTTGTGCGTGAAAGGACCAAACTGTAAAGTTAAAAGTTTGGTCCTTTCATGCACAAAATTTGTGCGTGAAAGAGGGCAACATAAGCTGCCCCTTCTCCTTTCCCACCACAGTCCCCCTAGTTGAAAAAAAAAAAAATTCAACCCGCCATTAAAGGCGATTCTGTGGTCCCCCAAGCCTAGAAAACGTCGTTTTCGTGTAGTTTTTCAACTCGAAAGTCAATATTCTTGGTATATTGAAATGTAGGAACAAGTTTCTAAGGTTGGATTTCGGAATAAAGCGGCGTAGAACTCATTTCAAAAACTCAAAAAAAGCTTCAATCTAGGTACTTCACTACGAATTTTCTATTATATTGTTAAATATATTATTACCCTAAGCATGATTATTGTGTAATTGTTGCAGATTTCGAAAAAAAACTTTTATGCATTTTTTTTTTTTTGCATTATTGGGGGCTGTTTGGATTGCCCCGTTTTTATTTTTTTTTAATTTTTTAATTTGTTGTTAATTTGTTAATTGTTTATTTAGTATTTGTTAATTGTTAGATTAGCGACTTAAGTATTTGTTAATTGTTAGATTAGCTATTTCAATTGTTAGACTAGCTAATTATTTATTTAGTTTTTGTTAAGCCAATCGTTTATTTGTTAATTATTTGATTAGTTAGTTAATTGTTTATTTGTTAAATATATGATAATAATTTGTTAATTGTTTGATTAGTTAGTTAATTCTTTATTTATTAATTGTTTATGCTAATTGTTTGCTAGCTAATTGTTAATTATTTGACTTATTAATTATTAATCTTTATATTTTAATTGTTAATTTATTTATTTGCTAATTAGTTTAGGATTGAAAACCCTTAGTTTAGGATTAAAAACCCGTAGTTTAGGATTGAAAACCCGTAGTTTAGGATTGAAAACCTTTAATATAATTTTCGATAAAACATTACATAACTAATACTACTTGTTAATGATTGGTTTAAAATGCGTAAAACAGATGGATCACCACAATCGTTAATAATTTTCGATAAAAGATTACAGATGCTTCCTGTATGGGTTTGGGTATGGTGTTGATGCAGGAGAGTAGAGTGATAGCTTATGCTTCCCGTCAGTTGAAAGTTCACGAGAAGAATTACCCTACCCATGATTTGGAGTTGTTGGCGATAGTCTTCGCTTTGAAGCTTTGGAGGCATTACTTGTACGGTATCCATTGTGAGGTTTTCACCCATCACCGTAGCCTTCAACATGTGTTTACTCAAAGAGATCTTAATTCCAAGCAGCGCCGATGGATGGAGCTCCTAAAGGATTATGACATCTATATTTTGTATCACCCTGGTAAGGTCAATGTGGTGGCTGATGCCTTGAGTCTCAAGGTAATGCTGCTTCGCCGAGAGGTAGGTTTATTTCCTACCTTAAAGTAAGCAAGATGATTAGGAAAGGGTATATCTATCACCTAGTTCGGGTACAGGATCTACAAGTAGAGTAATCGACCCTTCGGTCTGTTCCTGTGGTGAATGAATTCCCAGAGGTGTTTCCAGATGATCTTTCAGGCATTCCGCCGGAGCGGGAGATTGATTTTTCTATTAATCTTTTACCAGATACTCAGCCAATATCCATTCCTCCTTATAGAATAGCACACACGCCGAGTTGAAAGAATTGAAGGTGCAACCGAAGGATTTACTAGAGAAGGGCTTTATTAGGCCCAGTACATCGCTATGGGGAGCACCAGTATTATTTGTAAGAAAGAAGGATGGCTCCTTGCGAATGTGCATTGATTATAGGCAATTGAATAAAGTAACTATAAAGAATAAGTATCCACTTTCGAGGATTGATGACTTATTTGATCAGTTGCAGGGTGCCAAGTATTTTTTGAAGATAGACTTGGGCTCGGGGTACCATCAGGTTAGAGTGAAGGAGGAAGACATTTCGAAGACGGAATTTAGGACTAGATATTGGCACTATGAGTTCCGTGTCATGTCATTCAGATTAACTAATGCCCCAACTGTATTAATGGACTTGATGAACTGTGTATTTAGACCTTTCCTAGATCTGTTCGTGATCGTGTACATAGATGATATTCTGGTCTATTCATCGTCAAAGACTGAACATGCAGATCATCTACGTGCGGTGCATAGAGTTCTTCGAGATAGAGAGTTATATGCGAAGTTTTCCAAATGTGAGTTCAGGTTGAACTCTGTGGCTTTTCTTGGTCATATTATTTCAGGTGAAGGCATTAGAGTGGATACTCAAAAGATTGAAGCCGTGAAGAATTGGCCAAGGCCCACGACACCAACGGAGATATGTAGTTTCTTGGGTTTGGCAGGATATTATAGGAGGTTCGTAGAGGGATTTTCTTCTCTTTATTGGCACTAACAAAGCTGACTCAAAAATCAGCTAAGTTTCAGTGGACGGATGCATGTGAGTGGAGTTTTCAGACATTAAAGAATAAACTGACCTCAACACCCGTCTTGACTCTTCCGGAGGGAACAAATGGCTATGTGATATATTGTGATGCTTCAGGTGTTGGGTTAGGTTGTGTATTAATGCAACACGGTAAGGTTGTTGCCTATGCCTCCAGACAGCTGAAGAAGCACGAGAAGAATTATCCAACCCATGATCTTGAGTTAGCTGCGGTGATCCATGCATTGAAAATATGGAGGCACTACTTGTACGGTGTTCATACTGATATTTATACTAACCACAAGAGCCTCCAGTATATCTTTAAGCAGAAAGACTTGAACGTACATCAAAGGCGATGGCTAGAGTTATTAAAGGATTATGATGTTGATATTCTATATCATCCTGACAAGGCTAATGTAGTAGCCGATGCTCTTAGTCGTAAGTCCATGGGTAGCCTGTCATATGTACAGCTAGAGAAGAGGGAGATGGTCCGTGAAGTTTGTCGATTAGCTAGCCTTAGAGTTCGGTACGTTAGATTCGGGTGATGTAGGAGTTACAGTTCAAGACACAGCAGTGTCATCTTTGGTAGGTAAGATAAAGGAATGCCAGTACGAAGATATTGTTTTAGTTCATTATCGGGATACAACTCCTCAGAAAGAAAAGACACCTTTCATGATCACAGGAGATGGAGTACTCATGTATCGACGTAGATTATGCGCTCCTAAGGTTGCAGGCCTCCGTTAGCAAGTTATGGGGGAAGCCCACTATTCTCGCTATTCTATTCACCCAGGCACAACAAAAATGTACCATGATCTCAAGGAAGTTTATTGGTGGGATGGTATGAAAAGAGATATAGCAGAAATTGTCGCTCAGTGTCCGAATTGTCAACAAGTTAAGATAGAGCACCAGAAGCGTGGAGGATTGTTACAAGCTATAGAAATTCCGACATGGAAATGGGAGGTAATTAATATGGATTTTATTATAGGTTTTCCCTGTACTCAGCAGAAGTATGATTCAATATGGGTCATAGTTGATAGGCTTACAAAGTCAGCCCACTTCCTACCCGTCAAAACTACTTATTCAGGTGAGGACTATGCAAGGATCTATCTTAGAGAGATTGTACGACTTCATGGTGTTCCTACAGCCATTACTTCAGATAGAGGAGCGCAGTTCACAGCTAACTTTTGGAAATCTTTCCAGAATGGATTAGGGACTCAGGTGAGTCTTAGTACCACATTTCATCCGCAGACAGATGGGCAAGCGGAGCGTACTATACAGACACTTGAGAACATGCTGAGAGCTTGTGTGATCAACTTCCGAGGTAGCTGGGATGATCATTTGCCTCTTATTGAGTTTGCATATAATAACAGTTACCATTCCAGTATCCAGATGGCTCCTTATGAGGCTTTATACGGGCGGAGATGTAGATCACCTATAGGATGGTATGAGGTTGGAGAGAATCGATTAGCAGGCCCAAAATTAATACAGCAAACGGTTGACAAGGTGAAAGTGATTCAAGAAAGACTATTAGCGGCGCAGAGTCGACAGAAATCCTATGCAGATAATCGATGACGCAAGTTACAGTTTGAGGTAGATGATTGGGTTTTCTTAAATATCTCTCCTATAAAGGGAGTAATTGTCACGACCCAACCCCGTAGGCCGTGACTAGTGCCCGAGCTGGGCACCCAAACATATGCACAAATCCGAATCTCAAACAGATAGCTTATGCGTATACAAATATCAGACGCTGTCTCAAAAGCAAGCATATATATATCAAAAGCCGGAAAGGCTATCAAATGGCGCAACGGCCCAAAATATATACAAAGGCAAGCCGACAAGGCTGCCACGGCGAATGGGATCGCCCAGAACGTATAACATACAAACACACACATACGAATAGGCACGACCCACATATACGTCTACGTACCCCAAAGACCAACGAGAATCATATGACGGGACAGGGCCCCGCCGTACCCCTGAACAAACAAAAACGTATGCAGCGAACAAATATATACCAAAATGTGGACTCCGGAATAGGGGAGCACTCCAAAAAGCAAAATGGGTGTCCTAAACTGGCGGGTCTCCAAATCGGGCGTCTGTACCTGCGGGCATGAAACGCAGCCCCCGAAGAAAGGGGGTCAGTACGAAATATGTACTGAGTATGCAAAGCAGGAAGTACAAAAAGCGAAGTCATAACCGAAGTCAGGAGTACAGAAGTGCACAATAGCCAGAATACCAGGGTACTTGTATCCGAAATACAAATCGCACCTAAACGGTACAGAAGACAAACATAATAATCAGAATGCCCAAATGCTTATTCCTGAAATACAAATCATGCATATCAATGTCATGTATCATATCCGGACTGAGTGACATAAACGAATAATCATCATATACACACCGTAACGCATCGTACCATCATGACCGGTCATATGAGATGCCATTAACCGATGTGGGATTGGCCTAAACCAGTGTGGGATTGGCCTAAACCAGTGTGGGATTGGCCTAAACCAATGTGGGATTGGCCTAAACCAATGTGGAATTTTGCCTCATCATTGGGTTTGCCCCACCATTGGGTTTGCCCCACCACTGGGTTTGCCCCACCATTGGGTTTGCCCCACCACCGGCCCTGAAACCAACTGATTATATTCCAGAATCCATACACACAACATATAACGTAGCATATATACACAGTACCCGGCCGAAAGGGGCTCGGCGTACCGGACACATCATAATACCATAATATATACACGGTTCCCGACCAAAAGGGGCGCGGCGAACCGGACACATCATATTCCGGAATAAAGCATAGTGCGCCCGATAACATAACCAGTTCAGGACTTGGCAAAAAATGTAACAACAGAATACACGAGCAGAATCGTGAGTAACCAAATACAGTTTAAAACATTTTCAAAGACTCAATAGGTTAATTAAAACGAACCATCATTTAAAAACCGACACACTAGTCAAATCCAGTTTCCTCCGAATGTCACTCGGGAACAGATCAAACAGAACTTTAGAAATCATAGTTACGTATCAAAATCATATGCATAAAAATCCTTATTTCAAACTCGATAGATAAATAAGTAATCATACTCGGGGGTCGGAAAGGCGATCATAATAAATTCTTTCAAAAACTAGATCATTAGAACCAAACATCGAAAAGTCGCGGGACCCACGGACGAGCGTCAACCCAATCCGGGCCCGCCTATGAAAATTAAGGTCATTATAAGTTATGAAATCATTTACGAGCATATCAAGGCAATCCGGATCTGTCTGTGAAAGTTACGGACGTTCGTAGTTACAAAACTCTTTTTGAAAACAAAACTTTTTATAAAACTTTTGAAAACCAATTATACAAAAACATGTAAACCATATAAGGATGGCAACATCAAGAAGCAAACAAGCATCGTAACCATGCTCGGACTTTACGAATAGAGTTACCCCCGAAGCTCATAACATATCATAACTTACTTGCGTCTAAGACATGCCAAAAGGAAAGAAGGGTAAGCTTCACATACCTCGCCTGCTCTCGAAACTTAATCCAAACCTACGTCGCGGACTTCCCACGATCTACAATATGTCATTACATACCAAACGTTAGCTAAAGGTATTTAGGAACCCGATTTCAAACAAACACCAAATTCTACAGAAATTCGGGCAAAGATTTCCCCTATAAATACGACAGCCCCGAGAGTCCAACTCGGCCAAATTCATCAACAATAATACCAACAACCAAACTAACAACATCAACAATCAATTCAAAACGCATTCTAACGTTAGCACCCCTTTACTACATAATTCAACAACATTCATAATATTCAATTTGATCACTTACATACAAACCAATATTCATGCTCATACGTTCAATTACTAATCCAAACCGTTTAAACAAGATTCAAGAATACTTTAAACCATTCGCACAATATTTCCAACAATCCCAACATTACTCCAATTCACCCGAAATCTACCCCAAACCCGAGAACAACACAACTATATTCCCTTCTCCCAAATTCATGAATTACACCAAGAATCCACACTTTAGCAATGCCATTCTCATAAACATAAGTTTTACATCAAAAGCACATTAACTTTCAAATCAGCCCGTAATCATCACAACATCAATTCGAATTGTTAAACTTTCATTTTCATCATAGAATCCATAACGACGACAACTAAAATACTAACTAAAATTTATTCATCCTCAACCACATAAGGGGACCCTATTCGGCCAACACCTCTCTATACCAATTCCATGATTTTCATTCTTCTCTTCACACTACAACAATCAAAATATGCTAACTAGAATTAACTCATTACTTTTAACACAACACACACACATGCACGGCCAACACCATTCACACGGCCCAACTCCACATGCAAAGTTTTCATGAATTTCATCCATTTTAGCATACTACAACACATATAAACCATCCATAACACATAAAAATAAGATTGAAACTCACCTTCCTTCACAACTTCACAACTTGGCTAAGGTGGTGAATAATGAAAACAAGTAGTCTATTGATTCAAACAACAACTCCACGTTAACGAGCACCCTCCAATTAGTAAGTTTGCTTGAAGAAATAACTTTTTTGGTGGCTTAATCTTGGTCTTGGTTTTCTTGCTCTATGGCCGAACCCCTTTTCTCTTTCTCTTCTCCAAGCTTCTTGATTTTTCTAGAGATGGAAATGGTGGACAAGATGACTAAGTCATCTTTTTAATTTCACTTACTAGCCAAGCATGTGGCCATGGCCCACTCCAAAGGTGGCCGGCCACATGGCCCCCTTTTTTTCTCTTTTCTTTGTTTTTTTCCATGAAACATCCACTTTCCAAAAATAGAACACTTTCCATAAATAGCTCTTGACCCCAAATGTTTCCTTAATATTTCCATGCCAATAAAGTCATACACACTTATACTCTTAAAACAAACAAAAGTCTCCACTTCGTACCCCGGATTAGTCTTGTCCCCAACTTATCGTAGTTAACCCGAATTGTCCCGACGCACAAAATACGGGATATAACAGTAATGAGGTTTGGCAAGGAGGGAAAGTTGATCCCTCGATAAATTGGGCCATATAGAATTATTCATATAGTGGGTAAGGTAGTATATAAGCTAGAGCTACCTTCTGATCTGGAGTCTGTACATCCAAAGGTTCCATGTGTCCATGCTCCGTAAGTGCATAGGAGATCCCTCAAGAGTCGTACCAGTAGATGATATCCAGGTGACTGAGCAGTTATCGTATGAGGAAATCCCTGTGGCTATATTAGATAGGCAAGTCCGACGGCTACGAACCAAGGATGTGGTTTCTGTAAAAGTACTCTGGAGAAATAATAATGTCAAGGAGATGACTTGGGAGGCGGAAGAAGAGATGAAGACTAAGTACCTGCACTTGTTTCCGTTGTCTGAGGAGGCCCAGTTTGAGACAACATCATCCCCAGGTATTGGATTTATTTATAGCTATTTTGATTGGTCGTGTGAGGGCATATTGTTGTATATTTTAGTATGTGGCCCTGTGCGGCATTATTTTGGGTCGCTGCGTAGGATGGTAGTGGTATAGTTACAGGGAAAACTCTGGCAAAATTTTCGTAGAATTCCTAAGAGTTTTAACATTCGAAGACGAATGTTTCTAAGGGGAGAAGGATGTTACACCCCGTAGTTTCGTACGTTGAGGTTCGTTAGGCATTGGTTGTTTTAAATTGTGGGTACTGGAGTTACCTTTTAGGACATATGAGATTATATGCACCTATCTTATTGGTTATGAGGGTTTAAGTTCATACTATAAGCTATGGAGGGATTGGAGGACAAATGAATTAAGGAATTAAGTTGGTTGGAATTTTGGAAGAAAAGATGGGGGACAATTTTGGTCAAACTTGGGGAAAGAGTATCTTTTAGTATGTGAGGAGTTTTTAGGTAAAGCAAAAGCCTAAATTGAAGTTCAGGAAATTTAGTTTCCAACACAATAAACCGTTCGTCGATATGATATCAGAGTAGAGAATTATGGACGTTACAAGTTAGGCGGGCAAAGGAGGGGATTACCCTGGGCGAAAGCGCAGCTACAGTGTGCGAACGCGCAATGTCACGCGCTGCTACAGTGCGCGAACGCTCTGAGCAATTTTTAAGTTAGTCTAGACACACCCTAGAACGTTATAAAAGGGGGGTTACCCCCTTTTTCTTCATCCAAACACCCCAAAACTTCCCGAAACTCTCTGAAATCTCTCTCCACCTTCCACCCATAAAATTTTAGTGCGAATTACGAGGAATCTCCGAATTTAAGTTTGGACAGCGTATAGTCGTGATTATAATATCGTTTTGCGGAGGATTTTGGCTTGAATTCAAAGTAGATATTGAGGATATTGCGGATCTAGTAAGAACAAGGTATGAATCTCTCTTTATTGACATTGATTTAGGTTTAATTACAGAGGTAGAACTAGTAAATGGTTGTATACAAATTTTGTTGGTGGAAATATTTGATAAAAATCATGTGAGATTTTATATGGAATACTTTGGTATTGATGATGATGATGTTGTTGGTGTTATTATTGTTGTTGTTGTGTTGGTTGTTGGTATTGCGATTTCGAGCTAGGGATATAAACAGGGGAGATGCTGCCCAATTTTTGACAGGATATAAAGTAGTTTAATTTGAAAGCCCAACACAAGTATATGACGACAAGTCTAACGATAGTATTAATTCTTTCGAATGTAGATTTACGAGCTCGGAAGGATAAGCGTAGGTAGTAAGAGACCGAACATGTATGTTAAGGCTAATCCCTTTTTTTTTTCTACAGTCATGATTCTTTTCTTATGAACCCATACATATGTTCCATAATATCCTTATTTCCAAAAAGCTAGAAGTTCATGATTCTCAAAGTTCTTATGATGAAAAGATAGATGTTTTTTATGATGATGATGATGATTCCATTTCTAGATATTTCAAAGCTTATGGTCTTGATGCTATTATGAGATTATTGAGTTTATTTCATGATTTTCTTGATTTCATTCATCATTGTTGATCTCACCTTATGATAATTGTTCCTTCAAGGTGAGATATAGTGATGAAGATTGTTCCATAATATAAATTGGAGGTTACCGACCTTACGTCACTCCGATAAAGTAGTAGCTTTTATTTGGGCTCTCCTGCATGCTATGAATATAATACATGTGTATAGCTAATTTGTGATATTACCGAGTCTTGTTAATTCACCTTACTTATGTATTGATCTCATTCTCATTCTTCATGCATATATATATAAGGCACATTTGACAGGGGGTGACGATGTGGCCTTTGTTGTGGCATTTAGATACATAAGGCACATTTGACAGGGGGTGACGATATGGCCTTATTGTGGCGTTTATATATATGAGGCACATTTGAAAGGGGATGACGATGTAGCCTTTGTTGTGGCACTCCTATAGATATATACATGTTTCCTGTTATACAGTCATGCTGATTCATTCGGATTCACACATTCACTGGCATGTCTCAAATATCTTATATGATTATATGTACATGTTGATTTTATGCCTTACATACTCAGTACATCATTTGTACTGACTCTCCTATTGCTTAGGGGGTCTGCGTTCGTGCCCGCAGGTTTAGATAAGCAGAGAGATGGTCCAGCTCGATAAGACTTCCACCCCACAGTAGTCAGTGCGCTCCATTTGGTCCGGGGCTGCAGTTCGCTTTTGGTATGCTATTTGACTTTTATACATATGGGTATGACGGGAGCCCTGTCTCGTCCTCTTTACAGGTTTATACTCCAGTAGAGGTCTGTAGAGCTTGTATAAACTTGATAGATGATGTAGCCTTGTCGGCTTCTCTTTTTTTGTGTAAAACA